>NC_081420.1:88053665-88359942 GCF_949786415.1 Peromyscus eremicus
TCAACAGCCTGGGGGCTTCTACAGATAGTAGAGCTCTGTGAACGTGAGAACACATGCAACCTGACGCCAACTATAATGACTCCTTTTGGACATTTACTCAGAAACCACATGCTCAGGTTGGTTTCTACACTGCCCTTCCCTGAAGAACCAGCCAGTCAAAAAGCAGTTTCCGTTTTCCTTCCAAGATAGTAAGCTTATCTCTTCGCACCATCCAGTGGCTTGTTCAAGAACTGCAAGCATACAGACAGGAAACACAAAGCAAGATGTGGAGCAGACAGGAGGAGGCTACACAACTGCTGCAGGGAGTGCTCAGACCTTCTTCTCTGCCCTCTGGTACAATCCTCACGTGCTCCTTACAGACAAATATAGAAGAGATACCTAGGCTTTTTTCTAAAGATTATTCTACTGTTCTCTTGGGGCTGGAGAGACAGCCCAGTGCCTTAGAGCATTTGTTCCTCTCACAGAGGACCAGGGTTTGGTTCCAAGCACCCACATCACCATCTCACATCCATCATTGCCAGGCTCACAACCATCCATACTTCCAGTTCCTGGGAATATGATGACCTCTTCTGACCTCCGCCAGCACCACACAAACTGTACGAGAATAAAACAAGGATGCAAAACACCCATACACATAAAATATAAATAAAAATAACTGGGACTGGAGAGATGGCTCAGTGGTTAAGAGCACTGGCTGCTCTGCTCTTCTGGAGGTCCTGAGTTCAATTTCCTGCACACACATGGTGACTCATAACCATCTATAATGAGATCTGGTGCCCTCTTCTGGCATGCAGACATACATACATGCAGGCAGAACACAATAAACATAATAAATCTTTAAAATAAATAAAGTGAAAATTAAAATAATTATTCTATTTTTCCAGAAAAGGCTTCTCTAGCACCAATCTGTTACTCAGGTCTTCTAGCCACCCTAAGTCCTGCTCTCTAAGACTGACTGAAAAGTCCCACAGCAGGTAATACTGTCTGCCTTTATCGCTACTGGCAAATTTCTTCCTGGATTCAAAGTTCTTTGAAAACAAGACCCTAATGCTGATAATTCTCAACAGAATTCTCCATGCCCTTTGTCCCCAGACTGCAGCCCCAACCCTGCTGGCTGCCTGAAGTCTTCCCTCTTGGCTAATATGAGTTGCTGCCTGTTCCTTTCTTATCTCATCCCTTAAACAAAGGACAGCCAATCTGCTCTCCCTGCCCCACCCAGTACATACTGGCTAGACCACCATGCAGATTTGGTATAGCCACCCAAATCCATTCCAGATCATCAGAAATGGCCCAATAATCTTAAACAAAACTCATTTATCTCACAGTTAACAAAGCTCAGGCTGCTGCCACTAGGCCTGCTTACCTAAGATGCGTATCTGGAACCATATGGTGGAAGGAGAGCTGACTCCCGAAAGTTGTCCTCTGGCCTGTACACGTTCCGTGGCATGTGTGCACGCAGGTACCCATATCCTCCAATAACCACACACAAACAGAAAGGACAGACAACCAAGGAGCTGGATTGACACCTGGCACTGCCACTTCCTTCATTTTGTAATCTGAAGCGGTTGGTGCCTTTAATTCCTCCTTCACCAGGTGCAATGAGCGAGGACAGTGACAATACAGAGAAGCGCACGGTAGCCCCGGCATGGTCAGCCCCTTCTAGACACCCCATAAGCCTCCTTAGAAAGAGGCAGAGCAGAACCTGGGCGGTGGTGGCTCTCAATTTTAATCCCAGCACTAGGGAGGAAGAGACAGGAGGATCTCGTGAGTTTGAGGCCAGTCTGGCCTACAGAGCGAGTTCCAAGATAGCCAGGGCTACACAGAGAAACCCAGTCTCGAAAAACCAAAAAATGAAGGGGGGGAAAAAAGGCAAAGCAGAGCCAGCAGGTGGCTCACCTGCCATCAAGTCTTAGTTCATCCTCAGGACCCACATGGTAGAGCAGAGAACCAACTCCCAAGCTGTCCTCTGACCATGACATTGAGTTTGAGTGCTCATAAGCTTGGATGTGTGCACAAACACAGAAAAGTAAATAATGAGGTGTAATTTTTTTTTAAAGAGGCAATCTGCGGACTAGAGAGATGGCTCAGTAGTTAAGAACACTTGCTGCTGTTGCAGAGGACCCAGGTTCAGCTCCCAACCACACACACCTCATGTCTACAACTCCAGTTCCAGAGGGTTCCACACCCTCTTCTGGTCTCCTTGGTCACTGCACACATGTGCACAGATACTCATGGAGGCAAAACACCCATACACATAAAGTAAAAACTAGTCAATTGAGTACACACTGCTAATGCCAACTCGCAAGGTAGAGGCAGATGGATCTCTGAGTTCAATGCCAGTCTGGTTTACATAGCGAGTTCCCGGACAACCAGGGTTATACAGTGAGCCCCTTTCTCCAACAAAAAAAAAAAAAAAAAAAAAAAAAACAAAAAACAAAAAAAAAAAAAAAGACAATCT
Organism: Peromyscus eremicus; assembly: GCF_949786415.1. Lineage (NCBI taxonomy): Eukaryota > Metazoa > Chordata > Mammalia > Rodentia > Cricetidae > Peromyscus > Peromyscus eremicus. Next base: position 88,056,124 of record NC_081420.1, read on the forward strand.
AAGTGGGAGGAAAGGAAAAGTAAAGACAAGGGTTTGAGAAAACACCTCATCATTCCAAAAAGAAACAATCTATGTTTCCCAAAACCAGAACTTTTGAACATGTTGTGACTATATACCAGTAAGTTCCATTTCAAAAGAAAGGAGCAGCTGTAAAACTGATTCTAGTTGAATATCTTAAGGTTAAGATCAAAGCCTCCATACCCACTGCTCCTGCTCTATATCATGCCCTGCACAGGAAACCTGCTCCTTCAGTGACTGCCACACAGCCAAAAGGTAAAGGCCCCACCCTTCACAAATCACAGAGAGGAGAATGCTGGAGCCCTTGACTTCCTCCTGCTCAGCTCCTTTACTGGGGACTGCACTCATTCTAGCCTGATCCACAAGCCTACAATTATGGAGAGAGAGAGGGGGGTTGAGCACTGCTGACTTGTGCTAGGTCATCACTGCTAGCTTTTAAAGCTTTATCTTCCCTTAGAGCCAAATACTAGAAACTGGCTGCAACACCAAATTCTCCAGAAACTTCTTTTTATTCAAGGCAAATTTTGGGAACGTGACCCCAATGCATCTTTCTCATAGAAGTTGGTAGAACTATCCAAACAATGCATATGGAATGGTAGTGCCAAATGACTCATAAAATAAACTAAAACCAACGTCTCCACTTTGGTGAAACTGCAGGCATTAAACAGTTGAGCAGAGTCCAGCTTTCTTATGCAATCTGTTGACACGAGAAAAACTAAATCACTAAATATTCCTTTTAAATATCAAGAAATAAAGACCTCCCATACTATAAATGATTCAACACAGACCACCTACAAATGGATAATAGTTAGCACTGAGTTTTCAAGGCAGCTCAAGCTTATGTCTTAAGGGTTTTCCTACATGGTTTGTTTTCACAAGATCTAAGGGTAGAAGTCATACTTGCACTGGTTCTGGAAGCCCAACAGCTGCCTAGCCATCCAGGACCTGCCGCACCCCAGTGCCTAACCAGTGCACTGGTTATGTATGTAACCATACTCCTGTACCTAGCCTAACCATTAATGCGTAGTCACTGTCACATTTCTAAGCCTTCCTTCCCTCACTCTTACCACTTGGGAAGAACTTGTTTCGTTCCCAGGTACAACAGCAAAGTGACCTAAACTACCAATAGTACAAGGTCTCAAGTCAGTTCTAAGCCACCAAAACAATAGTCTTAGACTGTATTGTCATTTGCACTTAAAATATACGGGAACACATTCATCCCTCTGGGCAGCCTCAGCTTACAATGACTGTCCAGCATCCATGAATGAAGCAGCTAGGTACCTACACCACATAGCTGGACAGACTTCAAGACCTCAGCTTACCAAGTTCTCTTCCACTGGCTTTAATGTGGGCACTTGGCGGGTTTCTCTTTGCCTGGAGTTATCTTCCCTGAAAGCTGACGCATAGTTTTAAAAGATTAAATATGGGCTCAGAAGCCTTTCCTAGCTGGGATCTAAAATATGCTCCTCTAAACCCCAGGAAGACCACGTGCATTAAAGCAAGGGTGCAGTGACAAGCAGCACACAGCAGCTTCCCAGGCCTGGCTCACAGACAAGGGAGTCACAACAGTCAGCCCTCACGACCCTGCTGTCCCGCTTACTCCTGACAGTGGTGTGCAGACACTGCTCTCCAGCCAGCAAACACCAGCTCCATGGATTCTCAAGTTTCCTTTCACTGCTTTCTTGATTCAGTTACTCCTACTAAAAATAGCCAATAGGGCTGGGCGGTGGCGGCACACGCCTTTAATTCCAGCACTCAGGAGGCAGAGGCAGGTGGATCTCTCTGAGTTCGAGCCAGCCTGGTCTAATCCAAGACAGCCAGGACTGTTTACACAGAGAAACCCTGTCTTAAAGAACTAAAAACAACCCCCCTCAAAAGGGGGGGGGGCAATATGCATTTAAAATGACATAAACAGAAGCCTGTCTCTCCATCCCTCAAACTGTCTGATTAGAACTGGTAGTCTTCTGGTGTAAAGATTTACGCTGGCTGGCCTAGAAATCATAGGGGGCCGGGCGGTGGTGGCGCACGCCTTTAATCCCAGCACTCGGGAGGCAGAGCCAGGTGGATCTCTGTGAGTTCGAGGCCAGCCTGGACTACCAAGTGAGTTCCAGGAAAGGTGCAAAGCTACACAGAGAAACCCTGTCTCGAAAAACCAAAAAAAAAAAAAAAAAAAAAAGAAATCATAGGGATCCACCTGGTAGACTAGGTTGCTGGGAACAGGTCCCAGAATAGACTTGTCTTGGGCCCCCAATGATGGAGTTACAAGTACACAGTCCACACCTGGCTTTTTTTACATGGATGCTGGAGATTCAAACTCTGATCTTCATGACTGCATAACAAGTGCTCTTACCTATTGAGGCACCTCCCTAGTCCTGCAATGAATACATTCTAGGAGAAAGACACCCGATATATATTAAAGAAATCAGGCAGGGCATACAGGTGTGCAGCTAGAACCTAGCACTTGGGAGACTGGCAAGAAGACTTATCTGTGAAAAGCTTTGTGCTACAAAGTAAAACTGAAAAGAACAACGGGCTGGAGAGATGGCTCAGAGGTTAAGTGCACTTGTTGCTCTTAAGAAGATATGGGTTCAATTCCCAGCACCCACACATGGCGCACATGCAGGCAAACCACACATAAAATAAAATGAGTAAACCTTTTAAAATATTTTTTTAATTAAAATAAAAAGAAAAGAAGAAAAACGTATGGGGAGGGGTTGCAAAGAAGAAAATCACTTTTCTTTAAAACTATGATCCCAAAGGGCTGGAGCAAAGGCTCAGCAGTTTAGGAGCACTGACCACTAGTCCAAAGGACCTGGATTTGATTTCCAGCACTCACATAAGTGTTCACAACCAACTGTACTCTAGTTCCAGGTTTGATGCTGTCTTCTGGCATCTGCTGGCACTAATACACAAGTGATGCCTAGACATACATGAAGGCAAAAGACCCACATACATAAAACTTAAAAATTTTAAAAAGTAGTAATAAATTACTCCAGTGGCGTGTAGTGGCACACCTTGTAATCCCAGCACTCAGGAGGTGGAAGCAGAGGAAGAGCCACTTTGAAGATAGCCTGGGCTAAAATGCACCTTCAAAACCAGCCTGGGCTACAATATGAAGCCCAAAACAATAAAAATAAAAAGATTCTATCCATTTTCTCATTTGAAGAGACTTCAGAACACAAAGAATACTCAAAATAACATATCTCACATAGGGAATAAAATGTTCCCTTTGTTTTGGCTTTTTGGAGACAAGGTCTTGCTACTGAAGCCAGGCTGGCCTCGCACTGCCACTCCTCCTGCCTTAGCCTCCTGAGAGCTGGAATTACAGGTGTGTGTTTCCACACACAGCCATAATTGTGATATTTCAAAGCCAAGACTTGCTGTCACCCCCAACCATCAAGAGGATACACCTTAATGTCTGTTGGGACTCAGCACTCCAAGGACACACTGCAGCAGTCTGGAGCTGAAGACCTGTTTTTGCACCTAAGCACCCAGCTCCTTTGTCTCTTGACTTCCCACCTTCAGCCTGGTGCTGAATAAAAACCATCACTCAACCCAAAGTCACTAAGGGAAGGGAGGGGGGCTGCATTATTTTTTTTAAATGCCTTTTTCTATACTGATAGAGAAAAAGAGTACAAATTATACAAAAAGTATACCCTAATTACAGCACAGGACACATCTGTCACACATTCCAACACTACAGCACCACAAAATGGAAATGAAATTTGTCAAGAAGAACTCATTTAAAAAAACAAACAAAAAACCCATGAGGTTTTCCCACTTACATAAAGGCATGGCACCCTTTCCTTCCATCTTTCTTCCTGTGTATATTGTTTTACAACTGGATAATGTTAATGCGTATGTGCCCTTTACTTCCTGTTACTACACAGGTCAGCTACCACTGTTGTGGGTACCAATACACTACACAGTGTGTCCCTAAGACCTGATCCCATCTCCATTCAGCCTGTCTGTTTAACTGTACCTGCAATCTTTATGGCTACGGGATCCTCTGAAACTGGAACAAGCCCTTCTTTGACTTCCACCTGCTTTTCAGAGGCCAGGGGAGATGGGACAGGGGGGGAACACTTAGTTTCCACAAATGCCATGGGTGAGGAGGAAGAGGGCTTAGAATCATGAAAGAGGCTAGCCCAGGACTTTGTGGGCTGGCTAATGGGAATGGCCCCAGATGCAGAGAGCACACTATCAGCAGGAAGTGACTGGCTCTCAGGCTTTGCAGGGTCCAAGTCCGTGCTTTCCTCAGTGTGCAACTCTACCCCATTGGCAGCAGTGTCCTCGCCCAAGGATTCAAGTATTTTTCCATTAGCAACTGCAAGATTCTCAGTAGTATTGGTGCCAGCGTAGGGCTGAGTCACAGCTGTCCTTACAAGGCTGTCTGCAGGGAGGCAGGGTTGCTCCACGTCAGTTCCACGGCAGCCCTCAAGCAGCCCTGCAGTCCTGCCATCACCACCTAGTGTTCTGGGGAAAGGACTGTCAGGCACAGGGTCACTGATAAAGTCCATGGGGTTCTGAGGGCTGTCACAAGTCCTGGGCATAACTGAAGGAAGCATATCGACCATGAACTCAGCATCCTCCACACCCACGCTGTTCGTGACTGCTGAACTGGCATGGCCGTTGACCAGGGCAGCTGGGGCAACACCATCATCTCCACCATCTTTCAGGTAACTGTAGTATCCAGGGGGGCGCTTCTTCTTCTTTTTCCGCTCCCTTTGACCAAGACCACCAGCACCACCATCATTCTCCAAGGTTTCTGCCTCCACATTAGAGCTGTTTTCCAGAGCCAGGGATGAGCCTGGGTACTGGTCAATGGAGCTGTAGTTCTCGTCTTTTTCTACGCCCTCAGGGGTCTTTTTGGAAGTTGTGCAACCAAGAATAAACTCAGGTGCCTGAGGGTTCAAGGTGCTTGAAATACTGTAGCTAGGGGTTCTCGGCAAACCATCACTTGGTTTGATGACTTCGTCAACACCGAACTCAATCCTCTGATGTTCTTGTCCTGCTGAGAAGAAATAATCAGTCAATGTGCATCCATTCCAAGCACAGGGTGCAAGCTAAGTAGTATCAAAATCATTCATCCTCTGAGAGGTGACACCTTGTATTCTTTTCTGAAACAGTTATGATAGGCTTTATGCCTATTTTAATAATCTGTTGAAAATGACATCTATAAAACAAGAGTAAATTGGGGGTATGAAAAATAGGTTTATCCTTACCTGTGGTTATCTAGGTAACTAAGAAAGACTTTCAAAAGACAAAAACAGGTAGAAATTAAATTTCTAATTAAAAAATTAGTGGGACATGTGATTCTAGTACTGGAGTGGTAGAGGTAGGATTAGGAATCCAAGATCACCCACCATTACATGGCAGCCGTACTATATAAACAAATAAGTATCTCATTGCTTAAAAATATTCCTCAGACATACAGTTCAGTGGTAGATAGCATCCTTACCTGGCTTTAATCACATCTTGTTTAAAGAAAAACGAAAAAACAAAAGCATGTTGGCTCACACCTGTAATCCCAGCAAGCAGAACTGAGGCATGAGAAGTCCAAGTTCCAGGCAGGACTACCTAGTGAGACCGTGGGCCTCCCTGCGAATGGACTTACTGTGCTTGCTTTATGCCCAGGCTGAGAAAGTGTGGGCTCTGAGGGCACAACCTGAGACACTGGTACATCAGCTTCTCCCTAGAAGCTGCAGAACCATGAGCTCTGAGGCAGAGCCCTGAGGCAGTCTGTGTGCAAAGTCAGGCCCTTCCAGTGCCCTTCTCTTGGCTCTCTTGGATTCCTCCAATGAACACCATAACCGAGGTCTAGATGTGGCCCTTGCCTCAACAGCAGCTAGCTAGTAACTAAATCCACACTGGATTGACCCCAGAAGTGGTAAAGATACTTTCAGGCCTACAAAAACAAGTTAGGAGTGAAGTGAACCTTGGGGGAATCTGAGGCGGGATTCACTGTGTGGTCCAAGGATCACAGGTATGCAACAATGTACCACTGCAAGCTCCAATATGCATTGTTTTCAGTTAACCTCACCCTGAACCTCCCATACATGTCAAGGTGAACAGTGTATCTTAGTTCATGTCTCTGAAAGAAGACTACTAGAATCAACTGTGTCCTTTCACATGGAAAACCACTGTTGTTTGATATTTTGGTGAAATGGTCATGTATGTGAAATTAATGAAAGGAAACACGCCTTCAAGTCTGGTATAGGGTAGCAATAGTTTTCAAGTCCTGCATTTCAAGGACAGAATTATAACCCCAAAATTGTGTTCTAAGTATGTTTTACTCTAGAGGGCTTAAAAGACTTTTCACAAGAAGGGGGAAAAACAACGCAGATTCAACAAGAAGCCAGTGACATGCTAATTAGATAAAGGAGGAAGAGGATGCCCATAGCTGGGATGGGAAGAAAGGCTATCCTCTACCAGTGACTGTAAGACCACAGCAGGTTTGCCTCTGTTTGCAGCTGGCCAATGAGCAGTTTTGTTTCCTCACTTTGAAATGGATTACCAAAGAGTAAAGGCTTCTATTACATCTGGGGGCAGCAGGCTTTTCCATGATGCTTCCAGGTACATCTAATCCACAATGCTTGGAGCTACCAGGCACAAACACTGAAGTGTGTGTGTTTGGAGGAAGACTACCCTTTGAGAAATGTATACTGTGAAGTCATTCAGAATTACTGTGCTCTGTGCTATGAAGCTTACAGAAGATTGACTGTTCCCAACAGAAATTGCCTTCCACATCCATCCTTAATCTCATCAGAGAACACTATTCTAGGATGTGATGTGGTATCAGAGGAACACTCCAGCATCTACCCACCATGGTACTTCAGGATAGTTTTTCTTATTCTCACAAGGGGCACACTGACAGCAGAAAGCTCAGACTGAGACTCATCTTCAGGTGAAGAAAGGAGAGGCCTGCAAATATGACTCCGAATAGGAGTCAACCCCTTGGCGTGTGGGCAGTATGTCTGCCAGGGAAGGAGAACAGCTAGTGAAATAAGGGCGTTCCAGGCTGGAGATGGATTGGTAGATAAGAGCACTGGCTGCTCTTCCAGAAGACCCAGGTTCCGTTCCCAGCACCCACATGGCAGCTCACATTGTCTGGAACTCTAGTTCTAAGAGATTCCATGTCCTCTTCTGGCTTCTGTGGGCACCAGGAATACACTTAAAAGGTGTGCCACACACATAACTTTCTTTAAAAAAAAAAAAAAAACCAAAAAAACAAGGGCATCTTAAGGCAACATTTCTCAAAGTGAGTTTCATCAAGTACATATACCTCCATGGTGTGTCAGAGATTTCCCAAGCAGGGAAGACAAGGTTCCTGCTTAGGGAGTTCACATTTACTGACAAGACCAACGTGAATTACCAAAGATTAACAGTGCAAAAGAAAGGCAAGAAGACCAGGCGGTGGTGGCTCCTGCCTTTGATCCCAGCACTCAGGAGGCAGAGCCAGGCAGATCTCTGTGAGTTTGAGGTAAGCCTGGTCTACAGAGCGAGATCCAGGACAGGCACCAAAACTACAGAGGACCCTGTCTTGAAAATAAATAAATAAATAAATAAATAAATAAATAAATAAATAAATAAATAAATAAATAAAGCCTCCTCCCACCCCCAAAGAAAGGCAAGAGGGATTGCAGATGTGACTCAGTCGGAGGCTGACTGGTTAGTACAAGAAAAGACTGTGAAAAGCTTATGAACATACTGTTGCAGTGGGGGTGTGGTGACACCCTTTAACCACAGCATTCCCACGGAATCTATGCAGAGAGCAGCAGAACTTCAACAGTTAACTTGATGGACAGCAAGGACACACTGATTCAAAGTTCAGCAACTGCCTAGAAAGAGTGGCAGATAAAGGGCAAGGCACGACAAGGTGCCCTGAGGTCACCTGCTGTGACTGCCTATGCTGGGAGGCAGAGGAGAAGGAAGCACTTATGTCATGCATTCTCACACATACTGAAGGGTCACAGCATTTTAAATAGACACTAGGCAATGACAGACATTCAGAAATGAATGTGGTCCCTGTCACCTACTGCTGGACAGTCTTAAAGGGAGACAGATTCATTATGGTGGTATGGAAGGCTCTATGGCAGTAGTTCTCAACATTCTAATGCTGCGACCATTTGATACAGTTCTTCATGTTGTGGTGACCCCATCCATAAAATTATTTCACTGATACTTCATAACTGTAATTTTGCTACTGTTACGAATTGCAATATAAATATCTGATATGCCAGATATCTGATATGACTCCAAAAGGGTCATAACCCACAGGTTGAGAACCACTGCCCTATGGTGAGAAAACTAAACAGGCTTTAGAGAAAAGAGCCTTTAAGTGGTCCTAACAACTAACTGTGCAAGCAGGCATTAAGACTCTGGAAGCAGCAGGCTGCGGTGGTGCATGCCCTTAATCCCAGCACTTGGGAGGCAAAGCCAGGTGGAGCTCTGTGAATTTAAGGCCAGCCTGGTCTACAGAGCAAGATCCAGGACAGGCACCAAAACTATATGGAGAAACCCTGTCTCAAAATGCCCCCCCCAAAAAAGGGGGGGCTGGAGAGATGGCTCAACAGTTAAGAGCACTGGGTGTTCTTCCAGAGGTTCTGAGTTCAATTCCCAGCAACCACATGGTGGCTCATAATCCTCTATAATGAGATCTGGCACTCTTCTTTGGCCTGCAGGGACACATGCAGGCAGAACAATGTACATACAATAAATAAATAATTAAAAAAAAAAAAAAAACAACTCTCGAAGCATTTTCAGCAAAATTAAAGCCAGACTTAGGAAAAGAGAGCAGAGAATGGAGACAAGGAGCCAGGTAACAATAAGTGGGCAGAGATGGATACAACCCAACACCAAGGCAGGGGACAAGGCCACTGACAAGCAAGAAGAGTTAACACACCGAAAGGAACAGACCATTGCAGGTGCAAACGTGTAGATACTCACTACATGCAAAGCAGAGACAGATGCTCCAAGGGACCCAGACTCCTGGAGTTGGACACCAGCAGATTAAAGAACAGGTCGCTTCTAGAGCTCTATTCGATTTGCTAATTTTACTAAGCTATTACTAAACCTGCCCATTCCCTTCAGATCTCCTATTACAGCTCACTGCAGAACTGCTAACATTTCTATTAGTCACTTTCTGAGATGTTACTGTAGAAAAGGCCAGCTAAGTCTTTTCAAGCTTATACGTCAACCTAATTAACACACTATCATGAATCTGACATGCTAACTAAACATGGAATCCAATCCCTGGCTCTTAAAAAAATGGTTTTCTTTTAGATCCTTGGAAGCCACCAGGAACCTTATCTGGTCTGGTTGAGTTTGGGCCTGTGATGACTGCACAACCAAGATGTGTTAACATCAGTGCTATTCAGAGTCACATATGCAGGCCTCTCCTTTCTTCATCTGAAAGATGAGTCTCAGTCTGAGCTTTCTGCTGTCAGTGTGCCCCTTGTGAGAATAAGAAGAACTATCCTGAAGTACCACAGCCCACCCTCAAATAAATGAATAAACTCTTAAGTGGGGAAAAAACAAACAAACAAACAAACAAAAGATATGAACCAATGGAGGACATGTTTGCAGGTTTCATGCCCACCTAGCACACGTGATCCAGCTTACCATCTGGTAGTTCATCTTCAGCCTGTATGCCACACAGAGTCCCACTGTATGGAGGGAGCTGCGAAAGAAATCAGAAAGCAAATCTTAACAGAGGATTAAAACCCAACATAAATCACTGCATTAATTCAATACTTCCTTTAAGTTCCATCTCATGACATCACTTTCCCAGAAAGACACACATAAAAATCTGGTAAAATCTGAATCCAACAGTTTAAGAATGCTTTCAATTATTTATCATTACTAAATACACTGAAATGAGGCTGGAAAACTGAAACAGACTCCTGATGTGTACAGGCTACACTGAAACCCTTCCAACACATCCCGCCTGCCTTTCTTCCTTCCACAGGATGTATGTCAGTGGTGAGCCCAGATCCTGTGTTGTCCGTCCACTGGTGGAAATGGCCGTTCTTGATTGTTGAGTGGCAAACAGCAACACAGCTGGCAGATGTAGAGCCCGGGCTCTGGGCAGATGGCAGAAAGAAGCCCATAGGAAGGAAGGGCCTGGAAACTGTGGCTCCCTTCTTATACAGTGTCCTGTGCAACTAAATTAATAATTTGAAATCACCTTTCTTGTTTGGAAGAAAGAAAACATATGCCTGGCTACTTCGTGAAAACCACGGAAATTTTATGAACCTCTCAAATACTTCTTCCTGCCAACTCCACATTTATGTAAGAGCTGGGGATGTCTGAGAGGTGAGTAGAGAGAACAAAACAACACCTGCTGCAGCATTTCTGTCTGGTCACTAAAGTCCAGACATAACCCAATAGTCTGTAGAGCCTGGGGTGTGCAGCTTAAGGTCTCTAGCTGGTGCTCATGCCAATCACTATCTGCTGTTTTAGTGGTCTCCAATGGACTCTTAGGTAGCCAACGCAGTGGTTATAAGAGGTTAAGTTTACTCCCCCCAACCTGCCCCCCCATGGTAATGACAAATAACAAGAAAAACACAGTGACTGGAAAGGAACCCAACCACTCAGGACTTGGTGCCAAGAGGCAGCCCAGTACGGAACACCCTGACACACAAGCAAATCCCTCCACATGTCATCACTGACAGCACACAGAAGCAGTGCGTTGCAGCAATCTCAAGGAAGCTTCTATGTGGGGGAATGTCTTTCTGTATGCTGTGAATATGTTATTCCTATTGGTTAATAAATAAGCTGCTTTGGCCTATGGCAAGGCAGCTTAGAGGCAGGTGGGAAATCCAAGGAGAGAGACAGGAAAGAGAAAGGCAGTGTCTGTGAAGAGACGCCAGCCTGCGGCCCAAGGAACAACATTGCCAGCAGACTGGTAAGCCATGGAACAAGTAGCAAAACATAGATTAATAGAAATGGGTAAATTTAAGTTATAAGAGCTAGTTAGCAAGAGGTCTGCCATAGACCATACAGTTTGTAAATATTAAGCCTCTGAGTGATTATTATATAAGAGGCTGTGGGACCTCGGGGCTGGGTGGGACCAGAGAAACTTCTGGCTACACTTCTAAGCAAAGTCCTTTCTCTCTACAATCACAGAAGAAAGACCAGACACCCTTACATAGAAAGTCTGCTCTGTCAGTGGCACTAGAATGGCCCCATGGAGACAGAAATCTATGATGCACAGAAAGGTGTTAAGAATCAATCAATCAATCGCCGGGCGGTGGTGGCGCACGCCTTTAATCCCAGCACTCAGAGGCAGAGCCAGGCGGATCTCCGTGAGTTCAAGGCCAGCCTGGGCTACCAAGTGAGTTCCAGGAAAGGCGCAAAGCTATAAAGGGAAACCCTGTCTCGAAAAACCAAAAAAAAAAAAAAAAAAAAAAAAAAAAAAAATCAATCAATCCATTCACACAAAAAATCACTGTGACACTGGGAAACCTTTTGAATCCAACTCTGGGAGGGAGGACCAGTCAGTGGTGGTGCATGTGCCTACTGGGAGGGTGGAACACCCCAGGAGTCCACACAGCAACTTTACTTGTAGTGTGCAGAGATGGGGTTTCTAGAAAGTAGTAAGAGCAGATAAGTCAGTAGGGTAGAGCCTCCATTACTGAACCCTTTTATAAGAGGAACAGACAGTAAACTACCCCTGGGACTATGCATCAGATCAGCACAACACAAGCCACCAACTCCTGCACCCCCAGACCTTGTAAGGCCAGAACTCTTAAGCTAGTTCTTCTCAAAACAGCCACCCCACATGGGGCAAGACATGTTAAAGGCACTAGCATCATCAATAATAGAGCTGAGGAGGACAGTGACAGTGAAAACACTGAACAAGGGTTCCTAACACTCCTGTTCTCAAAGACCCCAGGAGGGACTTCTGGGACAGCAGACAAATAGGGAATGCAGGCTAACTGTTCTAACCAATACTGTAACTTCATGTAAGCCTCTTTATAAAATTCCATTTATTATTTACTGGGGTAGTGGTGGGGGTAGTGTCAGTTCTCTCATGACACAATATGGATCCTAGGGATTGAACTCAAGTCATCAAGCTTGGCACCAAGGGCCTCTACCCACTAAGCCATCTCTCCGGTCCTACGATCATTTTCAGTCAAGTGTATTTAAAGCGTTTTACTTTAAGGACTGGTTGCTGAACAAGTCTACCAACCTGAGTTTAATCCTGTTTGACCTCCACAACTGGACTTATGTCCCACCCACCCCCATACACAATCACAGAGAGCCACCTGCCTCTGCTTCCTGAGTGCTGGGAATAAAAGTGTGTACCACCACATGCAGGAAAAAATGGGTTTATTTACTTTAGGCTGGCTAGATTGCTGCCATCCCTGGGACCCACATGGTAAAAGGAGAAAACCAACTCCCACAAGTTGTCTTCTGTGTCCATAGAGCACTATGGCACACACACTCAGAGACATTTGCATACACAAATTAATTTTTAAAAAATTAATAGGCATGATGATGCACACCTGTAAACCCAGTACTCAAGAAGCTAAGGCAGGAGAATTGTTATGAGTTTGAGGCTGGCTTGTACTATAGAGTAAGACTTTAAAAAGAAAATCATATATATACTGACATTGACTACTGATCTGAGGAAATCATAACTGTGTAATAATTGCAGCCAGGATGTGTTCTGGCATGGCAAAAAACGTGATTACTTTTGCGTCCATGTGTGTGGCACCTTTCACCCAATAAACTACTGCCACCAAGTTAAGACCTTCTCTTGTGGTAGCAGATGCAGTAAGCAAAATGGGACAGAACTATCCAAATGGATCAAAGCTTTCCAATTCGGCCGGGTGTTGGTGGCGCAAGCCTTTAATCCCAGCACTCAGGAGGCAGAGGCAGGCAGATCTCTGTGAGTTCGAGGCCAGCCTGGGCTACAGAATGAGTTCCAGGACAGACTCCAAAGCTACACAGAGAAACTGAACCGTGTTAGCCTGGGGCCCTGCACAGGGTAATGTTTCCAGCTTCTTCAAACATTCTCAAACTTCCTCAGTCAAAAGGCCTCAGGGAGCCGGGCGGTGGTGGCGCACGCCTTTAATCCCAGCACTCGGGAGGCAGAGGCAGGCGGATCTCTGTGAGTTTGAGGCCAGCCTGGGCTACCAAGTGAGTCCCAGGAAAGGCGCAAAACTACACAGAGAAACCCTGTCTTGAAAAACCAAAAAAAAAAAAAAAAAAGGCCTCAGGAAACACAAACCCCTAATCTGAAAGCCAGCCTGAGACACCAATTAAGAGGGCTGAAGACATGTCTCAGCAGCTAAGGGTGCTTACCTCTTTTTTTGTTGTTGTTGTTGGTTTTTTGTTTTTGTTTTTGTCCTAGATCTCAATCTGTAGACTAGGCTGGCCTTGAACTCACAGAGATCCGCCTGGCTTGCCTCACAAGTGCTGGGATTAAAGGCATATGCCACCACTGCCCAGCACTTACTACTCTTGAAGAGGACCCATTGTCAATCAGTTCACAACAGCCTGTAACTCTAGCTCCAGGAAATCCAACACCATGGGCATTGTACACACAAGTACACAAACCACATGCAGACACACATATACATATAATTAAAAAAAAAAAATCAATCTAGCCGGGTGGTGGTGGTGCATGCCATTGATCCTGGCACTTGGGAGGCAGAGACAGGTGGATCTCTGTGAGTTTGAGGCCAGACTGGTCTACAGAGCAGGTTCCAGGACAGGCTCTGAAGCTACAGAGAAACCCTGTCTCAAAAAAAAAAAAAAAAAATCAATCTAAGGCGGAGCTTAGCGGTGCATTTGGGAGGCAGAGGCAAGCAGATCTTTGTGAGTTCAAGGTCAGTCTGGTCTACATAGTGAGTTCTAGGACTCTATGCCAAAAACAAAAAAAAACCCTTAAATGACAACGAATAGCCTTATCTGTGCCCCCGACACACACACACACACACACACACACACACACACACACACACACACACTCCCCTACTGAGCTATGGTGCTGGGGTGATCTGTTCGGTAACACTTGGTGTGTGTGTGTGGGTGTGTGTGTGTGTGTGTGTGTGTGTGTGTGTGTGTGTGTGTGTGTGTTGTTTCCAGTACTAAGATCTGAACATCTGGAATAAACACTTTTCAAGCACCAGTAATAAGATAAGGACTAGAGCTCAAAAACATCGACTAAAATACCTGACTATTCTCCACTAGGAAGATCTACTTTCAAGTCACTGCCCATAAACCAGAGCACAGCTCTGGAAATACCAGCAATCCTTATAAACAACATCAATATTTAAGATCACACACAGAACTCACCTGTTTGTTTCTCCCTGGCACCCTATCTTACGGGGCAAGTTTTTAAACAAGCACATAAGATGAGCACAAAAGCCCTTGGCTGTGATGGTTTACACTTTAACTCTTCCTGTCCCAGTGCCCCCGTGCCCCGTCGTTCGTCTCTCCTCCCCCGCCCAGTTCTTGACCTGAGACACAGAAGAAAGTGCTTCACTAAATTTTTATAGCCCTCAGCATATGGAGAATAGAGCCAGATCCTAAGCTATACCACAGTCATAGGCAGGAACATGAACATACACCATTTTACTCGCTGGAGTGTACAGTGGCCCATGTCTTTAATCTCATCACTTGGGGACAGACACAAGTTGATCTCTGTGAATTCAAGGCCAGCCTGATCTACTTATCAAGTTCCAGGCCACAGTGAGACCCTGTCTCCAAAAAAAAAAAAAAAAAAAAAAAAAGGGTGTGGGGGGGAATCTATGGGATAGAAGGCCACAGAAGTGAGACACCATCATGAACTCCCTCAGGAACCCATTAACCCAAACAAGCAGTCCTACACTAAACGAATACAGTGTAATAGATAAATTACAATGTGTGTGAGGAACCTACTGAGCAATTAAAATCAGAAAGCAGGTGCTGAAGAGGTGGCTCAGCACTTGCAGAGTTCAGTTCTCAGCATTAACAACATGGCTCACAACCATCCATAACTCCAGTTCCAGGGTATCTGATACTCATACACATAAAACAATCTTTAAAGAAACAAACAGTAACAACAACAAAAGAACAAATGTATAATCGTAAACTTGGCATAAAGTGGACTGTAAAGGGACAATCTTAAAGCATACAGCACTCGACACTTCCTGTGGACACAGAGTGTGCTGCCCACCCCAGCAGTCACTACCTCTGGGAAAGGTAGGCAGGAAGAAGAACTAGGGGTTCAACTGTGTGTGCAACTATACGTACATCTTCAAACTTCAGAGCAAACACAAGAGCTAACAAATGGGTCCAGCACACTCCTGGTGTAGTCTCTACTCATTTACGCATTGTCAATCATTTCTACACACATGTGAATGAAAACAATTTTTCTTACCTCAACTGAAGAGCGAGGAGTCACAAAAAACTGATTGAATTCATCAGGGCTGAAGTCGCCAAAAATATACTGGAAAACAATAAGAATACTTGATTACATTCAATATACACATTACTTATCTTTGAAAATCCACATATTTTACAGTGTTTGTCCTATGAAACATTTGGACTAGAATCCCCCAAATCCTTTTCAATAAGTAATGAGGAGCTTCAAGCTGAAAGCTAAAGTTCCTAGGAGTGGTATTTCCCCATAACATACAAAAAAAGGCCACCTAACCTCTTCAATAAACTGTCAAAGAACAAGGTTGAAAAAGCTTATTTTGAATCAAGTCAAGTGTGTGGTTACAGAGCATGCAGGCTCCTGCCTGTGGGTAAACTTCCTGGTT
Organism: Peromyscus eremicus; assembly: GCF_949786415.1. Lineage (NCBI taxonomy): Eukaryota > Metazoa > Chordata > Mammalia > Rodentia > Cricetidae > Peromyscus > Peromyscus eremicus. The sequence continues at coordinate 88,071,903 of NC_081420.1, forward strand.
CACCTTTTCACCTCCACTTAGCTTTTAGCTGAGTCACATCATTACCCACCTTCATTTCATTTTTCCCTGCCAAAGGACAGCAAAATTCATAAAAAAAGTGTCAGTGATCCTGACTAACAATCTTTAAAGACATGTTATTTATTCTAAACATGAACTAGAATAGGACTGAGATACGTATTGTTAGAATCCCTAGCACTCCCTCAGCTACATTACTGCACATGTGCAGTCCAGTAGTCAGGCAAGATGCTTAGTCATCCTAGGGCCTTACGTGTAGCTTGAGTTTTCCTGCCTGGCCCACAGTCAGGACAAATCTCTCTCACCTGCCAGTCCCACAGCCTCTCAGACCCGACCAAGTAAACACACACAGAGACTTATATTGCTTTCATACTGTATGGCTGTGGCAGGCTTCTTGCTAACTGTGTTTATATCTTAAATTAATCCATTTCCATTAATCTATACCTTGCCACATGGCTCGTGGCTTACCGGCATCTTCACAAGCTGTTTCTCATCGTGGCGGCTGGCAGTGTCTCTCTGACTCAGCCTTCCACTTCCCAGCTTTATTCTCCTCCTTGCCCCGCCTATACTTCCTGCCTAGCCAACGGCCAATCAGTGTTTTATTGATTAATTAGCAACACATTTGCCATACATCCCACAGCACTTACGTCCTACATAATCCGTGCACTGTGTGATCACGTAATTTGCAAACAGCATGATCACGTAATCTATGCTCATGCGTGGCGTAGCTATGTAAGCCCATATGAGCGTGGGGGGGGGGGGGAATCTATAAAAGCGGGTTCCACATTTTTCTCCCCTCTCTTCCTGCATGGTCATTCCATAGGCCTATGCACATCTTTCCTGTTCCCTTTCCTTAATAAACTCTTATAGTGGGTTTTGTTGTACCTCGTGGCTTTTCTCACACAGTAAACAGCGCCGCTTATAATAAATGATACATATGGTAGATAAAACCCTCTAGCTTCATAGAGTGGTGGGTGTGATCTTCCCTGACAGGATCTGATACAGCTGAGTGTGCCAGGTGGCCACCAGCTCCTAGGAGCTTCACGAAGTCTACCACTAACAAGTATCATCATGGGATTTTCACAGCATTCATTTATTCATTCATTCAGCCAGTAACCTGCTATGTGTAAAACTCAGGACTGAGGGTCAGGGCTCAGTAAAGCTGTGTCTTCAGCTCTATTGCAGCTTCGAGTCTAGAAATGACTTACAGGGAAGTTTATAAACCTGTGTTCTGTAACTAAGTATTACAGTAAATAATACTCATTATTATGCAAAAAGCCACTGTTGGGAAGAGCATTTCCTAAGGCCATTTGGCTCTGTCTACCAAAGCCATAACAAACACTGAAAACAAAGCTGTCCTCACATAATACTCACATATCCTTGACCTAGTCTACAAGGGAACTGGACTGATGGCAATGGTGGAAACACTGACATTCAACACGGTTCGGGGTCTTCTTGTGAAATGCTTTGGGACTCGGCCTCTTACCAATCACAACACGGGGAAGCTTATATTAACATCACTCCCGGTATGGCCAGTGAAAAGCAACAGAAGAAACACAGTAAGAAAGGAACTATCCTATCAGAGAACAGAAGGGTGTGAAAACCAGACTAAGTTCAAAATACTAATTCAAAAACGCAACTTGTTTTTAGTGGCAGAAGCAGTGTATACAGCAACAGGGCAGTTTTTAAAACTCAAGAAGTACTTTTCCCTAGAATGCTATATTTATTTTCACAGAATTCCATCCTATAAATATTTTACACAAAGTATATAAAACTTTCTCAGCCAGGCAGTGGTGGCACACGCCTTTAATCCCAGCACTTGGGAGGCAGAGGCAGGCAGATCTTTGTGAGTCCAAGGCCAGCCTGGTCTACCGAGCGAGATCTAGGAAAGGTGCAAAGCTACACAGATAAACACTGTCTCGAAAAACCAAAAAACCAAAAAAAAAAAAAAAAAAAAAACAAAAACAAAAAAAAAACAAAACAAAACAAAAAAAAAAAACAAAACAAAAAACCAAAAAACCTTTCTCGAAGACCAGGGATGTGGTGGCTCAGTGGCAAAGCACATGAAATACCTGGGTTCAACGTCATCTCCACTAACATACGAACACCTGTGTGCAGTTTGTAAATCCCACTAAATGAACTATGGTGACAGACAGGGATGGATACAGAAGTAGGATCCACGGAACTCAGAGCCACTAGTGAGAACTACAGCTCCATCTCAGGGGGAGGAGCAATGCGCAGAAAGCCATCCCCTTTGGAGCCTCTTAGGAATAAGAAAGACTGCGGACTTACAATGTAGAAGAGGTTTATGGGTAAGAATTAAATCTGACATGTTGGATCTTCTGGAGTTAGAAGTTATGGGTGGCTGCAAGGTGCCTAATGTGGGTGGGTGCTGGGAGCTGAACCATTGAACCATCTCTCCAGCCCAGAAATGTTCATTTAAATTACACTTCTAAACACACTTCCTAATGTGTTCATATGCAAGGAAGTGTTTTTTTGTTTTGTTTGTTTGTTTGTTTGTTTGTTTTTTCGAGACAGGGTTTCTCTGTGTAGCTTTGCGCCTTTCCTGGAACTCACTTGGTAGCCCCGGCTGGCCTCGAACTCACAGAGATCTGCCCGGCTCTGCCTCCGAGTGCTGGGATTAAAGGCGTGCGCCACCACCGCCTGGCTTGCAAGGAAGTTTTTTAAAGAGATGGCTTTAATCCATTAAGGGCTAAAATCTAAATCTTAGAAATGTACAAGTAGACAGAGAGGAACCAAGATCACATGCCTTCCAGCCTGGACTGCAGAATCCAGGATCCTTCACTGGAGGAGGAACTAAGTGCTTAGAAGACCCCAGTGGAAATCTCTCCTGGTACTTTCATTTAGTTCATTATTTGTCCAGTATCACTTGAAAAAGTCTGCTCTAGTGTTTTTCTTACAGATTCAGACCTGAGCATAGTGTCATATGCCTTTAATCTTAGCACTAGAGAGGCAGACAGGCTCTATCAGATCTCTGTTAGTTCAAGGCCAACCAAGACAGCATGTTACAGACACACAGACAGACAGACAGAAAGCTTCAATATATGACTGAACAAATAAGCTCCCAGCACCCCCGCCGCGTGACGAGAAATAAAAATGCACATTTTTGTTTACAGAGGCTCTGGACCTATAACCCAGTCTGACAGAAATCTATGGAGATGTATAGTTGCACGTGGGGGGGGGGGGGGGCGTTATTTTAGAATTTTTGTTGTTAAATCATGTTTTATTCAAGAAACTACTTAGGGGCTAAAGAGATGGCTCAGTGGCTGTTCTTGCAGAGAACCTAGGTTCAATTCCCAACATTCCAATGATGATACACAACTGTATCCCAAGTTCCAGGAGATCCAATACATTCTTCTGGCCTCCATGGGCACTAGGCATACACATGGTGCACAGAAATACATTCAGGCAAAAAAGAAACTAAGATTAGGAGGCAGAGGCAGGTGGATCTCTGTAAATTTGAGGTCAGCCTGGTCTACAAGGTGAGTTCCCTGACAGCCAGGGCTGTGTAGGGAATCCATCTCAAAAAAAAAAAAAAAAAATAAGAAAAGAAAGGAAAAGACGTGTTGGTATAAATAACAGAATTCACTTCCAGACATGCTCAAATCTACCCCTGCACAGGCATTAACTGTGCATGAGTGAAGACTTCACCCATCAGACGACACTCAGCTGAAAACATTCAATCCATCTAAGGATACCATGAGAACTGTTAACTAGAAGGTATGTGACACCAAATACCATTTAGTGAATGACAAATGGATAGCCAGGGCTGTCTGTTTGCAACTCCATCCTGACTCCCTTCCCACTGGTTCATGTACATCAATTGAGAACTCCATCAAGACACATGAAGCACATCCTCCTGCTGTAATGAAATCTATTTTCATGAGTTTTTGTAAGTAAGCCATCGCACCACTAATATAAAAGGCTTATTTCAGTTTTGCTGCTGAAGCCAGAAAGTGATGTTCTGCCATCTGGAGCATCCACTTCAGAGGAGCCTGGGTCAGGGTCTCCACCTATTGTGAATACATCCACATAGGTCTTTTCTATGCACCAGCTTTGCTCACACAAAAATCATTTTGATGGGACACAGTAACAATGTGTAACAGAAGCCCTGATGCTTGAGGAAGTCATTGTCAAAGGACGGAAAGATGAAGACACTGAGATCTGAGGCCGGGGACTCATTAAAAATAGGGAGCGGGGGCTACAACTGTACTGGATACACAAATACATCTGCCTAACCAAAGTGACTCATACGTAAGTGGTAACCAGTTAAACATCCCCTAGGAAGCTGCATAGACAGCCCAGGAGTTAAGAGCACTTGAGTTCCATTCCCAGCACCCACATGGTAGTTCACAAGCATCTGTAACTGCATTTCCAGGGAATTCTACTCCTTCTTCTGACCTCTGAAGAGCACATGGTACATAGAAACACAGGCAGGTAAAATATCCACATACATAAAATAAGTGAAAAAAATTAGGAGTCGCCGGGCGGTGGTGGCGCACGCCTTTAATCCCAGCACTCGGGAGGCAGAGCCAGGCGGATCTCTGTGAGTTCGAGGCCAGCCTGGGCTCCAAGTGAGTTCCAGGAAAGGTGCAAAGCTACACAGAGAAACCCTGTCTCGAAAAACCAAAAAAAAAAAAAAAAAATAGGAGTCACTCTGAAAAGCATTTATATCGCTATCACTATTGAAGAGTGCTGCTTAGAGAACAAACCTTAAAAACAGTTTACACTTATAGGAAGGAGAAAAAGGAAATTACAATATGCTGATAAAACTGCAAAAAGCAGAGGCCAAGCTCCAGGGAGTAGCACATACGAATAATATAAGAAAAGAACTGGAAGAAAGACAAAGAAAAACATCTGCTCAGAAATAGTCTCTTCCCAGGGAAGGTCGAGAAGATGCTCCAGGTTCACCTGCAGAAGCATAAATGAGAATATAGGAAACTAGTGTCTGCCAGCAAGGGAAACTTGAGGGCTGCCATTACTGCATGGCACTAGGGGGCGCCAGAGAACAGCGTTCTCGGCCCCTAAGCTCCTAAAGACTTCACCTCTAGAAATTAAATTGAATATGTCCACCGCCCTCAAATTAATGTCCTTTGCCTTTTGAAAAGGTTCCTAGTAATTCAAGGGGCAGCTCTGAGACAAGTAATCAGCTGACGCTTTGCTCTGTTCAGTACTTCTCAGTTTCCAAGGGAGATGGGCAGCCACCACAAGCTCTTAGGACAGTCTCCCTCCCACTACAGTGTACTATGACTATGCAGGCATGCTGAAGCCTGCCACAGCCAACAAAGGGGCTCTGGGTCAATCTTCCTGCTATCTGGGAGGTTTGGGCCATCCTTCGAAGCAACAGATACTGTGAGGGAGCAAAGCCTTCATTCCCTCTGCAGAAGATAAGCCGAGTCAGGTAGCTCCAGCCTTCTCGCCAACTGACAGAGCTCATAGGCAGGACTGGGGTGGGGGATGTCTGGCATTTGTGAGGCTCTGACCCGTGTCCCAAGCATGGCAAACACAAAACAAAACAAGCAAAAACAAGAAAGAAGGGGAAACATGGACCTGGAAACAGCACACCAATACCTGCTCAACAGGACCTTAACTAGAAAAAGGCCACCGCTGAAAAGGGGAAGTGAGCCCGGTGTGGCGGTGCACAGCTGTAAACCCAGTGCTCAGGAGGCAGAGGCAGGTGGATTCCTGTGAGTTTAAGGTCAGCCTGGTCTACAGAGCTAGACAGCCAGGGCTACACAGAGAAACTCTGTCTATAAAAAAAAAAAAAAAAAAAGAGGCACACTCTGGAGTGGTGTGGTGGCTTGGGAAACACCTGAAGGTGACACTGCTGAGTCCATGCAAACCACGAGTCTCGCTGACATAACAATATTTATTTTACTAAGCACTACCTACCCCAGGTGAACTGTGTGTGACTGAGGATAATGTCAGCAGATGCCGAGGACTCAGGACATCACAATATTCACAGGCTGTCACAATACAAGTGAACTGCAGGCTGATGAGTGTTACAAATAGCAGGGGAAACGCTGTTCATTTCTCCCGACTGAGCTGCATTAATCCTGCTTTGCTTTCTGGGAAGAGGGTCCTGGGCAGAATGGAACAAAGCCATTAGCATTACAAAGCCATTCTCCCAGACAGCAACACCCAGCTTTGGAGAGCAGTGTTTCAGTTTGGTGTTAAAGTAAAGTAGCTTTGTATGCATATTTTATTCCAACTACTAAAATTCTGTCAGGCTTTAAATGGGCTAGCTGCATATTCTTGGTACTTCCATTGAAAATTTGAGCTAAACTGTTGCTACAGACGCAATCTCAAAATGAGAAAGCATGATTCATGCTTTCGTTAACCCCACTGTTAGCAGCTTCCCAGTCCTTTCTATAAAACAGCAATGGCTGCTCACAAAACACACTCACTATGCTAGAACTGCTAAGAAATACAACAGTGGACTAACTGGGAAGCAAGTTCCAACTATTTTCCTAACCACTACACTTACCTTGGAGCCAATCTTAAGAGAAAGGGAAATGGAAAAGAGGCAGATAAATAAAGGACAAAAACAGTTACAAGTCATCTTCCTGGGGACAGGGCTGAGGAATGAGCTCTGACCAGCAGACACCAGTTCCCTGGAAGGGTGAGAACTTTGGGAGGCATGGCAATATTCTGTAACTATATGGGTACTACAGTGGGCATGTGTATGACCACCGTGGTACCAATAAATAAATGACCCTTCCAAAAAAAGATGTTTTCTATGGCCAGGGTTACACAGCTTCACAGAAAAACCCTGTCTCAAAAAAAAAAAAAAAAAAAAAAAAAAAAACCCTAACCAAAAAAAAAGTTTTTAGGGGCTACAGTGATGGGTCAGGTTAGGATCACTGGCTGCTCTTAGAAGAACCCAGGCTGAATTCCCAGTACCTACAGGATGCCTCAAAACCAACACCTATGACTCCAGTTCCAGGGGACTGGATGCCTTCTTCTGACCTGACTTCAGTGACTGAACTATGGTTCCCACTCACTAGAATATACAGACATCAGGTCCACTACCTGAAGAATACACATACACACAACATTTGGCATATGATTGCAAGAACTGTGCAGACCCTCTATTGTTCCGAGTTCTACCTGACCACAGCTACTCAAGGATACACTCATAGGCCAGCAGTGTTGGCATCACCCAAAAACTTATGCGGCCCTGTGGCCCAAGCCAGACTTACTGAATCCAAGCACATACCCTAATAGGCATTTACCTTTTAGATGAAGCCCTGTTGAGCTATGCCTGTGTAACTCCGTGGCCCTACTATAAAGGAGTGTTTACCTTGCACTATTTGAGTGACCACTGATTATCTTAGTCAAAGGTGCATTTCAAAGCAAAAGGAAGGTTCACTATTAATTGTAGTAGACAGTTGTAAACCAGGGCATAAAACCACTCCTAACTGTGGATAGACAGAAATTAGCTTGGTGTAATGAGCTGTCCCTGTACCTACCCACCCAGCCTTGTGTCTCAGAAACCTCTTCTGCTTTTATCGCTCAAACAAACAGCTCTCCTACCCCTTGCTCTGATGAATTCCCACTTGCATAACATGCAGGAAGCCCTGGGTTCCATCCTCAGCACTATAGAAGAGGACATGGCTACCCACCCCCGTGATCCTAGCACTACAGAAGTGGAGGGAGATCAAGGTCATTCTCAGGCACAGTTCAAAGCCACCTGGGCTACAGAGTCCCTGCCTAAAAAAACTTAGGTGTCCAACACGGAAGGAACAGAGAAAATGTGTACACACACAACAGACATCCTTCAGCCACAAGGAAGAACAAATCTATGTCATTTGCAGAAAAAGAGACACTGCTGGAGACCATATAAAGCCAGCCAGTCTCAGAAAGAAACATCCCATGTTCTCGCTCAGCCATGGATCCTTGGCATTATAGATATATGAGCCAAGGATGTGAAGGACGGAAGAAGGCAAACTAGGAAACAAGGCACTAGTGGGAAGGCAAGGGAGAAGGGGAGGCTTTAGGGGGCATCTATGATTATAACAAATGAACCCCAACGAAGGCAGAGGAAAGAAAACAAAAGCTGGGTAAATGTTTGCTGAAGGATATTAGTTACATAAAAACTCATAAACTTAATAAGACTGAGATTCCTGCTCTGAAGACAGTGGCAAGACTGCAGGCTCCTCGGGGCCACAGCTCCACCTACTGCTAAGTGAACACTAGCACTGAAGGGACAAGGCTGTGTTTTTATTGACATTCACACCTACCCTAGACTGGAGGCATTAAAACATATTTTGTGACAGGGCATGGTGGCACAAGCCTTTAATCCTAGCACATGAGGCAGAGGCAAATGCATTTCTGTGAGGTGTGAGGTTTTTTGTTTTGTTTTGCTTTTTGTTTTTGCTGTTTTTCCAAGACAGGGTTTTTCTGTGTAGCCCTGGCTGTCCTGGAACTCAATGTGTAGACCAAGCTGGCCTGCTGGAATTAATTAAATGCATGCTCCATCGCCACTGGTTTTGCATCTCTAAGTTCACAGCCAGCCTAGTCTACATAGTGAGTTCTAGACATAGTGAGTTCTAGGACAGCCAGAGCTATATAGTGGAGGGGAGGGGAGAGGAAACTCACAAACTACTACAGAAGCGCTAGTTTTGCATTTTATTAGAGTCAGAAGTAAATGTGCTGGTCAAGAAAAAAGTCAACGTTAGAGGGTAAGGAATGGTTTTTTTGTTTGTTTTTGTTTTTTCTAGATAGGGTTTCTAGAACTGTATAGCTTTGCGCCTTTCCTGGAACTCGCTTTGTAGACCAGGCTGGCCTTGAACTCACAAAGATCCGCCTGGCTCTGCCTCCCAGTGCTGGGATTAAAGGCATGCACCACCACTGCCTGGCTGGAATGTTTTATTTATCTGGCCTCTGCAGCACACTGATAAAGAGGAAAAAAAAGATGACAGTGGAGAAGACAGAAAACATTTCAAGTTAAAGGGCTGGAGAGATGGATCAGCAGTTAAGAACAATGGCTGCTCTTCCTAAGTACTGGGGTTTGATTCCCAGGACCCACATGGCGGGCGGCTCACCACCACCCACATGGTAACTCAGTCCCATGGTATCACCCTCTTCAGTGATAGACATACATGCAAGCAAAAAGACCCATACATATAAAGTAAAAATAAAAGGAAATATGTTTAAAAGAAAAAGGAAAAGAAACATTTCAGGTTAATTAGCAGATTCCTCTAGCCACTCAGACAGATAACCTACCACTCTCTCCAAAGAATGGTCTGTCCTTTAGTCCCTCTAGTAGAGGTAATGGAACAACAAAAACCTAACTGTGAATCACCTCTTTTTACAGTATCAAGCTAGAGCATGAGACTACAGTTAAGAGTGTAATGTGGGGCTGCAGAGGTGGCTTAGCTATTAAGAGCACTGGCTACTTTTCTGGAAGACCCAGCTTCAATTCCCAGCACCCACATGGTGGTTCACAATCATCTGTAACTCCAGTTCCAAGGTATGCCCTCTCTTGCCTCTGTGGGCACCAGGCACATGTGTAGTATACCACCCATACACATAAATAATAATAAAATGTGCTGAATGTTTTCAGAATAGTTTCTAAATTGTTTGTTCCAGTATATGGCACACTACAATCGTAAGGTGCGGCCCCAGGATGGGGAGTTGGGGTAAGAAACAGACTACAGAGACCCTGCCTTTAAAATACACACACAGAGTGTGGCAGCTCCAGTCCCTGACCCCAGTAGTTAGGCAACAAAGAGCAATCTAAATCCAGTGAGTTGCCCAGACTACCAACTCAGAGAGACCCTGTCCCTAAAACAAAACAAAAAGGTCTAACCAAAAACACAGAAAAGACAAACTGAAGATCAAGGCTCAGTGAAGACAACTTGTATCTTTTACTTTAAATTTCCCCTATTCTTTGCAGGGGTTAAGTAGCTCACAAAAGGCATCTTTGTTTTATAAGTAAAAGTAAAATCCGAAGGGCTGTTATCAAAGTGTAACCCACACATTAACTAGCACAGTAACACCTGCAAGCATGCCCAGCTTTATCTCATCCATTCCTTCATCCTGCCTTTCATTTGAGAATCACTATAAAAGTCCCTCTGTGGACAGCAGGTCCTGGCCTAGTGTCCTCTATAAAAGCAATTCTACAAAGTAGGAAAATACAGACTAGAAGGCCAAAGACCTGCTTTTAAGTCTCCTGAACCACTGACTTATCGGCCTCCTGACCTAGAGCCCTGCCTCTCTTCTGTGGTGTGTGTGGAATAGTGATAACAGTGTGTGACAGCTGACACGGGCCACATAGACCCACATAGGACCACACGAACCACAGTGCCCAGCCGCTGCAATGCCCCTTCGAAGCTCAGTGTTGTACTGTGTACTACTTTCTACCAAATGATCACACCTACCCAGGAAGCCTAATGTGGGTCTTAAATAGATATGGCCTTGGCAGCCACCTAAAGGAAAACACTACTTAAAATACCAAAAGAAGGGTTATGTGGGAGATGTCTATCTTCTCAGTTTTGTTGTGATTCTAAAACTACGCTTAAAAAAAAAAAAAGTCAGCCAGGCAGTGGTGGCACACGCCTTTAATCCCAGCACTCAAGAGAAGCAAGTGGACCTCTAAGTTTGAGGTCAGCCTGGTCTAGAGTTCCAGGACAGCCGCGGCTACAGAAAATCCTGTCTCAAAAAACAAAAAAACAAAAAAAAATTAAATATATCAAGATATGGGCTAGGATGGTAGCTTAGTTCAGGGGTACAACACTTGCTCCATCACAGAAAAAAAAATACATTTAAAATTTCAAAGTGGGGGAAGTTGACACAGGGTTTCTTTGTATCACAGCTAAGGTTAGAAGGGGGCATGTATGGTGATATTTTATTTGTACTGAAATGTGGTTTTATTTGTATGTTAATAAATAAAGTTGCCTGGGGGTCAGAGCTAACAGCAAGCCATAGCAGAAGCCGGGCGGTGGTGGCACACACCTTTAATCCAGATCACATGACAGACAGATCTCTGTGTGTTCAAGGATACAGCCAGCATGGAGACACACGCCTTTAATCTCAATACCAACCATAGAAGACCTGGAGGTCTGTATAGACAGGCAGTGACGAGGTCATGTGGTTGGGTTTATAACCAATGAGAAGGCAGAACACAAAGTCAATAAAAAGACAGACACACAGGAAGTAGGTCTCTTGCAGAGGGGAAGGACAGCAGCGGCAGGAAGAGTAAGAAGTTTTAAGTCTCAGCTACTGCTCTGACCTCTTGGGCTTCTAACTCTGCATTTGGCTCTGTGTTTCTTTTTTTTTTGTTTTGTTTTTTTGAGACAGGATTTCTCTGTGTAGCTTTGCACCTTTCCTGGATCTTGCTCTGTAGCCCAGGCTGGCCTCGAACTCACAGAGATCCGCCTGCCTCTGCCTCCCAGTGCTGGGATTAAAGGCGTGTGCCACCAACGCCTGGCTGGCTCTGTGTTTCTTATTTAATAAGACTGTTCATCTACAGGTATGGGGTGGGGGGGAACGACTGGGAAGGTGGCTCAGTGGTTAAGAGCACTAGGTGCTCTTCCAGAGGACCTGGGTCTGATTCCCCAGTACCCACATGGCAGATCACACCTGTCTATAACTCCAGGTCCAGGGGATCCCAGGATCCTCACATAGACATACATGCAGGCAAAATACCAATCCACATAAATTATTTTTAAAAAGGGCAGGGGGCATGGCTCAGTGGTTAAAGGGACCAGCTGCTCCAGCAAAGGACCCAAGATTCCAGGATCCACATGATGGCTCACAGCCATATCTGTCCAACTCCAGTTCCAGGGGATCCAATATGGTTTTCTGGCCTCCAGAGGTCCACAAACACATGCAGGAAAATGATCATACGCATGGGGGAGAAACAGACTGGACAGAAATCACAGAACTGTAGCTAGAGTTTTCTTGCCTTGCCCACAGTCAGGACAAATTTTGTCACCCACCAGTCCCACAGCCGCTCAGACTCAACCAAGTAAACACAAAGACTTATATTGCTTACAAACTGTATGTCCGTGACAGGCTTCTAGCTATCTAGTTCCTACATGTTAAATTAATCCATTTCCATAAATCTAGACCTTGCTACATGGCTCGTGGCTTACCGGCATCTTCACATGCTGTTTGTCCTGGCGGCGGCTGGCAGTGACTCCTTCCGCCTTCCTGTTCTTTCTTTTCTCCTCTTTGTTAGTCCCGCCTATACTTCCTGCCTAGCCAATGGCCAATCAGTGTTTTATTTATTGACCAATCAGAGCAATTTGACATACAGATCATCCCATAGCACAGAACCTGGAATTAAGCTTCATTTTCAAACTCTCCTGCTTACCCCACAGCTTTGATGGGTCTATAAGGAAAAGATGTTGCATCTTTTTGCATCTTGGCCTTGTATACAATTAGTGGAAGGTAAAGAAGGCAGAAGCATGTATTTTAATATTAAGTCCTGGGCCAGCAAGATGGCTCAGGAGGGAAAGGCAGCTGCTGTACAAGCCAAGACTTGGGATCCACCTCTGAAATCCACATATGGTTGAGTTCCATCTCTAGAACCCACACAGAAGTGGAAGGAAAGAACTGAACTTACAGAGCTGTCCTCTGGCTTCCACATATGCAACACACACACACACACACACACACACACACACACACACACACACACACACCACACATATAAAAGATGACCTGGATTTATTTTTCTGAGATAAGCTGCCTAATAAAGGCAAAATGCAAAAGATGAAAAGTAAGAAATGCTAGAAAGCCTCTTGACAGTTGCTAGAATTCCAATAAATTCATAAGCTAATGGTCCTGACAACACTTAGATAAAAGCAATGGAGTCAAGGTAGACAGCTTTCATCCCAACAAGGGCACAGTGTGTTAGGGTGAGAGCCCCAGCGGTATATCCTCAGACCCTTTATGAAAGGTGATTGCAAGTTTTCTAATAGATTCCATTAAATGCTCTTTGGCAGTCTAGATGACAAGGTCCATGCCTTGCAAAATGTAATTCATATATTACTTCAGCCTTACTCTGTATTTTAAGACATAAAAATAAATTTTGCAGGGCATAGTGTACATCTCTAATCACAACACTCAGTAGACCAAGACATGATTGCTACAAGTTCCCAGCCAGCAGATGTGACACAAGACCTCAGTCTTCCAAATTCTGTTCTCTGTGAACACAGAGCTGTATCAACCATGTCCCACCCAGCCAAAACACCCAATTAAGGATTCAGAGTACACTCTTCACTAGTATATCTTCACAATGGATATGTCACAATAAAATCTTTTGGATCCTCAGCATCACATAAACCGGCACTGATAATACACTCCTGTGACCCCCCACCCCCCAGCACTGGGGAGGTAGAAATAGGAGGTTCAAACGTCATCCTTGACTATGTGGCTAAATAGCAAGTTTGAAGGCAGCCTTAGCCACATTTAAAGTCTGTCTGTCTGTCTGTCTGTCTCTCTCTCTCTCTCTCTCAGACACACACACTTTGCCAGAAAAAAGAAGCAAGGGTCTACTAATATGTTTGCACACACACACAAAAATTTTTGTTTTTGTTTTTTGAGACAGTGTTTTATCTGTGTAGCCCTAGCTGTCCTGGAATTCTCTGTAGACCAGACTGTCCTCATACTCAAAGAGATCCACCTGACTCTGCCCCGAGAGCTAGGATTAAAGAAAGGTGTTTGCCACCACTACCTGGCAAAGTTTGAAAAACACATTTTGAGCCTAGCCAAATGGCTCAGCAGGTAAAGCCTGATGACCTCTGTTCCATCCTCATAACCCACATAGTGGAGAGAAATGACTCCACAAAATTACCCTCTAACCTCCACATGTGCATCAACACACAGAGAAATACAGAAGAATTATTTTAAAGGAGCTGGGGCTGGAGGGCTGACTCAGCAGTCAAGTATATGGGACATGCACATGAATGTGTGGGTATGCATGCCCATGTGGACCTCTGCTTTTGCAAAGGAACAAATTCAGTGTCAGACCCACAATGGATGGCTCACAATCAATCACCTATAGCTTTCTTCTGGCCTGCACAAGCACCTGCACACATGTGCACATACCCCCACATACAGAGATCTGTAATGTAAAAAAAAATTAAAATTATTTTTAAAAAGGGTCATTTCTTCATAAAGAGCAATGGTGCAGCTACTGTTAACTAGGCACCAAATGAATGAAGGTGAGGCTTTCATTTAAGTCATTGCTTGTGAGACTCTTAGATCAGAGTAGACTAGGAGATGGTCCTCAAGATGCCTGCCAGCAAAGAAACATACAGACACAGCCTCCTAAAATAGGGTCCTAAGGATCCTAAAAAGTCAACCCCAGCATTGGGGAGGTCAAGACAAGCAGATCCCAGAGCCTGCTAGTTAGCTAGCTTACCAGCCAGCCTAGCTGGAACAAAAGCTTTGGCTTCAGTAAGAGACCAGGCCTCAGGGCACTAAAGTAGAGAAGCACCCAAGTGTCTGGTCTCCACATGCACATGGGCATGCACCCACACACAGGGAGCAGCCCCATTCCCATGTGTTCTGTATATCCTCTCAACTCTCCTGTGAGCATGAAAGAGAAATTCCAGGAAGAGGTCCTGGAGTCTTCTGATACCAGTCCAAAATCCCTCTTCTATCCCAACAGCTCACCTGCCCTGTTCCCAGGACAGAGTAATTGAGATAACAATAGGTGTTGAGATGGGCGGAACAGGAGTGGGCAGCTTCTGATTTTCTAGGTCTTCCAATGAAAACTGGATCACTGCCAAAGAGTTTCTCAATACTAAGAAAATAACCAGCTCATGAACATCTATAATCTGAAGAGCTACACTCAGATTTACTATAAATCATACATTTTTCTGATCTTTGAAACAAACAAACATGCCATGTGGGCTACCTTTATGTTCCAATTTATGTTCATTCTTTTTTATTTTTTTTCAGACAGGATTTTGCTATGTAGCCTATACTGGCCTCAAATTCCCAACTATGCTCAGCCTCCCATGTCCTGGGGTAACTTGTGTACCACCAAGCTTTATCCATACTTTTTTTTTCAATTTTATGAATATGGGTGTTTTGCTTGCATGTATGTCTGGGTATTGTGTGCATTCAGTGCCTGAGAATGCCAGAAAAGGGATCAAATATCCTGGGACTGGAGTTACAGGCAACACTGTGAGCCACCATTCAAGATTAAACCCAGGTCCTCCGCAAGAGCAAGAAATGCTCTTAACCACAGAGCCATCTCTCCAATCCCCAACACTAGTTCTTAATCCAGCCTGTCGCGACAGGATGGTCACACAAGGCCTTTTAGGAGATCACTTCCACAGACAGAAAAACTGCAGTCCAAGCACATGCAAGTCTTAGAAATGAATAGTAGCCTGCTGAAGTGGCACTAAGAGACAAATGACACTAATCCAACATCCCATGGCCAGCAAATTCCACTGCAGACGCATGTGTCTGCTCTGCAACAGTGATTCTTCATGTGTACCAGTTGACTGCAATGCACTAGCCTAATTATAAATTGAAAAGCAAGCTCTGCTAACCATTTCCCATACTTTGGTAAGTTATCAGTGAGAAGTGTCCCCCAGTCACATCTAGTGTACCCTGAAAACTTGATCCATTGCTCAGAAGTACTTACACACCTATAATTGCAAATCTGAAAATGACTTGATGTATCTCATCCAAGTTAAGTAACAACTGTTCCCCATTCTTGACTATCTAGCCTGCAGGAGGCAGTCACCAAATTATGGCATCTTTCTCCTTTCAATTTTCCGGTGTGCACCACTGTTCAAATCATTCTACTTCCACATAACATAAACTGAAATACTTATCCTAATGTTAGCCCTAGAGAAGAATCCAGAATGCAGTCTGTGCACTTACCGTCCACTGACTTTCTGTGCTGAGTTCCCAACAGAGTGAACTGAAAGGACAAGAGGTTGAGGCCCTAAACATAGCAATATGCACTCAGCAGACTACCAGCTCCTGGACTTCTCATTGCATACACAGTCTCAAGATTGACTGAAATGTTTTTTTTTTGTTTTTTGGGTTTTTTGTTTGTTTGTTTGTTTTTTCAAGACAGGGTTTCTCTGTAGCTTCGGAGCCTATCCTGGACTAGCTCTGTAGACCAGGCTGGTCTCGAACTTACAGAGATCCACCTGCCTCTGCCTCCCGAGTGCTGGGATTACAGGCGTGCGCCACCACTGCCCGGCGACTGAAATGTTTTACTGTTGTTATGCAAAAAAAAAAAAAAAAGTTCCTCAAGTACTCTGATCACTTCAAAACTGTTATTTCAGTTGCATACGCCCTGTAAGATTCTGATTCTGATCTCATAGCCGAGTGAGGTAGCTCAGGAGACTGAAGTAGGAATTCTCCAAGTCTGAAGTCTTAGACTACCACTGCTACATAATGAGTTCCACAGGATTATGGGCTACATAATGCAACATTGTATTAAAAAAAGTAAAAATATCCTTTTAAAAATTACCCTAATCTAGCCATCAGTTACAAATGACGTCCATGACAGTTTAACACTCTGCCATGTGCTATAAACTACATCCAAGAAATTCCAACGTGAAAGATGTGGGGGTCTGTGTAAAGGAGAACAGAAACCAACAGCAAGCTCTCCTGCCTGGGTACAGAAACAACACTGGAATCAACATGGACTTTTCTTCCAAAACAAAGCATATTGGTAGCTTCAACTTAATCCCCTCAGCTCACTGAGCCAGTTCTGACAGCATGCATGCCAGATTCACTTCCACCTCAGGTGAGAGCTCCTCCTCTGAACTGGTTCAGCTGGGGAACAGGAACACATCCTGCAGTGTTTCCAAGTTCTTCACGGTTGCCTTTCAATCCACAGAACAGGGTTCAAACACACAGTTCAAAAACATGGCTACAATCTATATGAAAGAGTTAACCTGTAACCTCTGCAAATCCGCTGAAAACTGACCCTTAACTGAACCTGTGGAAGCTACTTCAACAAAAACCTAGAGTATTAGAATATGGAGGTTCCCCGCTAAAATCCCAGTCTCTGAGAAGCTGAGGCAGGAAAACTGAGTGTCTAAAGCTAACCTGGATATACAGTGACCCTGTTTCCAAAAACATCTAAACAAAAACCACCCAGTTTACATATCATGGAGGCCAGCACATGGTAAACTGCCAGTATTTCATGAATGAACTAATTAATTGTTAAAATACTCAGAACAAGACAGATCCAAGAGTGAAATCCTGTTTTTTTGTTTTTTTTGTGTGGTTTTTTTTTTTTTTGTGTGTGTGTGTGTGTGTGTGTGTGTGTGTGTGTACACGTGTGTGACAAGGACTTTCATAGCCCAGCTGGCCTGAAATTTGCTATGTAACCCAAGGTTGAACTTGTACTCTTGATCCTCCTGCCTCCACCTCTACCATCCTGGGTTACAGGTGTGCTCAGCCTTACACAACTATTCCACTACTATTCTTTTAAAACTAAAACAGGACTCAAACTATCACCTTTTCCCCTTTCTGCCACTAGACGACCCACGGCACTACTAACATTTATGTTTAGCTAGATCAGCCAGTCTGACTCCTGAAGACGTGCATATGCTGTCTGCCTGCAAAACTAAATGCCAGGACAATGAATCCAAGACAAATTGCAAGTTTACAAAACACCACTGGCACTTCCATCAACTTGACATTGGACTGGTGACCAAAAAAGTGAATTATGCTTAAACATGTTCAGTTCATCTCAAAATCCAAAAAAGCATTACATTATAGCTAAGTTCAGAATGAACCCTACAAACTAATTCCAAAAGTAAAAAACAAGGCAGTCAACCAGGATTTTTTGTTTGTTTGTATGTAGCCCTCTATGTCCCGGACACACACTATGTAGAACAGGCTGGCCTCGAACTCACAGAGCTCTGCCTGCTTCTACCACCCTAGTGCTGAGACTAAAGGCGTATGTATCTGAGTTGAGCAAGAGGCTGAAATTTCTTAAAACCTCTGAGGAGAGAGGCTGGACAGATGACTCCTGGGTTTAAAGCCGTTAGTTGCTCTAGCAGAGGACTCAGGTTCCATTCCCAGCACTCACACACAGAGGCTAACAACCATTCCAATACCAGTTCCAGGAGCTCCAAAGCCCTCTTTCTCATTTCAGTTGGCACCAGGAAGGCACATTCACTCACACGAAATTTTAAAAAATTTAAAAAAAAAAGAAAATTTTTTTTTTGGCCGGGCGGTGGTGGCGCACGCCTTTAATCCCAGCACTCGGGAGGCAGAGCCAGGCGGATCTCTGTGAGGTCGAGGCCAGCTTGGGCTACAGAGTTCCAGGACAGGCTCCAAAGCTACACAGAGAAACCTTGTCTCGGAGAGGGAAAAAAAAAAAAAAATTAAGGTCGGAATAGAGCCAGATGTGGCCAAGAAAGCCAGGAACCTCCAGCACCTTGGAGGCAGAGGCAGGCAGTTGTCTGAATTTCCAGTCAGCCAAGGGCTGTGTAGTGAAGATCTGTCTACAACTTAAAAACTAATAAAAACTCTGAATGGCATATTTGTCAAAAAATATTATTCAACAATTGCGAACTCCCTTTCTACTGAAAAGAACTACATCAAATACAAAGGTAAATTTACAAAAGGAGGGAAAAGGTCAAACAGGCAAAGTTCTGATCTGATCTAGGAAACACCACATATTTAACAGAAAGGCAGTTTCTCCTAGGATCTAACCTTCCATTTAAAAAGGTTTCGAGGTTTAAATCCCACACTATACCTTCATTGAAACCGTTATTAAAATAACCTTTCAAAAGCACGTGGTGACTGGTGTCTGCAACCCCACCAGGCTGAGGCAGAAGAATCTCGTTACAGACCAGCCTGGACTACAGAGGGAGACCCTGCCCCCCAAATAAAAAGACAATCGTGTTTCAAAAGTGGTCTAACCAGATCGCCCTCGCCTGCCTATATACAGACCCATCCACTAGCCTTGGAAAGGTTGAGATTTGACTCCCCATCAGTTTCCCAAGAGTCACTTTCTCAGTCTAGCAGAAAAAAAAAAAAAATCACTCAAAGATGATTATAAAAGGAGATCATTTCTAGCCTAGGTCTGAGACCTCCATAAACGCCGGGCCCAAAGCAGCCCTGAGAAGCAGCACCACGTGCCGACTGCTCATTTCTCCGAAGCGCGTCTTATCAGGGGAGTCTGAGGGAGCAGCTCCCGCACAGAGAGCAAGGCGCAGCAGGCGCTCCGGCCTGGGGGGGGGGGGGGGGGCGCCTAACCTAACCCCGGCTCCATGCAAAAGGTGTCAGTCCCGGGCGAGACAGTGCGCCACCCCAGTGGTTCCCAGTTTTCTTTGCAACAGAATCCCGGAGGCGAGGGCCGGGTCCTCGCGCCGCGTAGCGCACCAGCCAGCCACCTGAGCCGCTTGGGCCAGAGCGTCGCCCCGGACTCCGCGGCTGCCGGCCGGGCACGCGGAGGCCTTGCCTGCGGCCTCGGGCGCTCTCGGGGCAGTTCGGACGGCCTCGAGCGCTGGGGCGCGCGGCGCTAAGGGGCGCGGCGCGGGCCTAGGCCGGCAGCGTGCCGGCGCCTCCCCCACCGCCGGCTCCCCGCGCACCTCGCGCTCGCAGCCCCGAGGCCTTTCCGAGGCCCAGACCTTCCGCCCTGGACGCGGCCCGCGCTACCTGCGGATTGTGGAGGGCCATGGCGGCCCGTCTCAATGAGGCTCGGCGCTGCTCCGGCTCCTCACGCCGCGTCCCCCGTCGCCGCCATCTTCTCGCCGCACAGACACACTCGCATCGGCCGCCGCGCCTGCGCACTGGCCGCGCCGCGGGAGAGCAGGCGGCGTTCTGCGCCTGCGCGCGACAGGTGGGCGTGCGCCCCAGCCTGCGACCCTTCCGCCCGCGGCGCGTGGAGGGCTGCCGCTCCGGGCGAGGGCGTGCGGATGGAGGTGGGCACGCATCCCCAGGCTGCAACGTGGAGTCGCAGCGTGAGGTGCGCAGCGGCCGCGTCAAGTCGGCCCTGAGAACCTCCACTGGAGATTCCCCACGGATCCTTTACCTTACGGAGCGCGCTCTTCTGACGGTTCATTCATTTCTTCACTCTTCATTCCCTGCACAAGCTTTGCCTGGCATTGCGGGGGAGGGGAATGTTTTTGTTTGTAAAGCTTAGGAATAAACGTTGAAGGAGCCAGGGAAATGACTCAGCGGGTAATGGAGCCTGCCTGCCTCCTTTACCCTTGACGACCTGAGTTCCATCCTTGGGATTCACGTGGCAGAAAGGGAAAACTGAGTTGTCCTCTGACATACACAAGGGCACACACAAAATAAACTAGTTAGTTCATTTAAGAAAGATGTCGTTGATCGGGATTGTTCTCCTGTGATCTCAGTACATAGGTAGCCGAGGCAGGAGGATCATCCATGAATTGCAGACTAGTTCCACGCCACACTGAGCTACATAAGGTGACTCTGTCTCCCCCCCCCAAAAAAAAATCGTGTTGAGGTCCTAGCACATTGTGCAGTAGATGTTACCTGTAGCACAAACATGCGGGTGCATACAGGCAGGACGGGCTGTTGACTCATCACAAAGGCAGGAAACCCTTGCTGAGCACTCTACCTGACTGCGCTCTTCCAGCTCATGGGTCCACCATCCCCATTCTGTGTGGCTTCAGACAAATTAATTTCCTTTCCCTCAGTCTCTGCACCTGTGACTGAATGAATAAAGCATCTTAACTCGAGGTCTTATTTCTTAATATTTTGTCCAGCTCAAGCACACTCCTCTACTGCACTTACTGTGTTTCATGGCATCCCATTTCTCCCACCCAACTTTTTTGTTTGTTTGTTTGTTTGTTTGTTTTTCAAGACAGGGTTTCTCTGTGTAGCTTTGCACCTTTCCTGGATCTCACTCTGTAGCCCAGGCTGGCCTCGAACTCACAGAGATCCACCTGGCTCTGTCTCCTGAGTGCTGGGATTAAAGATGTGCACCACCACCGCCCGGCTATTAGTCAAACATGATACTGCTTAGCTTCAGAGATGAGGCATGTCCAGGTGGAGTGTCCATAGACTATTGGCATCTCATTTCTGAAAAGCCAGGCTCACTGTGTTATGGACTGTGGGAATATTATGTCTGACTGTTAATAGGCCCTCCTTAGCCCAGCGCCTGACAATAGCAGGGTCTCTGTAGATGCTTGTTGGACAAGTGGAATCAGTCATGACGATTTTCAAAAATCATCCCAGCACCTGGTTTTTCCAGAGAGTTGTCTTGACCAGTGTGTTCCCACAGGGTGCTCTTAAGAGGGCTTGGAGGCATAGTTCAGTAGGAGTGGTAGGTTCTAATGCCGGCACCACACACAAAGATGATTACTAAACAGACATTATATTTGCTGAACAAATTTGTGCTTGCCTGTAAATCCTAGCACTCAAGACTCAAGAAGCTGAGGCAGGAGGATCAGGGCAAGCTTGGGTACAGAGTAATAAGTCTCAGGCCAGCCTAGGGTAGAAATAAAACCCTTTGAGGTTGGGAATGTAACTCGGTTAACAGAGTTCTTGCCTAGCACACATACATGAAGCCCTGGGTTCCACCCCAAGCACCAAATAATCGGGATGTGTTGGCACACTTTTGCAGTCCCAGAACTGAAGAGGAAGAGGCAGGAGGATCACCCTCAGCAATGTAGCAAGTTTGAGGCCATCCTAGGCTAAATAAGACCCTGTCTGAAAAACAAACAAAACAGTAATAACATCATGGACATGGCTCAACAAGCTGGCTCACCTGTTGCAAGGCGGACAACCTGAGTTCCATTCCTGGGACACTCATGGTAGAAGACAACCAGCTTCACAAAAGTTGTCCTCTGACTTCCACACCCACACAGGTACAATAGAAAATAAACATTGTTTATGTATTTTATGTTATATGTATGGGTGTTTTATCTGCATGTGTGTCTGTGCAGTGTGTGTATGCAGTGTCTGCAGAATTCAGAAGAAGGCATCAGATCCCCTGGAACTAGGAATATAGACAGTTGTGAGCTGCCATGAAGCTGAACCAGGGTCCTATGGAAGAGCAACCAGTGCTCTTAACCACCAAGCCATCTCTTAGCCCCTAAAATAAACATATTTTTAAAATAAATGAATGAGCTTAAAAAAAAAACCCAACAACAACAAGAAGACACACACATACACAAATATAAGGCCTGGACAGATGGCTCAGCAAGTAACAAAATGTACTACTCTTGGGGAAGAACCAGGTTCAGTTCCCAGCACTGAACTAATGGAGCAGCTCCTGTAACTCCCATTCCAGCTCGAGTACAGAGTAATAAGTCTCAGGCCAGCCTAGGGTAAAAGTAAAACTCTTTGAGGTTGGGAATGTAACTCGGTTAACAGAGTTCTTGCCTAGCACACATACACGAAGCCCTGAGTTCCACCATCTTCTGGTCTCCTTGGGTACCTGTACTCACATACCAACACAGATGCACAGATATACACATAATTGAAAATAAAATAATAAAAGTAAAATTTAAAAATAAAACACGGAACAGTCAATATAATGTGTCAGCCTTGATGGGGTGGTAGTGTGCTTTGAGTTAGCTTTCCCTTTTTTCTTGTTCTCAGAAGGGATTCTGTTGTGCTGCCTGGGCTGCTCTCAAACTCCAGAGTTCAAGTGCTTCCTCTACCTCCCCAGTGCTAGAATTACAAGCAGGCACACCAAGCCAGGTTTACTTTACTGTTTCTTTTCTGACAACTGGAGACATTCAAATATGGATCCCTGTGGGTGGCTGGTGTCTTGCTAATTTTAGAATGCAGAAGTGGTACTGAGCTGTCAGCCCAGCACTCCTAAGATTGAGGCAGGGAGATCATGAGTTCAAGGGCACCCTGAACCACAGAGCCAGATCATGCCACAAAAGAAAAGAAGAGGAAGAGGAGGAGGAAGAAGAAGGAGCAGAAGCAGGAGGCGTGGTGATGTGCACCTTTTATCCCAGCACACAGGAGAGAGGCAGGTAGATTTCTGTGAGTTTGAGGCCAGCCTGAGTATACTAAGGGAATTCCAGGCCAGCCAGGACTCTGTGATGCATGGTGAAGCCTGTCTCAAAATAAATAAATACAGGCCTGGCGGTGGTGGTGCACGCCTTTAATCCCAGCACTCGGGAGGCAGAGGCAGGCGGATCTTTGTGAGTTTGAGGCCAGCCTGGTCTACAGAGCGAGATCCAGGAAAGGCGCAAAGCTACAAAGAGAAACCCTGTCTCGAAAAACCAACAAATAAAAAATAAATAAATAAATAAATAAATAAATAAATAAATAAATAAATAAATAAATATACATGTAAAGAGAAGATTGTGCTCATTGCTTTATTGTTGGAAGACACATCCTGAAAAGTTTCAGAGTAACTTATCAGTGTCTACCAAAAGTTTTCAGTGGTTCATAATGCAAAAAAGTAAAAAATATATTCGCAAGCAAACAGGGAACTAAAATGTAGCAAAGTGTTAACTTATGGGATCTAAGTGATACTATACTTCAATTTTTCTCTACAAAACATTTTACAACAACAACAACAAAATTACGTTAGCTGGGTGGTGGTGGAGGTGGTGGTGCACGCCTTTAATCACTCAGGAGACAGACGCAGGTGGATCTCTGTGAGTTCGAGGACAGCCTGGTCTACAGAGTGTGTTCCAGGACAGGCACCAAAGCTACACAGAGAAACCCTGTCACAAAAAACAAAAACAAACAAAACATTATGTTACTATGGCTATGATATTGTTATTATTGTGTTATTGTATCTATGCTATGATGGTGACAGAAAAGCTAGAGCTCCACAGGGACAGATTCTTAAATACACAGAAAACCTTATAGGCAGATGCTGGAAACATGGCTTAGTAGCTCTGTTCCAGCACACACAGTGGCTCACAACCATCTATAATGCCAGTTTCAGGGGATCTGACGCCCTCTCCTGGCCTTTGAGTGCAGCTGCACTCACATGTAGGTATTCTGGTAGACATACACATAAGTAAAGATAGTCTTTAAAAAAAAACAACAACACTGCCAATTCACATAGTAGTGTCTGTTTGACTTTTAATCAACACTGCATGAACACAAAATGGAAATATGATAGTAAACAAGAACCAGACATAGTTTTCTTTTCTTTCTTTCTTCTTTATTTTTGGACAGGGTCTGTCTACATAGTCCTGGCTGTCCTGGAACTCACTATATTATGTAGACCAGGCTGGCCTTGAACTCACAGAGATCCTCCTGCCTCTGCCAGAGTGGTTTGCTTGGATCAAAGGTGTGAGCCAGGGGAGCTGGGGATATAGTTCAGTGGTTAAGAGCACTGGCTGCTCTTCCAGAGGACCTAGGTTTGATTCCCAGCACCCCTATGGCAGCTCACAACTGTCTGTGACTTCAGTTCCAGGAATCTGATGTCCTCTTCTGGCCTCTGTGGGCACCAGGTACACATACATGTAGACAAAATACAAAGAAACATGAAAATACATTAATTTTTCCAAAAGGCATAAGTGAGTCACCACACCTAGCCAGCTTGAATTTTCAAATAATTCTCAGAGATGTTAACACAAGACTTCAAAACAAATAGATAAACATTAAAAGAGATTTGCGAGAGCAGGAGAGATGACTCAGAGATTTAGGAGACCTGGCTGCTCTTCCAGAGAGCTGGGTTTAGTTTCTAGCATGCACGTGGTAGCTCATAACCTCTGTGACTCCACGGTTGGAATATCCCAGGGAATCTGATACTCTCTGTCTCAGCAGACACAGGGCACACATGGTACACAGACATACATTGAGACAAAACACCAATACCTGTAAAACACTTTTTTTTTCTTTTGGTTTGAGGTTGTTTGTTTGTTTGATTGTTTAAGACTGCTTCTGCCTCCCAAGTGCTAGGATTAAAGGCGTACACCACCACACCTGGGTAATTTTATAATAATTTTTTTAAATTCAAGAGAAGGCTGGGGTTGGTGGCTCACACCTTTAATCCCAGTACTTTAAAGGCAGAGGTAAATGGATCTCAGAGTTCAAGGCCAGTCTAGTCTACATAGTGAGTTCCAAGACAGCCAGAGCTACAGAGAGAAACCCCGTCTCATTTTTTTTTTCCAAGACAGAGACGGGGGCAGGAGGAGGGAAAAGAGGGGGACCTGTGGTTGGTATGTAAAATGAATAAACAATTTCTTAATTAAAAAAATAATAACAAGAAGAAAGATAGAGACAGGTCTTGTGAGCCACAAGAATATATCATAGAGATTCAGCTGTGTATTAAAGCTGAACTTTGACCGGCCAAGGGTCTATCAAAAGGCAAAGCCATTTAATATTCCAGCTGTCTTCTGCTATGAAATCCTTGCGTTCCCAGACCGATTGGTAAACAGTTAGCTCCCCAGACCTGCTGAACTACTAAGTTTCTAACTCCCCTGCTGTGTTTAGGAGACAGGCTTGTGGGAGACACATAGCTTTGTTTCTTGTGCTAGTGAAGCTCAGACCATCCCCTAGGCTTGAGGAGGCCTAATGGTTCTCCAGAGCAATTGACTGAGGACCAAAGAGGTTTTTACATATCAAGGTGAGAGGTAGAATAACATTCCTGAGGAGGCAGAGAACCACGTGCCCAGGGAAAGAAAAGGCAGGCATTTTTCTGTTGACAGGGACAGAACAGCATGGCGAGAGAGAAGAGAGGATGACAGAGGTTCCATAGAGGGTAAGCAGATCTCCAGTAGAGTCTTCTGAGTGTCAAGAGTAGAGAGTAGCAGAGATGGAGAAAGAGGATACAGAGGACAAAATGAGGCTGGAAGCAGGAGTTTAGTCGTTAGCAGGGTTATGAGCTAGGGAACTGGACGGAACTGTAGTTATGGAAACAGGATTTCATCTCAGAGAAATAAAGTAGACAGATAAAGAGCTAGAGTTACTCCTGCCTTGAATGCCTGGTGGAGCTAAGGCTGTATTGATGTAATTTTGTCTTAGAGGAATAAAGTTAACAGGCATAAGAATATAGTGTACGTAGATTTTTTTTTTTTTCCCCTCAGATCCCACGCTGGACTTAGCTGAGCCCCTGGACCCTGGGTATTCAATAGACCGTGTTTCTCCATGTAGCCCTGGCTGTCCTAGAACTCACTCTGTAAACCAGGCTGTCCTGGAACTCACAAAGATCCTCCTGCTTCTGCCTCCCAAACGCCACTGCCATCCAGCATAAAAAAAAAAAAAAAAAATTTTTTTTTTTGAGAGACAGAAATTATGCTCCAGCTTTGTCATAGCCTGAGGAGTCTTCCCTAACCTGCTCCAATCGGGTAAAACCTCCCCTGAAGATTACACTGCACTTCAGGAAAGAATTTTTTGGGGGGCTGGGGGTTTCGAGACAAGGTTTCTCTGCGTAGCTTTGTGCCTTTCCTGGAACTCACTTGGTAGCCCAGGCTGGCTTCAAACTCACAGAGATCCGCCTGCCTCTGCCTCCCAAGTGCTGGGATTAAAGGCATGCGCCACCACCACCTGGTATAGGAAAGAATTTTATTTTATTTATTTTTTTTTTTATTTATTTTTTTTTTTTAAAGATTTATTTTTATTTATTATGTATACAGTGTTCTGTCTGCATATACACCTGCAGGCCAGAAGAGGGCGCCAGATTTCATTATGGATGGTAGTGAGCCACCATGTGGTTGCTGGGAATTGAACTCAGGACCTCTGGAAGAACAGGCAGTGCTCTTAACCGCTGAGCCATCTCTCCAGCCCCCAGGAAAGAATTTTAAGTGTGAGGCAAAGTTGGCAAATTTATAAGTAGAGGAGGGGGCTAGTACACAGGTCACACTGAGTTTAGGATTTAGAGGGAGACAAGGGTGATGTATGAGTATGGACACAGCTGCTTCAGTGAGTTTTTCTTAGGTGTCTTGGGTTTTGTTTTCCTTTGCTTTGGCATAAGCTCTCATGTAGCCCAGGCTGGCCTCAAACTGTTTATAGAGCCAAAGATGACCTTGAACTCATGATTCTCCTGCCTCTGCCTCCCTAGGACAAGACAAGACTACAGTTCTTTTTTTTTTTTTTTTTTTTTTTTTTTTTTTTTTTTGGTTTTTCGAGACAGGGTTTCTCTGTGTAGCTTTGCACCTTTCCTGGAACTCACTTGGTAGCCCAGGCTGGCCTCGAACTCACAGAGATCCCCCTGGCTCTGCTTCCCGAGTGCTGGGATTAAAGGTGTGCGCCACCACCGCCCGGCTAAGACTACAGTTCTTAACTGCTACCTCTGGCTCACCAAAACCAAACAAAGCAAAACTGTAAGAGTTGGTTTGATGGTTTCTTCTAAGGATTTCCTTTTGGCCCTGCTCGGCTGTGCATGCCTTTAACCCCAGTCCTAGGGAGGCAGAGGCAGGTGGTTCTCTTGTGAATTCCAAGCCAGAATTGAAAGGATAACAGCGCTGGTTGTTCGGCAGAAGCCATGGTTACCAGAGTTAGAATGGGCTTTACTAGAGAAAAGAGGGGATAGGACAGGAGAAGCCAGACCTGACAGAAAGAGAGGCGCAAAGAGAGATGGGGGCGGGAACATGGCGCCGCCTTATAAGGGCCTAGACCATCAGTGCACACAGGCCCATGCACAGAGATCACAGGATATATGACACGGAAATGACTACATGGAGATGACTAAGTGTCCCGCCGGGCATGTGTGACCATGGGGCGTGGTTGGAATTCCTATCAAGAATGGTTTATGTAGCCGGGTGGTGGTGGTGCACGCCTTTAGTCCCAGCACTCGGGAGGCAGAGCCAGGTGGATCTCTGTGAGTTCGAGGCCAGCCTGGACACGGGCCGAGTTTCCAGGGGGTGGGTCAGAACACTAACATTCCTCTGCTTTGATTATTATAAAAAGGTGAGTTATGGATAGCCAGTGGCACTGAATTCTCGAGGCTGCTTCCTGCTGACAAGGGGTGAAGTGGGGAGGGGAAAACCGGGAGTCATGCACTGAGGGAGATCTCAGGCATCTGTTCCTTGAGGGAGCTGAGAAGGCAGGCTGCAGCAGTGGTGTTCCAGGACTTTTGTGGGGAATGGCACACCAAATCAGGAGTACAGAAGCCGTGGCTTCTGCTGCTTCTCTAGAGGTCAGGCAGGAGGAGCGAGTCAGCAAAGCATGCTCAAAAAAATGGGTGGGGTCAAAAAAACGGGCTCTGGAGATTAAGTTTTCATCAGACCAGATTGCTTGATACAGTAGCAGAACTTTTCCCAGGATCCTGCAGGTATCTGTAAAACAGCTGAAATAGCTGGGCGGTGGTGGCGCATACCTTTAATCCCAGCACTCCCGGAAGCAGAGCCAGGCAGATCTCTGTGAGTTCAAGGCCAGCCTGGGCTACAGAGTGAGATCCAGGACAGGTACCAAAAGTACACAGAGAAACCCTGTCTTGAAAAACCAAAAAAAAAAAAAAAAAAAAAAAAAGACAAAAGACAGCTGAAATAGATTACATGCAGACCAGATTTCTTGCTACAGTAGCAGAATTTTCCCCAGGAACCTGTAGGTATCTATAAGACAGCTGGAATAGGTTTATATCATAACAAAAGGGTTAAAAATCCATAGAAATTTAAGGACTCTTAAAAACTCTTTGTAGTCTGGGCGGTGGTAGCACACGCCTTTTAATCCCAGCACTTGGGAGGCAGAGCCAGGTGGATCTCTGTGAGTTCGAGGCCAGCCTGGACTACCAAGTGAGTTCCAGGACAGCCAGGACTACACAGAGAAACCCTGTCTCAAAAACCAAAAAAAAAAAAAAAAAACTTTTTGTAGTCAGTGCTCTATCAGTTTATCAAAAGTGCATTTATAAAAATTAAAATTTTGAACCTCTGGAGTTATATCTGAAACCAGTCTATCCTGTATGAAACTAGTCTATTCTATACCATGAAGTCTGTGAATGATGCATACCTGTAACTTTTTTTTTTGTTTGTTTGTTTGTTTTTTGTTTTGGTTTTTCGAGACAGGGTTTCTCTGTGTAGCTTTGCGCCTTTCCTGGGACTCACTTGGTAGCCCAGGCTGGCCTCGAACTCACAGAGATTCACCTGGCTCTGCCTCCCAAGTGCTGGGATTAAAGGCGTGCGCCACCACCGCCCGGCTCATACCTGTAACTTTTTAACAGGAAATGTATTAGTGAGCTATCGAGGTGTTTGTAGTATTGAGATTGGGGCTGTTAAACTGATACCCTAGTCATCAAACATCGTCAGATCTGAGAAGGATAAATTTAAGAAGTGAGACAGCTCTCCAGCTACCTAGGCAGCAATCCCAAGTCTCTCCATGGTCTTTGGGGGACAGAAGCCCCAAAGGCAGCATTTGTTCAGCTGATAGGCCCAGAAGATCTGACAGTTTTTTTCTGTGAAGTAGAAATGTGGGGAGGTCATCCTACCTGTCTTGGCAGAGAGGACAATCGATCCCTATTGCTCCTCATACTCACAGTCTGGACAGGATCTCAGCTTTTCACTGCGTGGCCAGTCTTGCCATAAGCTTCTGGGTAGAAATTCTTCTGCGGTCATCCGTCTTCTTGGAGGAGATAGAGGATGCTGCCAGGAGCTGACATGTCTCTCTGTCATCAAAAGCTTTCATATTAAATGCCATATTCTCAGATCTCTAAAGGTGGTTGAGGACTGGGGGAACAAAATCTGTTAGATGTATAAATTAAATCTGATATACAAGTTTCCCAGTTAGTTACAGCTTAATGAAGTTAGCAAGGACAGAGAGGCTTACATTCTTAAGCCTGAATAGACCTTGAGTAAGGTGAGACATTTTTTTTTAAGGTTTAATGATTTATTTTGTATACAGTGTTCTGCCTGCATGTGTCCTTGCAGGCCAGAAGAGGGCACCAGATCTAATTGCAAGTGGTTCTGAGCCACCATGTGGGTGCTGGGAATTGAACTCAAGACCTCTGGAAGAGCAGTCAGTGCTCTTAACCACTGAGCTATCTCTCCAGCCAGGAGAGACATTTTTTAAGCCATTGGTAGTGATATCTGAATCTATTACCATTTTTCAGGCCCTATAGCTGTAGTTCTGATCTTTGAGTACAGCCAGATTATAATCTTGAATGATTTATATAGAAATAATTTTTTTTTTTTTCGAGACAGGGTTTCTCTGTGTAGTTTTGGTGCCTGTCCTGGATCCTAGATCTCACTTTGTAGACCAGGCTGGCCTCAAACTCACAGAGATCCACCTGGCTCTGCCTCCTGAGGGCTGGGATTAAAGGTGTGCACCACCACCACCAGGCTGAAATAATAATTTCTTTTTCTTTTTCTTAATTTTTTGAGACAGGGTTTCCCTGTGTAGTTTTGGAGCCTGTCCTGGAACTCACTTTGTAGACCAGGCTGGTCTTGAACTCACAGAGATCTGCCTGCCTCTGCCTCCCTAGTGCTGGGATTAAAGGCATGTGCTACCACCACCCAGCTAGAAATAATAATTTAAGGTCATATAATACCTCTTTTGTTCTGCATAAAGAAAGTTGAGTATCTTATATCTTACTGCAATGTTGAGTCTAGTTTCCTGGTACATCAATGGGCATTAGATAGCCATTTGGTCCCATATGCCAAGGATTCCATCCTTAATTTAGCCCTCCAGCCTGTCCTGGGAACAGGGAGTACAGGATGATGTATTTTTCTCCATAACTGCTTCAAGCTGAAATCGGGTGCAGGTGGTCAGGACTCTGGCTAGTTAAAAGTAAGGAGGGAACCTAGGCAATTGGGTATTTATCAGAAGCATGTGGCCATCTGACCTAGCCATAGAGAAAGGAAATAATTATGTTTGGCTGGACTGGTCCACATCAGCCTTCAGCAAGTCCATGTGTCACAGGTTGAAGTCAGTTGCCAATGCCTGATGTGTCGGTCAGCCAAATGGAAGCCCACTGAAACAGATACAGACTAGAGACAAGAGTTAAATTTTTTTTTATTTTTTTTTATGCCGAATGCTGTTTATTGAAGGAGGGAAGAGGTCTTAAATACAGGCTTACAGCACAATGGGAGAACCCCGGAGGGCAGAATTTCGCTACAGATGTTTTACAATCTTGCATCTAAGCTATTAACACCCATTATGTAGGATACACAGACAAGGAACTTCCCTTAAGCATTCAGGAGGGTGGAACCCAGCAGGGAATTAGCATAGGGAGGATATCAAGATCAAGGTCAGCAAGCAAGGCAACAGCTTACCCGAAACAGGGGCTAGGGCCCTATAGGTCCCCCTTTTACTAAAAAAAAATGAGTTTCTGACTTAGGTTGTGTGGGACGTCAGCAGGTCATCTTACCCGTCATGGAGACGCCTGCCCAGGTCACACAGGCGCTCTGTCTTAGGTTGGTGACTGCCCCCCCAGGCATTACCCGTAAGAGTTAAAATTTTATGAATTTATTTGGAACAACTTGGCCTATGGGAAAGGGAGACCAGGAGGGAGAGAAATATCATCCTCAGGAATAAACAGGTGAGGAAAACTCATTTATCTGGAGCTCTTTGACCTTTGTGAAGTGGATCCAATGATTTCTTTTGATCCTGTGAAGTTTATATGAATTTTTATTTTATAAAAGCACATAAAAGTTTTAGATAAATTAGCATTATCAATCAGTACTGAAATCCAAATCATAAAAGAGCAAGTAATGAGTATCTAGGTTCATACCTTTGAGTCCTAGCAAAAATTACAGATTTGGGTTAAAAAGTATGTACAATTTTTTTTTTTTCGAGACAGGGTTTCTCTGTGTAGCTTTGCGCCTTTCCTGGGACTCACTTGGTAGCCCAGGCTGGCCTCGAACTCACAGAGATCCGCCTGGTTCTGCCTCCCGAGTGCTGGGATTAAAGGCGTGTGCCACCACCGCCGGCTAGTATGTACAATTTTTATTTAGAGAGCCAGGTACAGATTGGGCAGAGATGTCTTTGGTCTGATGAGAAGTTTAACTTTAGATTTAGAAGACAACCAAGGAAAATGTAAAATCCCAAGCTTGTGACCCAAACAGCATCAGAACTCTATTAATGTTAAAAATCTGAAATTTTAAAATCTTAATATAATGGTATCACCTGCATGTGGTTTTGCTAATACCCTGGAAGGGAGCGCATAGGTCTCCAGGTATAACATGAATTGCTAAATGGTCTTACTAATTAAAAAAAAAAAAAAGCCAGATATTAGGGTGAAAGCTGAAAGATTAAAAAGCAGGGCAAGCCAGCCACAAGTTCTTACTTCTACCAAATCCTTAGTCTAAAGAGAGTGAGTTCCTGTTTCCTCACTACTTATATACCTTTCTCTGCCCAGACATCACTTCCTGGGATTAAAGGTGTCTGTGCTTCCCAAAACAAAAGCATGCGATCTCAAGTGCTGAGATTAAAGATGTGTGCCACCACTGCCTGGCTCTGTTTCCAGTGTGACCTTGAAATCACAGAGACTGCCTCCCAAGTGATAGAATTAAGAGTGTGTTCCATCACTGTCTTGGCCTCTACATCTAATCTAGTGGCTGGCTCTGTCTGCTGATCCTCAAGGCAAGCTTTATTGGGGTACACAATTTATCACCACATCTGGGCCCCTCCTACATGAGCAGCCTAGGAGGAATGGACGCCAGGCCAAGACTGGACCTCCACCCTGCCAGATGACTGGAGTGCCAGGCACCCCGCCCATGCTCGAGCTACTGACAGGAAGTGGCTTTTTGCTTCCTTTAATAAAGATAGTGGTAAGGTCCTATGACCTGCCAGTCTTGACCTTAGTAAAGATGGCTTTTGCCTGACCATGTGGTTATGTGGTTTTGTTTTGTTTGTTTTTCTTTCCCAAAATAAACTGAACAGATAAGGAACATATTAAACTGAAGCACTTAAAGTCAGTCAGAAGAAATATAGGTAGCCACATCAATTATACATTTCATGCGCACATAGAAATTGAGTTTTTGAAAGAAAGATAGAGAAAAATTTTTCTGGAGACTTTTACAGTTAGTACATTGGAGCTCAGAGGCGGTGGTGCTGTGGAGGGGACTGGGAAATGGAGTAGCAGTGCAGCCGGGGACCCCGGGGCTGTGAGCAGCGAGAGAGGAACAAACCCAAGCCATGGATTGAAGTGATCAGACATTTCTGCAGCAAGTCTGCCACCCCTTTGGCTCAGCAGCCAGTTGGGTGGAGCTCAGGGCTGCACAGAAAGGTCCCACGGGTGCAACAGGTGGATGAGGTCCTGGCAACAGAGTTAGTTAAGCAACAGAGAGAAGAGATTTAAGAGATAAAATTACAGACAAGGAGAGGAATTAGAGGCAAGGGGCAGGCAAAGAGAGTGACTTTGCCTGGTGGGCAATTTTACATGTTGAGGAAAGGAACCTGGCGACAGGTGATGATGTATTTGCTTAGCGGAGAGTGGGGGAACATGGGGGAGGGGCAATAAGGAAGGACCTGGGATAGAGGGAAGGCACATTTTCCACAGTGAGGTGTAAGGTCCAGCGGACTGACCTCTAGCATCCCAGAGGGTCAGCGAGGACCAATAATGGCGCAAGATAGCCAGTGGACCGTGGTACCAAAGGCTATGGGACATGGAATTGAGTGGGCATATGCTATCTCCATATACTGTTGCATAGGGAGGGACACGGGCTGAAGGGCTGAAAGCCCAAAAGACATGTGGTGCCGGCACCAGAACTTCGGGAGACCACAGTCAGAGATGAGGGAATGCTCATTTGTGGGGAAATGGCTAAAAGGGAAGAGAGAAATCTTACCAATAGGGTGAAGAGTCCCAGCAGTCCTCCAGTGGGAAAAAATGGTGGGTAGTGCAGGGTCCCAGAACTCCTCAAACCACCAGCGGGCAGGAGAAAGCAGTGGGATAGCCTGCCGGCGTCATGGCACCAATGTTATGATATTGTGTGCTGGGGGGGGGGGGGCGGGGATAGGGGGGTGGGGGCGGCGGTGAGGTGATGTGGGGAACACCCACCTGGCTGGGCCTGGGTCTCCCACTTATGCAGGGGAAGCATGCCAGGCAGATGCAGCGGCGGGCACGGCAGCGCATGAGCAGTCACTCACTCCCTCCCAGGCACTGCATCCACGTGGAGAAAAGTTTATTATAATAGAGAGATAAAGAGAAAGATAGGGAAAGAGGGAGGCAGAGAAAAAGAGGGAGGGGGAGGAGAGGGGTCAAGGGTGCACACCTTGAGGGAATGGAGAGAGAAAGAGAAGGCAGCAGCGGCAGTTCTCTTTTTTAAAGGGGACTTTACAGCAGGACGCTGGGCAGGCTTCCAAGGGGTGAGTTTCCAGGGGGCAGGTCAGAATACTAACAATACAGAGAAACCTTGCCTGGAAAAAACAAAAGAGCCAGAGAGGGAGGGAGAGATGGGGGGATGCTAATAGGGTTAGGCTCAGGGCCACAGACTTCCTGAGTAGGAGTGGTTCATTGCTCTTAACATTAATCTGTGAAGTCTAAGGAAAGGCAGCTTTATCTCTGTAGGTAACCTTGGCTTTATCAGTCCCAGTTTCAGTACTCAGGGACAGGAAGCAGAAATGAGATTCCCCCAGTGTTGGACTTCATCCCTTCCCAGTCACCTTAAGCTTCTTCTCTTTTATCCTGCCTCACTAGGAGCCCACAACCGCCCCACAGTGCTTAGCAGCCCGCTGGAGTTTCAAACCCATCCTTGTGGCTGTGTGAGCTTGGGACAGGTTCCCTAACCTTTCTGGGGGATCTCTCAGAAGTGATTAACCCCTCCTAAAGATCGGAAGACAGCACAGCTGTCCTAGTCCCTGCATAGATGGAGATGTGACTTGGCTAATGGAATCTTTGCAGATGGAATGATACGGAGGACATCAAGATCAGAATGTAAACTGGAGTCATTAAGTTGGTCCCGTGGAATCACCAGGGTCCCTAGAAGCGGACATGGTAGAAGACAAGTGAGACAGCAGATGAGGGGGTGTGGAAACAGGGAGGGAGAAGGAGAGAGAGGGGGGCTGGAGTTCCGTTGGCAGAGCACTCGCCCAGGGTGTATGAGGCACCACACACACTAGGCATTGTGGTGCCCAGGCAGTCATCCCAGTACTCCAGAGGTAGAGGCAGGAGGATCAGGAGTTCAAAGCTATACTTAACCACATATTGAATGAGGCCAGCCTGGGCTACATGAGGCCATCTCAGAGACATGGACAAAAGCCAGAAGCAGAGGCGTGCAGCTGGCTATAGAAGCCAGTTAGGTCGTAAACCATGTGGAAGGCACACAGTCCCTGCCTACACCTTGATTTGAGCCCTGTCCATGTTTTAATTTGAAGAGCTTTAAAGGGAATAATTTGTGTTTTTCTTTCTTTCTTTCTTTCTTTCTTTCTTTCTTTCTTTCTTTTTTTTTTTTTTTTTTGGTTTTTCGAGACAGGGTTTCTCTGTGTAGTTTTGCACCTTTCCTGGAACTCACTTTGTAGACCAGGCTCGCCTTGAACTCACAAAGATCCACCTGCCTCTGCCTCCGAGTCCTGGGATTAAAGGCGTGTGCCACCACCGCCCGGCTCTCGTGTTTTTCTAAGCTAGTCAATTATGTGCAATGCACTAGCTGTGAAAAACTAACCCAGGACAAAATGCCTATGCAGGAGCTAATGAACATCCCAGTGAGGGTGTGGCCTCTGGTGCTTTTCAACTGCACCCCACCTCCTGCCATTCAATATGACTGGGGGCTTTTCACTATTGTACAAAGAGAGCAGCATGAGGCCTTTAATGCCAGCATTAGGGAGGCAGAGGCAGAAGGGTACCTGTGAGTTCAAGGCCAGCCAAGAGTCACATAATGAGGTCTTGTCTCAAAACATAAAGAACAACAAATAAAATAATAGTGATATATATCACTATTATATATATATGTATATATATGTATATATATATATATATATATATATATATATATATGACTCCATATATATTATCACTGGGAATCCTAGCACTTAGGAGGTTGAGGCAGGAGAATAGGATTCAAAGCCAGTTTAGTTACATAGTGAGTTTGAGGCCAGCCTGGACTTGAGACCTTATCTACAAACAAAGGCAAAAAGCCTCCAGAATAAAAAAAATATCACAAGGGCGGTGGTGGCCCACGCCTTTAATCCCAGCATTCGGGAGGCAGAGGCAGGTGAGTCTCTGTGAGTTTGAGTCCATCTTAGTCTACATAGGGAGTTCCAGGACAGCCAGGGCTACACAGAGAAACCGTCTAGGAAACAAACAAACAAAAAAAACCCCAAACCAAATAAATAAATAAATATCACATTTTATTTCTTTGTGTTTACTCTGTGTGTGTATGTGTGTGCGTGCCCCCAGAACCCAGAAAAAGGTGAGAGGGTATTGGATTTTTTTTTTTTTTTTTGGTATTGAATTCTTGGAAGCTGGAGTTACCCAGGGTTATAAGACTCTTGATTGGGTCCTGGGAACTAAACGCAGGTCCTCTGAAAGAGCAGCATGTGCTCTTTCTTACCCGCTGAGTCAACTTTCCAGCCCCCTTACTCTTTTCATTTTCAATACAGAAAACAGAAATGGGTATAACTCACAAAACCAAAGCATTTAGGAGTTGGCAAATGAGCATGTCTATGTTTGTGCGTGATTTTGTAGCTGGGGAGATGAGATTTAAGGTCAAGGCCCCGGGCAGTGCCAGGAAGGCTTTCTGGTATCAACTCCATCTCTAGCTCTTCTGTCCTAGGTCTGAGCATAGAAAGAAACTTTAATCTCAACATCTCAGAAGCAGGGGCAAAGGGATCTCTGTGAGTTCAAGGCCAGCCTGGTCTACACAGCCAGTTCCAGGTGTATTCCCTTGGTGGCCTGGGACTGTGTTTCTCCCAGGGCCTCAGCACTTATCCCACATTGAGGTTTCTCCTCCCCAGGACCTGGCCACTCCCTGGTAGTGGTTGTCCCTCTGTGGTCCTTCCTATTATTCTGCGGGATTGTGCTGGGTCGCACTTGTCCTGAGCTGGCACCCTGGTCTGTGTGCATTTGACATGTGGATTTTCTGCTCCTGCCCTGGAATCAGGTTCCCAGAAGCCAGCTACATAATCTTGTACCAGATGTCCCCAGTGCCTAGACCAGCTCCAGGCACTTGGCAGCTCCTCAGTGAACATTTGTTGAATGAACGAGTGACTTTATTGAGCTCTCACAAACCCCAGTGAAGTGGATGCTACTGTTCTCCCTACTCAAGGACATGCTTCGTGCTTCTCAGATTCTGTTTTTGCAAAACATTGGCTAGGCCAGGGTGTGAAAGCGCTTGCTGCCCAAGCCTGATGACCTGAATTGGATCCTCAGAATTCCTGTAAAAGTCAGATTTGGTGGCTCAAGTCTGTAATGCTACCTACCCCCCCCCCTTTTTTTTTTTCTTCAAGACAGGGTTTCTTTGTGTAGCATTGGAGCCTGTCCTGGATCTCACTCTGTAGACCAGGCTGGACTTGAACTCACAGAGATCCGCCTGGCTCTGCCTCCTGAGTGCTGGGATTAAAGGTGTGCGCCACCAGCCACCACTGCTGGCTCACTGGCTGCTCTTGCAGAGAACCTGAGTTGAATTCTCAGCACCCAAATGGTGACTCACAACCTTCTGTAACTCCAGGTCCAGGAGATCTGACTCCCTCTTCTGGCCTCTGTGGGCCCTGCATGCATGTGGTGCACAGACATATATCAAAACACGCATACACACAAAATGAAATAATTTAAGAAATAAAAAAGGGCACTGATCATATTAAATTCCTGTCCTCTTCTCCCACAGACTAGCACTTGTCCCCTTTGCAAATTCTTCATCTCATTGGTTTGTGACAGTCTTATCTAATGGATAGTTAGTTTGGGGCTTGAGGCTGCCCCCTTTTCTTATCATGGCTCAGTCATGGAGTGGAAGACTTTTAATATTCCAACTCGCAGAGTTCTGAGACAAGCAGGCACTAGGAGAGAGGATCCTCACATCTCCTGCTTATCTGTAACTCTGGTGAACTCTACATGCATCCCACACTGAAAATGGACCCCAGCAATCTACTTCTTAGAGTAGTATGCAACAAGAATTCAGTCTGTCATAGTTTTGGAGACCGGAAGTGCAAAATCCAGGGCCGTGCTCCCGCTGGAGGCTTTGAAGGACATCCTGTCCACTCTCCGGTGTTCCTAAAGCATACCTGAGACAGGAGATCTGTACATAAGTGCTGTTCCTGTAGCTTACAAATCTGGAGACTAAGGTCCAGGAGACAGCACCTCCGTGTCTCCCGAGGCCTCCTGGCGGCAGTATGAAGGGACAGTGTGCCAGCATGGGTCTTGCTTCCTCTTCCTGTAAAGTGACCAGCTCCCAGACTCACCTCCAAATACCCTCAGCGGAGGAGTTGGGGACTGACTTTCATCCCAAGAAAAGAAGTCACATTCAGGTCACAGCAGCGGCGGCGGCGGGAAGCCCCATTCCTCACCTTTCCTACAGTTTCCAGGGTCATGAACAATCCTTCCCAGGTCTCAGGCAGGCCTTGGTGTTCCTCATCCTGTCACGCTGTCACTCCAGCCTCTGCGCCTGTCACCCCACGACTTTTTCCTGTTTGGCTCTGAGTCAGTGTCACTGAAACGAACACAGACCATTTTCTATCCAGAGCTGAGTCGAGGCTCAAGCTGCCGCTTCATCTGTTGGCACACGTTGTTTGAACTGTGTGCGAGCTGTTGTTTCTCATTACTGAGACAGGGACACTTGATCCTCCTGCCTCAGCCTCCTAAAATATTTTGCCTTTAAACATGGATGTTGAGGTCAGCTCAGTAAACCTGACCCAGGAAGTGTGGAGGGGACAGATGAAGGCGTTATCTTGTGGCGTGGCCAGTGTCTGGATTGGGTGCTTCTTGGCATCTTACTCAAAGGATTGGAGAAGCCCACAGATTGCAGGATGTCAAGAAAACTTTATCCCAAGGCCTGTTGGGACCAGATGCTGCGAGAGGAACAGCAGGCCCCTAGAGGAAGAGTACTCCAGGGCCTTGGCCGTTGCTTGGGGCTTCCTCTAAACATTTTAATACCGTTACCATACTTCTAAAAAACATTAAAACAGGAGTAGGGAGGCGCTGGAGAGACAGCTCATGGGTTAAGAGCACTTGTTCTTACAGAGGATTCATATCCCAGCACCCACATGGTGGCTCACAATGGTCCATAACTCCAGTTCCAAGGGATCTGACACCCTTTCTGACTTCCACAGGCACCAGACATGCATGTGATACACAGACATACATGCAGGCAAAGCACTTTACACATATAATAAAATAATTCTAAAAAGCCATTTTAAATTATTGCAGTGTGTGTGTGTGTGTGTGTGTGTGTGTGTGTGTGTGTGTGAGCACACATGAAAGTCAAAGGACAGCTTACAGGAGTAAGTTCTCTCTTCACCGTGTGCCTCTGGAGGATTGAACTCAGGTGATCAGAGGCTTGGCAGCAAGCACCTTTATCCGCTGAGCCATCTTGCCAACCCTTGGGGCTTCCTTTTTGGGAGGCATGGGAAAGGGTAAAGAGAGAAAAATATTTTGTTTTGATTTTATTTCTTGATTTTATGTAGGTGGATATTTTGCCTCCATGAATGTGCCCTGTGTCCACATAGGTCAGGAGAGGGCATCAGATCCCTGGACCTGGAGTTATAGGTGGCTGTGAGCCACCATTTGGGTACTGGAAATCGAACCCAGGTCCCCTGCAAATACTTGTAGTACTCTTAACCACTGAGCCATTTCTCCACCCCACTCCCCACCCCAAGATAATAGCTGGTGGTGGTGCAAGCCTTTAATCCCAGCACTTGGGAGGCAGAGGCAGGTGGATCTCTCTGAGTTCGAGGCCAGCCTGGTCTACATCGAGAGTTCCAAGAAAGCTAGGGCTACACAGAGAAACCCTGTCTTGAAAAACAAAACAAAACAAAAAAGTCTTACTTCATCAATTTTAATCTAATGTAAGATTTTCTTCTTTGCCAGACAGACAGCCTCGGGGTACAGGGGATGACGGACACTCTTTCAATTTTCTTTAGCCAATGAAAATAGAAACATATTTCTTTTACAAAGCCAA
The DNA here is from genome assembly GCF_949786415.1 of Peromyscus eremicus. NCBI lineage: Eukaryota > Metazoa > Chordata > Mammalia > Rodentia > Cricetidae > Peromyscus > Peromyscus eremicus. The sequence goes on from NC_081420.1 coordinate 88,111,766, forward strand.
GATGCTTTATTAGGAAAACCATGAATTTTGTTTTTGTGGGTTTTTTGTTGTTTGTTTGTTTTTGTTTTTTGAGACAGGGTTTCTCTGGGTAGCTTTGGAGCCTTTCCTGGAACTCACTCTGTAGCCCAGGCTAGCCTTGAACTCATAGAGATCCACCTGCCTCTGCCTCCCAAGTGCTGGGATTAAAGGAATGAGGTTGGAGAGATGGCTTAGGGGTTACAAATATATTCTGCTTTTCCAGAGCACCTTGGTTTGACTCCCAGCACCCACATAGGGCAGATCACAATTGTCTGTAACTCCAGATCCGGAGATCTGATACCTCTGGTCTCTTCAGGCACTGGTACTGGTACTCATGTGCACATACCTACATACAGATATATACATAATTAAACATAATAATAACAATAAATCTTTTTTTAAAAAGGCACTGCTCCATCATGCCCAGCCCTTTTTCTTTCTTTCTTGCTTCCCCCTCCTTTTTTTTTTTCTGGTTTTTTTGAGACAGGATTTCTCTGTTCAACAGTCCTAGCTGTCCTGGAACTAGCTCTGTAGACCAGGCTGGCCTTGAACTCAGAGATCTACCTGCCTCTGCCTCCCAAGTGCTGGGATTAAAGGCATGCACCACCACCACCCAGCTCTTTCTTTTTCTTTCTTTCTTTCTTTATTTTTTTTTTTTGGTTTTTTGAGACAGGGTTTCTCTGTGTAGCTTTGCACCTTTCCTGGATCTTGCTCTGTAGACCAGGCTGGCCTCGAACTCACAAAGATCCGCCTGCCTCTGTCTCCTGAGTGCTGGGATTAAAGGCATGCGCCACCACCGCCCGGCCTTCCTACCTACCTACTTTCCTTCCTTCCTTCCTTCCTTCCTTCCTTCCTTCCTTCTTTCCTTCCTTCCCTCCTCCTCCTTTTTCTTCTCCTCCTCCTCCTCTTCCTCTTCTTCTTCTTCCTCTTCCTCTTCTCCAAAAGGTTTATTTATTGTATATATAGTGTTCTGCCTGCAGGCCAGAAGAGGGCACCAGATCCCATTATAGATGGTTGTGGGCCATCATGTGCTTGCTGGGAATTGAACTCAGGATCTCTGGAAGAGCAGTCAGTGCTCTTAACTCACATGCTCTGAGCCATTCCTCCAGCCCTTCTTTCTTCTTAATAATGTTTTCTCACACTGGGAATTGAACCTAGGTTCCTCATGCATGCTCAGGACCTCATGCATGGTTGACAAGTGTTTACCACTGGGCTACATCTCATCAGCCTTCTTTTCACTGTTTGTTTGGAAACAGGGTCTCATTAAGTTGCCCAGGCTGACCTTCAACTCAAGATCTTCCTGCCGTGTCCTCTGGAGTAGCTGGGATCACAGCCCCTCTGCCACAGGCTCTGTGGCACACTTCACCTGAAATATTGTGGTGCCAAGAAAACTGTCTGGCATGGTAAGGAGAACACTCATCGTGACATCAGATGCATGGCGCGTTCTGAGCTTTGCTGGTGCCTGGTGCGTGCTGAGTGGTTAATCAGATGGGGGCCGTGACAATCTTTTTGAGACCTCCAAACAGACAAACATCTTTTAAATAACTGGTTTGTGACACGGATTGTTTCATCCCAATTTAAGATGTTTTTCTTAATGGAAGTTTAAAAAATAATAAAAGCATAATTACCACTTGATGAGTAATTACTGTGCTGTGCCTGATCTGCAATTAAATAAAGGCAATTTGCATGCGAGGTAACGCTGCTGTTAGTGCTCTTGATGCTTTGGTTATACAAGAGGCTAAGATTCCAGGCAGATTTTTCCCTCGTAGTGTGTGTGTGGGGGGGCATCTGCCACCTGCCACTAGCTACTGGCTGGATGAGGGTCAAGGCAGGGCACTCCATCCTACCTAAAACATCCAGTTACATTAATTTCCGTTGTTGCTCTTGTTATTTTGAGACAAGGTAGCCCAGACTAACCTGAAACTATGTAGACTAGGCTGGCCTGAAATGCACAGAGATCCACCTGCCTCTGCCTTTTGAGTGCTGGGATTCCATCCACCAATAAAGTGGACTTATTCACTGCTGGGTGCTCATGGAGATTAAGGAGCATCCTCCTGCCCCAGGCCTCCTCCGGGGACAGATGGAGCCATATGGGCGTTGCTCTGTGTTGGTGACAGTGGCAGCAGTGGGGGAGTGGGGGGTGGAGCATGGTGAGGTACCTACACTGCTGAGCCCCACACCACCTCCTTTCCTGCACTGACCACAGAGGCTGGCTGGCATCTGTGAGCAAAGCATTTCTGTATACTAGATACCCAGTACAAATACAAGTCACCATGCCACACAGGGACACTACTCCCTGCCCACAGATGGAAGCCAATCCCAGGCTTCATCTCTCTTCCTTCTGAGACCCAGTTTAACTTCCTCTGGACCTAACCAGCCAGTCAAGCCATTTGAATCTATGGGCATGTATGTCCACACATAGAGTCACACAAATCATACTCATCATCTGTGAGGGCATGATCCAAGACTCCAGTGAGCAGCTAAAACCCCCAGAGTCACCAAACTCTACATATGCTTTGATTTTGCCTACACCAGAGACCTATGAAAAGGTCTAATTGATAAATTAGGCATGGGAAAAGATCAACAACAATAACTAGTTGTGGCAGTTTGGATGTAATTGGCTCCCATAATCTCATAGGGAGTGGTGTTATTAGGAGGTGTGGCTTTGTTGGAGTGGGTATGGCTTTGTTGGAGGAAGTGTGTCACTGTGGGGGCGGGCTTTGAGGTTTCCTATGCTCAGGATACAGCCCAGTGTGTCAGTCGACTTCCTGTTGCCTGCAAGCTGAGATGTAGCCAGCACGGTCTGCCTGCACACTGCCATGCTCCCCACCATGATGACAATGGACTGAACTTCTGAAACTGTATGTGAGCCACATCAATTAAATGTGTTCTTTGTAAGAGTTGCCATGGTCATGGTGTCTTTTCACAGCAATAGAAAGCCCTAACTAAGACACTAATAGTAAAGTAAAACAATTATAAAATACACTATAATAGGGCTGGAGAGATGGCTCAGCCGTTAAAGGCTAGGCTCACAACCAAAAATAAAATACACTATAATAAAAGTTATTTGAAACTTGCAAAGATGAGTGTGGGCTTGGGACTGTGGCCCTGCCAAGTGGACCCATAAAATTAACCATCACAGATGCATCAAGTAGACCAGGAAGCTAAATCTGCAAAATCAAAAGCTTGACCTTGAAACTGTGACAGTCTGAAGCTACTGTACTCCAGGGATTGATTCTGAGCTGACCAACCTCTTCAGTCTCTTTGTGGCAGCTTTCTAGGTAGGTGACAACTACTGAGTTTTGGGGACAGAGACACACACATACACACACACACACAGAGGCAGTTATGAAGGTGTCTGTCTATATGTGGCCATGAGTGTAATACACACAGAGGCCAGATGAGGACATCACATGATCCCCTAGAGCTAGAGTTAGAGGCAGTTGAGTCACCTGATATGAGTGTTGGGAACCCAAGTTGGGTCTTCTGCAGAACTGTAGAGGCAGGAGTCTCCTGGTTTCCCATCTTCCTGATGGCATGGAATAATATCTCTTGGTACTAAGAAATGGAAAGAGGGGGTTGTGGTGGGAGCCAGGCCCAAAAGAGCATGAGGAATCCCAATAAAAACTAGGCATGGGGCTGGAGAGATAGTTCAGTGGTTAACAACACTTGTTGCTCTTCCAAAATACTTAAATTCCCAGGTTCTCAGCACCTACTCCAGAAGAGTCTGATGCCTTCCTGTGGCCTCCACAGGCACTACACTTAAGTGCATACATATACAGAAACACATAAAATAAAAAAAAAAAAATCTTAAAAAGAAAAAAATGCCAGGTGGGGTAGTCTACACATGTAATTCCAGCACATGGGGAATTGAGGCAGAAGAATCATGAGTCTAAGTTCATCCTGAGTGATACAGTAACTTCCAGGCCAGCCTGGTTACATATAAACAAGGAGATTTGAGGCCCGCTTGATCTACAGAGTGAGTTCCAGAAACCTTGCCCAGAGTAACAAACAAACAAGGAAAGAGAAAGACAGAGAGACACAGACAGAGAGTTGAATGGACTTCTTTGATTTTTTGAGACAGAGTTTCTCTGTGTGAACAGCCCTGGCTGTCCTGGAACTCTTTGTAGACCAGCCTGGCCTCTGACTCAGATATCTGCCTGCCTCTGCCTCCTGAGCACTGGGATTAAAAATGTGCACTACCATGCCTGGCTTGAGTGAGGGTTTTTTTTTTTTTTTTTTTTTTAAGCTGGATGTGATGCGTAACATCCCTCATCCCAGAACTCAAGAGACCGAGCCAGAAACGCTGGGAGTTTGAGGTCCATGTGGCTAGATACTGAGTTCTAGGCCATCCTGGGCTACAGTGTGAGATTGTCTCACAAAATCAAAATATGGGGCTGGAGAGAAGGTTCAGTGGTTAAGAGCACTGACTTTTTCCAGAGGAGCTGGATTCAGGCCCCAGCTCCCATGTGGCAGCTCAGAGCCATCTGTTACTCTAGTTCCAGGTATCTGACACCCTTCTCTGGCCTCCACAGGCATCAGGCAGGCACATGATGTACAGACATACACGCAGGCAAAACATGCATACACATCAGATTTAAATTAAAAAACAAAAACAAAGCCTGGTGAGGCATGGTGGTACCAGCACTTGGGAGGCAGATGCAGAAGGATCTCTGTGAGTTCCAGGACAGCCAGAGCTACATAGAGAGACCCTGTCTCAAATCAAACAGAAAACAGCAATAACAGAACCTCCCAAATTATAAAAAAATCAAAGTAATAAAATTAATAATAAATAGATGTTTTATGGGATTCTTGGGGGCTTTAATATACAAATATGTCCCTTCTTTCCAAGTGGGGACCATTGTCTCTAACGTTCCCTCAAAGATTTCATAACTACAAATTCTCTCCTAAGCAGCTGCCTGGTGGAAAGGGCTTTGTAGGCCACACCCTAGGGACCACTTATCTCCAGTCATCTCACCCCATAGTGGGAGGACTGAAATTCCAGATGAGGTCTTCTGCCCAGCCCAGGAGGCATTCACAGAGCCAGTGATGAACCAGCCTGCCTCCATCATAGGCTGGAAAGCCATTTTATAGTAAAGACAAACTAGGTTCATTCTTGTTTATGATTAAACCTGTTTCTCAAGAAGTGGGCTATGACCCACCTGTAACCTTAACTACAAATGTTTCTGTACTTCCTGTTCCAGGAAACAGCAACCATGCCTTAGTTTCAAAAGGTTATTATGACCACCTTGCAATTGTGCCTTTTTTTTTTTTCTTTTTGAGACAGGGTTTCTCTTGTGTAGCTTTGGAGCCTTTCCTGGAATTCACTTTGTAGCCCAGGCTGGCCTCGAACTCACAGAGATCCGCCTGGCTCTGCCTCCCGAGTGCTGGGATTAAAGGCGTGCGCCGCAACCGCTGCCGCCACCACCCAGCATGCAATTATGTCTTTGTTTCAAGTTGTGATGACAAATTGTTATGCCTGTCTTCTGCTTCTGTAACCCCACCGATTTGCCTGCCAAATCCCCCACTTGGAAACCCCCTACTCCTGAACTCTAAAAACCCTTACCTTTCTCATGTCCAGTGCTGATCTCTTGAACCCCTCCTGTAGGGAGAGACAGCCTGTGTGCACAAATTTTAAAAGCTTGCTTTAAATAATTGTTTGCTTTAGTTAATTTGGCCAAAATGTCTCCTCAAATCTGTGGAATTAACCCCAGCTGCTGTAGAGAGTAATTCAGAGTCCTGGGCTCTGTGCACATGGGGGAGATGTGGCCAGTCCCCATTCTAAAACAGGAGATGCCAGCGAGGTTGTGGGCTGTGAGCAGGAGTGATGAACTGAGTCTGGGATCAGGTCTCCTGAAGGTTAGCAGGGAGCACAAAAGGCTCAGAAGTCAGAACTGTATTTTTAGCCCCCTGCATGACTGGATAGCCGGAGGCCCTGGGGGCTGAATCATTGTCAGAGCCAGCCTGGTAAACCCATCTATGGAACTTAGCCAGCGGATGCTGAAGGTCAGCTCAAAGGGCCCCAGCCAGACCCCAGGGCTTCCTGCTGCGTCAACAGGAAGGGCAGCAGAGAGAGTCATCCTCCTTGTGGGCAGCAGGTGGGAGCTCCTGCTGAGGTCACTCCAGCCTCAAGCCCGGACTCCCAGGCGATCACAGCAGCCTGTGCTTACCTGGGAGAAGGGCTATGGCCTGGGTCTTCACGAGAACAAACCGGGCAAAGCTGTGGTTGGCTGTTCGCCGGGGATCCAGGAAGGACTGTGGGTACAGAAAGGTTTCAGGGAGCTGTGCTAGCAGAGACATGGATCTGTCCCAGGAGTGGTTGAGAGTATCTCCAGCACAAGCTGGTCCAGAACTGAGGACTGCTGTTCCACAGCGCCATCTGGAGGGCACTCTGAGGCAACCACACAAACTTCCTTTTAAAATTTTATTTATTTATTGCGAGGGAAGGGGCACATACCACCTGGTGCCTGTGGAGTTCTGAGGACAACTTCCATGAGTCAGTTTGCCGTGAGGGTTCTGGGATCAAATTTATATCATTAGGCTTGGCAACAAGAGCCCTTACCCTGAGCTGTTTCCTTGGCCTCCAACCTTACTATTTTAACCTCATGTTAGAAATAAATCTTTAAAAATTAAGTCCTGGCCAGACAGTGGTGGCAAGCACCTTTAATTCCAGAATTCAGGAGGCAGAGGCAGGTAGATCTCTGTGAGTTTGAGGTCAGCCTGGAACAGAGAGAGTTCCACGACAGCCAGGGCTACATAGAGAAAGCCTGTCTCAAAAAACAAAACAAAACAAAAAGCCCCAAATAAGCAAATAAACAAGTGAATGAAGCCCTGGCTTGCAATCTGTAACTCCTTGGAGCCAATAGGACAAAAACAATGAGGTGCAACTTTGCTTTAATTAGCTTAATTCTGTAAATGGCTTTATTGAGATATAATTCATATGCTATCTAATGGACTCTAAGTGCATACAATTTTTAAAAGATCTATTTTTAGTTGTGTGTGTGTGTGTGTGTGTGTGTGTGTGTGTGTGTGTGTGTATGTGTGTGTGTGTGTGTATGGCCATGCAGTGCAGTGCCCACAGAGGCCAGAAGAGGACTGCAGATAATCTCTTAGAGCTGGAGGCAGAGGGAATTGACTCACCTGATGTGGGTGCCAGAAATCCAACTTGGGTTTTCTGCAAGAACTGTTAACCACTGAGCTCTCTTTCCAGCCCTTAAGTGTGCAACCTAATGATTCTCATACAGTCGAGGGGGTGTACAGCTGTGCCCGTCAGCTGTTCCTGCTTCCCGCTCACCATCCCCCCTCCAGGGAGGCATCAAGGTGCTTCCTGTCTCCATGGATCTGCTCACAGCCTAGGCTGGCTTGGAATTTGCCATCCTCCTGCCTCAGTTTCCTGAGTGCTGGGATCACAGGCATGAACTAACTGCCTGACCCACTTTGTATACCCACCAGCGTCCAGTTCTTTCCTGTGGAGACCTGAGTTGGGCACAGGCCTCGTCTGTTCTACATGCTCTTCCATCCACCCCATGTCCCATTGCTTGCCCCTTTCTTCTCTGAATGCTTCATTTTTTTTTGTTTTGAGACAGGATTTCTCTCTGAAGCTCAGACTGTCCTAGAAAGAACTTACTATGTAGACCAGGCTGGCCTTGAATTCACAGAGGTCTGCCTGCCTGTCTCCTGAATAGAGTGCTGGGATTAAAGACATGTGCTACCATGATTCTGGAGTCTTGATAATGAGCTCTAGGGTCTCCTCGTCTGAGCTTTCAGACTTAGGTGACAGCTTTTTATGGGGGCAGGGTCTCATGTCGTTAAGGCTGGTCTTGAACTCACTATGCAGCTATTCCTCTTGCATTTACCTTCTAAGTGATGGCAAATGGCATTACTTCCCCCACCCCCAGTGGTGTGCTCTGTCATTAACCCACACATCACTTTTTTCTGCCACACAGCTTCTCAGGGCCTGGGATCAAGTTCCTGCATGAACAGCCAAAAGCAGAGTTGTATCAAGCATCTGGAACAGTCCCTGCTGAAGTGCAAAGATGTGTGTGGCATTGTCTGCTCCTACATCCGGCTGCCTTGGGCAGTGACCTCAGGACATAGTTTCTGTAGGACTTGGGGACAGGTCCACACTGTCACTGACATTCCTTTCAGCAGGAAGAACTGTGATGGCCCCTAGGAGTGGTACACAACAGTGACAATGCATGATTCTCAGGCTGGGACCAGAAGTCGTGAAACCTCCGCTCATTACACGAGGGACCTTCAGTCTGGTGAGCTCTGGCATCCATGTAAGGTGTACATCAGGTCCCCATGTGGAGAGACAGAGACCAGGGTACCAAAGACAAGAGGAAGGATGAGGGAAAGTGTGTGAGGGGAAACCCAACCTGTTGAGTTTTCCTAACCTGAAGGAGGCACAGAGGGCCTTGTCCTCACAGATAAGCACTAGGGGAACCTGGAATCTTAAATACACAGGGTCATCCCTTCAAGAGAAGGAATGCATAGCCTGTTATCTGCCCAGAAGACTGGGAGTGGATGTGGTTAATAGCTTGGTGACCTTTTCATCATCTGTGTGGCTGAGGCCACATTGGACCCTCCCCAGATCCTTATCACAAGCATGCTTTTCTCAGTCCGTCTACAGAACCCATCTCTATGGAAGGTGTCACGTGTACTTCACAAAGAGTTTCTATGAAGTCCCGTCTGATCTTTATTTAGCCTACTTTGTTCCTCAGGGAGATTTATGCGTGCTTTATCGTGCACCTGGGATTGAGTTAATTATCACCAGGAAAGTCTTCACCAAATTGTGCTGTGCTTAAATATGCCTAAAACAAACTACTCCAGGTCAGACTTCTGAAGTCTGAACCAACACCGGCTGCTAAATTGCCTTCTTGCCTCCCACAGATCAATACTCTGCTAGCCATGGAGGTCGAAGAGACCCCCACACTAACTCGCTTTTTGGATTTCCCCCACCCCATGGAATGGGTGACTCCATGATTGTGTGAGCCTCAGGTGAAAGCAGCTTCGATGAGCCGATGCTCACATCCCTCCACGTCACAAATGATCACCCTGCTCGGCTGTGACTGACTTGTCACTCCAAGAAAGGCAAAGCCCCGTCTTCCCATCTCATCTCCCCAGAAGCTCCCAAACCCAGACAACTGACCACTGGCGGCCGAGTGCCAAGGCAGTTACATTCAGCAGGGTCCCTAAGCTGGGATTTGGACCGATGACCTGGGAACACTAAGGGGAGGAATATGTGACAGGCAGCCATGTCCTCCCTAGGGTGGCTTGAGGCTTCCAGGTGTGAGGTGTGCAGGTGCCTCCCGGTGCTCTCTGGATTTGAATTAACTGGAGGCACCCAAGGGTGACTGGCTTGTCTGACAGGTGACCCCGTTAAAACTTGCAGTCGGAGAGCCAACCTCAGCCCCCAGGTCCCCAGGAGAGAGGAGTCTGTCTTCACACACAGCTTCTGGTCTTTTCCTTTTTGATTCTTTGAGACCGAGTCTCACTCTGCAACCCAAGGTGGTCTGGAACTCGTGGTAAGCTCCCTGCCCTAGGCTCTGGAGTCTGTTTTTATTTTTGGTTTGTAGTGTGACTGATAGAACCTAGAGTTTCATGCATGCTAATGAAGGGCTGTGCTTGTGAGCTATACCTCCAGCCATGGTCTTTTTGATCAAGGGGACCCATTGCATGCCCTAGCCTGGACGTCTTTCCATTTCTAGCTTTTTTCTTTCTAACCAAATTACTCCAATTGACACACATTTCAGGTCGCAGGGATTCCGTGTGGCAATCAAGGAGCTGCATAATACTCCTGGGTGAACACAGTCATTAGAAGCACAGCTGAGATGGCACTGAACCGCCCCAGCCTCTCACGATGTTCAAAGGAAGCCCGGCTCATTTCCAGATTATCCACGCTCCACACACAGGGGGCTCATCCTCACAGAGCAGAGCAGATAGAAGCACAACCATGTAATAACCACAAAGCACACCCTGGCAAGCAAGTTGTTTTAATGTATTTCAGGAACTGATAGCTCTGTATGGAATTCAAAACAAAAGCAACATGCAGAAAGTTAACTAAGGAGGTAAGACAGGAAAACTTTGAAGACCATAAAATTGCAGACACAAAAGCTGCAAATTAAAAAGCATATACAGTTACAGATTTCTGTGACATTAGGAGCCAGAAGGCACCATATGTGTCCATCATCGTCAACCTTAACTGGTTTTGACTGGGGCCAGCCGTTGATGGCTATTCAACATCAAACCTAAGGACCTTTCTTCTTGGGTCAACACAAGTTCACAGTTTTATGTTCATTCAATGCTTTCATTTATTTATTTATAAAGATTTATTTATTGTTACATATACAGTGTTCTGCCTGCACACTAGAAGAGGGCACCAGATCTCATTATAGATGGTTGTGAGCCACCATATGTGGTTGCTGGGAATTGAACCCAGGACCTCTGGAAGAGCAGCCAGTGCTCTTAACCTCTGAACCATCTCTCCAGCCCCCAATGCTTTTATTTTTACTTATTAATATATTATTATTTCACCAATTAATCTGAGACAGGGCTCCTGTAGCCAAGGCTGGCCTCAAACTTGCTGTGTAGTCAAGGATGACCTTGAACTTCTGATCCTCCTGTGTGCACCTCCCAAGTGCTGAGATTACAGGCTTGGGCCACCACGCTCAGTTTATGTGGTGCTCCTGCATGCTAGGCAAGCACTTTACCAACTGAGCCCTGGTCCCAACCCCATTCATTCCATGCTGTTAACTGAGACACAGCTTGTTAAGGCACTCAGCTCCCCTTAGAAGCCACCAATTCTATTCACATTAAACACACACACACACACACACACACACACACACACACACACACCTGAAAGTCAGAGGTCAGAAAATATAAAGTGCAAAATGGCATGCTGTGTTAATGGCTGCAGAGGTCCAGTTAGGAATTCTTTACTGATTGGGGTAGACAGGAAGAGACCAGGACCCCAGCCATACATGTGTTAGAGAAATGACCGGTATGAAACAGATTCCATGTGGACCAGCTTCAGGGAATGCTCCTATTCTGTACTCCACTGAGCAGGAGCTCCAGCAGAAATACAGATCCTCTGAAGGGCAGGAACTGCCCTCCTGGTACATCAGTGTCCTCTTGTTCACTCAGGGGCCTCAGATGGTCCTACCCATCACCACGTGTGAACTCACAAAACTCGAATTGTGTTGGATTGGTCAATAGAAGGGCAAGAGGGAAGACAAAGCCACACTGAGCAAGGTGCACAGTGACAGCAGAGCATTTGTTATCTAGACAAACCAAGGTGCTGGAGGTAAGGGAAGAGCTGGGGAGCCCAGCGGGTGTTCTACAAAACGGTGATTAGCAAATTGTATGAAAGGGTATCAAAACAGTTTTAAAAAACTCTAAAAAGTCAGTTTGTCAGGCTCAAGTCAAGGTCTCCTACGAAGCTGCCCTGCACTCTGCAGGTTTGTCCTGGAGGCCCAGGAGCCACTACAGAGTGCAGCAGCAGGAGCAGCTGCCCCTGCAGGATGGACACCCCAGGCTAAGGTTGCATCCCACCACCACACCATGGGGACCAGGGTAAGGAAGGACAAATGGTGATTCTCTAAGAGGGTGGAAGGGTGACAGGCACCTTTTACTTCTGCCACTAGAAGGTTTCTCTGGGCTTATGTGCTTAGACAGAGGTCAGGACATCCAAACTTGCACACAGGGCACTGGTTGTTGGAGTAGGGACTCCTGTTCAGCTGGAAGCCTAAAATGCCACCTGAGTTAGCTGCCGGGGCCTCATCTAAGGCTGTCTGGGTCACCTCACAATTAGGGTCAAGGAAGGGACAGTCACATTGCCCAGAACAAGGAGCCCGACCTAACCAGGTGAAAAAGAATAAACTGTGCCAGACAATTGTGTCTATTTGGGGGCAGGGGCAACATAGGGTCTCACCGTGTTGCCCAAGCTGGCCTGGGACTCCCTGGCTTAGGGATTCCTCTGATCTCAGCCTCTCCAGTGACTGGGTGGCAGGCATGTGCCTCAGCAGCGAGCTGCTCTGTGCAGATGCCAGACACCAAGAGGACCCGGCAATCGGCCCTGAGCTTCCCGCTCCCCTCCCATCTCTTATTTCCTTTCTGCCTTACTCAAACAGGGCTCCAAACCAAAAAACCTACAACAGATACCAGGTAAAACTCTAACTCTTTATAAAGGGAAAGATGCAAAGTCCAATTCAAAGGCTGCCGTAGTTATTCCACAGGCACCTGCTCGGGGTCAGCTGGAAGCTGTCCTAGAGGAAGCCTGTTTCCTTCCATTCTTGCATAGAACTTTCCATTAAAGCCACAGGTAACACAAGCCTGGCCCAGGGGCCTGCTGGGCTCTGGGCCTTTCCACGGATCCCACCAAGCTCAAAACCATGTCTCAGCAGAAGGCAGCTGCCCTCAACTATGAGAAAAAGCAGTCCACAGTGAAACTTACAGTCCCGCCTCCTTTGAAAGGAAGGCTCTCAGCTGTCAGTCACGTAGCAGATTCCAAACCTAAGTGACTAACCACATTAACAAGGCTGGAGGGACATTGTGGCTAACCCACAAGGCATCAAGTGGGATGGAGGCCACGTCTTGCCTTATCTGGGGCAAACACCGGCAGTGAGTAATGGAGAGCTGGCTTGGGCTCAGCTCAGTGGCTTTCCTCTTCCCAGGGTCAAAGCTGTCCTACTCTGCAAGCCATTCATGGAGCTTTACGGTGTGCTTCCCCCAGACTGCCCAATTCTGGCTGAATCCCCTCCTGTGTGTTCATGATCCGTGGAGAAGAGGTCACACTTCCATTGTGCCTTCTGAAAGGTTTTCAAGTAATAAAGTTTTTCTTGGAATAGGGATGGGTACACTCTCCTGGAGTTCAGTACTGGGGAGGGAAGAAGAAGTGGTTTCAAAGCCAAAGTTTGGAAATGGTGGGATGATGGAAGTGAACGGTTAGTGCAAGACTTTTCAGAGCCTTTAATACACAGAAGGGCACAAAGATCCCTGGTCGATTGTCTGCATGCCTTGCAGAAGCTTTCAACTGTCTCTGAGTCCTTAGGGACTTACGCACGCCGTAACTGACTAGATACGCAGACTGCTTTATGATAGCTATGGAGGCCAGTGACTCTGAAGCCTTCAGTCCTCAGGCCAGTCTCCCCTCTCCCAGATTACTGCAGAAGCAGACTGACCAGAACCAGAGTGACCCCCAGGCTGGGAGGTAAGGAAGTAAACTGATAATCTGGGCATGGTAGCTGCTTTAGTTAGGGTTGCTATTGCTATGAAGACATACCATGACCGTGGCTACCCTTATAAAGGAAAACACTTAATTGGGACTGGCTTACAGTTCAGAGAGGTTCAGTCTATTATCATCATGGTGGGACATGGTGGCGAGCAGGCAGATGTGGTGCTGGAGAGGTAGCTGAAAGTTCTACATCTTGCACAGGCAACAGGAAGTGGGTTGAGACACTGGGCCATATCTTGATCATATATGAGACCTCAAAGCCCACCTCCACAGTGACACACTTCCTCCAACAAGACCACATCTACTCCAACAAGGCCACACCTCCTAATAGTGTCACTTCTTTTGAGTGCCAATCAAACCACCACAGTAGCAAATCCTTAAGACCCCAGCACTTGGGAGGTAGAGGCAGGGGGATCAGTGTTTAAGGCCAGCCTAGGCTACAAGGGACCCTATCTCAAAAAATCAAACTAGTGCATTGAGGTTTTGCTTCTGACACAGTGTTAACAGTGTCTTAAGCTTTCTCACCTGAGGTACAGATCACTAATGTCTGCCTGGGCTCGAGAGTCTAGTGCTCCCAGGAATGGCATTTCTTGGAAATCACCACAGGGCAGCAGACTTTGATATTTTAGCAACTCACTAAGACCGAGAGAAGGAGCTATCCTCTGGGGCTGGAGAGGCATCCCCCTGACCCTGTCCAGTAAGAAATGAGGTGTGGACAGATGGAAGCACCAAAGAGTCTGACTGGGGATGGTGGCCATGCCTATGATCCCAGCACTCAGGAGGCTGAGGCAGGAGGATCTCTGTGAGTTTGATGAGAGCCTGGGCTACAGTGCATGACCCTGTTTCAAAGAAGGAAAGAAAATTGAGAAAGAGAATCTTCCCAGCATGGTAAAACCACTTAGCAGCAGCCAATGGGGCCAGGACAGTTGCTGGAGCCAGGGAAGGAACTCGGCCCCCTTCCTGGGGACCAGTGCACTCATTTGTGCAGTGTTCCCGATGGCTGCACCAGCCCAAGGCAATGACCGCACGTGCTGTGGGGCTGCGTTTTCATTTCTGAGGAAACAAAGGTAGATTTGGGGAGCTCACTCCAACAGCGACGACAGGAGGCGGGCAGCTCACATTACAGAATACTGTACATAAACACCTTGGCACCATTCTTCCCACCCTCCTCTCTTAATGACACACAGGATTCATAAAGATTACCAGCCAGGGAAGACGACACTATTCAAGAAAAGAATTGCTGCTATGGAACCTTCAGCAAGAAAATCAAGAGTCCCTGGGTCTCGTCTCCCTGTCCAGGAAGCTTGGGGTCCCCATGTCTTTAAATGCTCAACAGACATACGTGTTCTTGCCTGAGACAACTGAATGCAGAATGCAAACGATGCGTAGAACGCAAGTCTCTGGACAGGCCTCCTCCAGCACCTCAGCACGGCTTGGGTGTCCGTACAAAAGCTTCAGCTAGGTTTAGGGAGGCCCAAAATGTAGAGACACTGAATTTCATTACATCATTTCCCACATAACCCGTGAGCCGGCTACTATTGGTGGGAATAGTCACGGGGACTTTCTGGGGTGTGTGGCCCGGGAAGAAGGCCTGTGCAGACATGAGGACCCAAGTGTAAGTATTCAAACAAGATAATGTGTAAAGTTGTGAAGAACATTTAATCATTATTTACTGTGATAGCATAGAAATACCAGGGATCAAAAAAGTATAAAAACCTGCTAGGGAGCAACTGCCATGGATGTGGCCGCCTCGGCCAGAGCCTCGGTGTCCCTGACCTCGGTGTCCCTGACCTCGGTGTCACTGACCTCGGTCCTGGCGCTTGTCCTTGCTCCTCTTCTTCTTCTCGTCCAGCCTTGGGTTGAGCGCACACACACAGGCCGATACCCCTGCAATGGCGTTGGGGAGGTCTGGGCCCCGGCTCCACCTGTTGGCCTCATGGTCATACACCTGCACGGCCCTGGAGAAGGCCGTGTTCTCCCAGCTGTAGCCACCCAGGATGTAGATGCGGCCCTGCCACACGGCCACGCCCGACTCACTGTTGGCCTGCAGCAGCGGTGCCACACGAGTCCACTGGTTGCACTGTGGGCTGTAGGCCTCCACGCCCAGCACATCAAAGCGCTCCATGGACTCCATGTGGTCGTCGCTGCCCCCGATGGAATAGATGCTGTCACCCAGGCTGCACATGCTGTGCCAGCCTCGGGCTGTCGTCATGGGCCGTCTCTCCTCCCACACATCTGTGCGGTGGTCATAGCACAGCAGGTTCTTGCGGTATGGGCCAATCTGGTAGTCGTGGCCCCCTGAGATGTACACGAAGTCTTTGTAGATGGTGCCTGCATGGCCGTAGGTAAACCTGCAGAGAGGCGGGAGGACAGATGAGCTCAGGGAAGAGCCCGGCCCCATGTTTGTGAGTAAGGGACTTGGGCTCTCTGCCAGTGGGGTACAGCCTGCTTCTCAGGAGGTCATGAGGGTCAGAGCAGACAAACCACGGCCACCTCACAGACCTGGGCTGTCAATGGACAAGAGGCACAGAATGCAGGTGAACAAGTAGTCCCTGCCCCGGGGAGGGTGCATGGGAGCACTCCACTCTCTGTGCAGTGTTCTGTAAGCCTGGCTCCTCCAAATATCAAAGTGGAAAAAAGAGACAAAAGGGATGCTTAACTGGGCCTGTGATGCACACCTTTAATATTAGCTCTTAGCTGGGAGATCTCTGTGAGTTTCAGACCAGCCAGAGCTACAAAATGAGACCTATAAATAAGGGTTCCAAATAATGTCAGAGAGGGCCAGCAAGAAGGCTCAGTGGGTAAAGGTGCTTGCTGCCAAGCCTGAGAACCTGAGTTTGATCCCTAGAACCTGCACGGCGGAAGAGATCAACTCCTGTAAGTTGTCTTCTGTCCACCCTGTGTGTGCTGTGGGACCTGCATGTGCACATCTCTCTCTCTCTCTCTCTCTCTCTCTCTCTCTCTCTCTCTCTCTCTCTCTCTCTCTCTCTCACACACACACACACACACACACACACACACACACACACAAAGTGAATGAAAAAAACAAACAAACAAAAAAACCCATGAAACCCAAAAATAAAGCCCAGGAGCAAAGACATGAAGCCTTATATCCTGTGGTTTAGTCGGCAGTCAGGGCTGGAGAAGGCTGGGGGATGGCATTCACAGGAAGAGCCCAGGGCAGGCAGAAGAGATGGGGCAGGCCTAGCTCCTGGCTCAGGTGGAGTTTGTGCAGGCTTGCTATGAGGCGAGGCAATGACTGAGCAAGGCTGGACAGGAAACTCATAAATATGGGTTGTGCACACACTGCTGCTGACATCATAGATTGTGTTCACACCAACTGAGAGCACAGGAGGTCTCCTCAGAAATAACCCCACCCCCACACCCATGTTGTCCCATGACAGTGGTGGTGGTGGCACTTGCTCTTAGCATGACCACCAGCTTCATTTTGCCCCATAAATGTCAATATGGTGCTTACTCAGGGAGCCCATCAACAGGCAATCACTTACAACACTGACCACCTGCTCCCTGTCACTCTCTGGCTACCTCTCCACTCACCAGGTTGCTATGGATGCCCAGGGCCTAGTCACAGTGATACGGAGTGTCGCCTGCTCACCAACAGTGTCCAGGAATTGCCCCCTGGCTTCTGGAATCCATATTTATTTGAGATAAAGTCTCACTATGTAGCCTAGCCTGGCCTCAAATTCAATTCCCTGCCTCAGTTTCCTGGGTGCTGGGATTATAGGCATGAGCCCCATGCCAGGCTCAAGTGTGACTTTAAAACACATATTCACTCCAATCCCACATACCCTGCTAACTCTGGGAGACCACATCTCCAAGATACCTAGTGTATCCCACAGCCAGGAAGGTTCAGAGTCTGGGTTTAGGTATAGCATAGGAGTGGTAGACAGATGGTGTGCAGGTTTGGCAAACCCACAACACAACCCACACTTAGTGACCCAATACTCAGCTGAAGGCCTAGGGAGGGTGGGGTGCACTCCATCTCTGGGGCATTCCCGGCCTGCTGGAAGCCACATGAGAATGTCACAGAGAGATGGTGTCTAACTTTCCCCGGGCTGTGCTGTGGTACCCATTCTGCAGGCGAACAAATGAAACACGGGTAGGGTGAGGTCCACGCCCCTCTGACCTCCTGCCTACACCCAGCTGGGCCTTCTAGAAAGGGACTTAATATCCCAACTCAACACTCACTCTCAGAAACCCAAGGACCCAGTCAACTTGGAAACTGGAGGATGCTTGTCTTGAGCTACAAATGCCCTCAAGCCCCCCATGGCCTACCCCATTACACAGAAGCCAGGACATTATAAAAACAGAAGCAAGGCTTGAGAGATGGCTCAGAGGTTAAGAGCACTGGCTGCTCTTCCAGAGGTCCTGAGTTCAATTCCCAGCAACCACATGGTGGCTCACAACCATCTGTAATGAGGTCTGGTGCCTTCTTCTGCATGCAGAATACATCTGTATAATAATAAATCTTAAAACAAAACAAAGAAAACAGAAAGCGAGACTAAACTTTATCCTTTGACAATATCACCTTCCAGCAGTCGGCCTCAAGCCCTCATCACCTTGGCAAGCCAGCCACATAAGTCCAGGAGTTGGTCTTGGGGCTGTAGGTCTCTACAGAAGACAGCGCTCCATTCTCGTTCCGGCCACCAACAGCCACCAGCATGTCTTCAATGGAGGCCAGGTAGAAATCCACACGGCGCTGGTTCATGGATGCCACCTGTGAGGGCGAGACACCTGAAGCTTCGCCTCCCAAGCCCTAGCACCATGTTCCTCAACAGTGTCCACAGAGTCAATGGCCCAGGAGGGCCAGACAGTGGCCAGATGAGCTGGGGAGAAGGGCCTGGACTTGAGGAAAATGGGGTGCTACTGGTGGGAATTCTGAGACTCCTGATGCTTTCATCAGACCTCAGATCTTCAAGAAGTGCATAAGGGCACCTGCTCAAACTGGTTTGGCCACATAGTCAACCTTGTGGACTGGCATTATGCAAGAAATTAATGACTTTTTAAAATTAATTAAAAAGAAAAAAAATCAGTCTCCTGCACTCTTCTGACCTCCTCAGACACCAGGCATGCATATGGTGCTCATTCATGCAAGCATAAACATACTCATACACATAAAATCAAAAATATAAATCTATATACAATTTAAAAATTTAAACAAAACAACTCAGTTTTCCCTTCTTCCCCATTAGGGATTCCAGCATGCTGAACACTGTCCTACCACTGAAGCACAGTTTGGCTCACATTTATTTTTTTTAAATCAATACTGATCCACTCATCCATGTTAACAGAGCAGAGTGACTGTGGTGGTCTGAAAGAAAATGGCCCCCAAAGGGAGTGGCACTATTAGGAGGTGTGGCTTTGTTACAGTAGGTGTGGCCTTGTTGGAGGAAGTCTTTGTTACAGTAGATGTCTCCGTGGAGGCGGGCTCGGAGGTCTTTTGCTTAAACTTTGCTCAGTGTCAATCTCTTTCTTGTTGCCTATAAGATGAAGGACTTTCAGCTACTACTCCAGCACCACATTCGCCTGCACGCCCTCCCCCCATCATAAGATAAGGGACTGAACCTCTGAGACTGTATGCGAGCCACCCCAACTAAATGTTTTCTTTTTGAGAGTTGCCATGGTCATGGTGTCTCTTCACAGCAATAGAAACACTACCTAAGACAGAGGTTGGTACCACTGTTGTGATAGGCCTGACTATGTCTTTGTTTGGAGTAATATGGACTTTGGGACTGTGGATTAGAAAAGCAGTTGACCATTTTTAGTACTACTTAATGGGCCGTACTAGTAGGAGCATGGGAGATGGTGCTGAGTGTGATCTGATGAACTGTGGGAGGTTCACTCAAGAGGTTTCAGAGGAGAGAATGTTAGTATGTTGCCTAGAGATCGTTCTTGTGATATTCTGGGGAAGAAAGTGGCTGCCTTTTGCCCTTGTCCGAAGAGTCTGCCCGAGGCTAAAGTAAGAATTGTGGATTAATTCAGTTGGCACAGAAAATCTCAAAACAGCCTAGTATAGTTGTGTGGGTATTAGTGATAATTCTAATGAAGATTTATAATGAAAAGGAGCAAGCTGAGCAGGGTAAATTACAAAATGTAAACTTTGAGGAGAAAAAGAGCACCAGGAAGTAGAATGGAGCTAAATCCTGTGTTCAAGGAGATAAATGGATTAAGAAATGGAATAAAGGAGTGGGGACCTCAGGGCAAGATCCCACCCAGCTAAATTTCCAACTTGTGAAAAAGAACTACAGAAAAGCTGTGTGTGGTGGTGCATCCCTTTAATCCCAGCACTCAGAGGCAGAGGCTAGCAGATCTCTGAGTTTGAGGCCAGTCTGGTCTACAGAGCAAGTTTCAGGACAGCCAAGCTTAGGCAGTGAAAAACAGAAAGCTGGTGAAAATGTAATTGAACGAGGGGGCCATGTTCCAGCCTCAGCAAGCAGCAGAACTTGGTAGCTTCAGCCATGTGGTTCTGCCTTTAGAGTTAAGGACAGAAGGAGTTATGGAATAAAGCTGCTGAGGCCAGGCATGTGTCAGGGGTGTCCCTGAATGGAAGCTTAGAGAGGCCATTGTGTGAAGCTGTGAAGTTATTTTGTTGTCCCTCCTCCGCCCCGGAGCTGAGGACTGAACCCAGGGCCTAGGTAGCTCTCTCTACCACTGAGCTAAATACCCAACCTGAAGCTATGAAGCTGAAGCCTGGATTGCCTTGGAGATGTTGAAGATGGTAGAGCTGTGGGATACCTGCTGAGGAGAGCTGCTAACAGGGAATGGAACCAGCCCAAGAGAAAGAAGTCTGTTGCAGTCAACAAACTGAATGGAGTTGGAGATCCGAAGAGCGTTTTGACATCAGACATAGAGATGTAGAGTCTGGAGTTTGCCCAGCTGGTTTTCGGTCTTGCCTTGGTCCAGTATTTCCTCAGTGTGCTCCCTTCCCTAGTTTTAGAACAGTAGTATATATCCTGTGTGCTGTGGGATGGTCTGTATGTCAAGTGTGTTGCTGATTGGTCAATAAATAAATCACTGATTGGCCAGTGGCCAGGCAGGAAGTATAGGCGGGACAAGGAGGAGAATAAAGCTGGGAAATGGAAGGCTGAGTCAGAGGCACTGCCAGCTGCCACAATGACAAACAGCATGTGAAGATGCTGGTAAGCCACGAGCCATGTGGCAAGTTATAGATTAATGGAAATGGATTAATTTAAGCTGTAAGAACAGTTAGCAAGAAACCTGCCACGGCCATACAGTTTGTAACCAATATAAGTCTCTGTGTTTACTTGGTTGGGTCTGAGCGGCTGTGGGACTGGCAGGTGAGAGAGATTTGTCTTGACTGTGGGCCAGGCAGGAAAACTCTAGCTACACCTGTGCCATTATATTTTGGAAGTATGTGATGTGTTTTTTGATTTAATTTTACAGGGGATTATAGTTAAGAGATTGCCATGAGCCGGGCGGTGGTGGCGCACGCCTTTAATCCCAGCACTCGGGAGGCAGAGCCAGGCGGATCTCTGTGAGTTCGAGGCCAGCCTGGACTACCTAGTGAGTCCCAGGAAAGGCGCAAAGCTACACAAAGAAACCCTGTCTCGAAAAACCAAAAAAAAAAAAAAAAAAAAAAAAAAAGAGATTGCCATGAGTCTCAGAAGAGACTTTGAAACAAGTTTGAGACTATTATAGATTGTGGAGACTTTTGAAGTTGGACTGAATGCATTTTTACATTATGATATGGCTACAAGCCTTTGAGGGTCAGGGAGGGAATATGGTGGTTTAAAGGAAAATGGCCCCCAAAGGGACTGGCACTATTAGGAGCTGTGTCTTACTGGAGTAGGTGCAGTCTTGTTAGAAGAAGTGTGTCACTGTGGGGGCAGGCTTTGAGGTCTCATATATGCTCAAGATACTGCCTAATGTCTCAGTTCACTTCCTGTTGCCTTCAAGACTCTCAGATACCACTCCAGCACCATATCTGCCTGCATGCCACCAGGCTTGCCATCATGATAATGGGCTGAACCTCTGAAACTGTAAGTTGCCTTCCCAATTAAATGTTTTCCTTTATAAGAGTTTCCATGGTCATGGTGTCTCTTCACAGCAATAGAAACCCTCAGACAGTGACACCATACAGGCAGTTGGGAAGTAGAAGCTTCAATCTTCATAACCAGGAGACCACAGGCCCAGCCCCTGCCACCAGTTTTTCAGAAGGGACTCCAATGTTGGGCTTCCTAGAGGCCTTACTTGGCTTTTAGGGTTCAAGGTTTGTTTATTTTGTTTTTTTCTTTGATTTTTTTGAGACAGGGTTTCTCTGTGTAGCTTTGCGCCTTTCCTGGAACTCACTCTGTAGCCCAGGCTGGCCTCGAACTCACAGAGATCCACCTGGCTCTGCCTCCCGAGTGCTGGGATTAAAGGCGTGCACCACCACCGCCCCAGCCTGTTTGTTTTGTTTTTGAGACAGGATTTTTTCTGTGTAGCCCTGGCTATCCTGGAACTCACTATGTAGACCACACTGGCCTCCAACTCTGAGATCTACCTGCCTCTGCCTCCTGAGTGCCAGGACTAAAGGTGTTAACTGTCCCCCACTGCCACTTAGATTTTTGGTTTTTAAAAAAAGTTTTAATGTGTTATTATTGTGTGTATGTGTGTGTTGGGGGTGGGTGGGAGGACATGCCATGACATGTATAGAGGTCAGAGGAGTTGATTCTCTCCTTTGCCATCTTGCTGGCCCAGTTTAGAGGTTTGGGTTTTTTTTGTTTGTTTGTTTGTTTGTTTGTTTGTTTTAATTATTATTTTCTGTGTAGTCTCGGTTGTCCTAGAGCTCGATCTGTAGACCAGACTGGCCTCGAACTCATAGATATCCACCTGCCTCTCCCTCACAAGTGCTGGGATTAAGGGGGTATGCCACCACTGCCTGGCCAGGTTAGAGTTTTGATCATAGAATTGAAAGGCCAACTGGAATCCATTTTGGTTTTGGTTTTGCAACAAGGTCTCAATCTATGGCCCAGGCTGACCTGGAATCACCATGTAGCCCAAATTGGCTTCAGACTTGTGGTAATCCTCCTGCTTCAGCCTCCTAAAAAATTACTGGGGTGAGCTGCTGTGCCTGGAAGGTGTTAAATTCAGCAAACACTGAGGCAATTAGTCACACAGAGGTGTGAGCATAGGAGACCGATTTCAGTTGGTGGCAGTCTAGAGAGGTGATGGTAGAAGGGGACACTTCACTTCAGCCATCCGTATGCCAATCAACTCAGGCTACCACCCCCTTAGGCTTACAAGGCCACACGCATATCCACAGGTGGAATGTGAAACCTGGAAAGGACAAGGAGGCAGCCTGGAACTCCTGAGCTGTCACTAGCTCAGCAATGGCTCCCACAGGCTCATATACTTGCATGCCAAGCCCCCAGCTGGTGAACTGTTTGGGAAAGATTAAGAGGTGTGGCCTTGGAGAAGGAGTGTCACTGGAAGTGAGCTTGGGGGTTTTAAAAGCCCATGCCAGGCCCAGTCTCTCTATCTGCTGCCTGTGGATCAAAATGTAAAGTTCTCAGCTACTGCTCTAGCACCATGCCTGTCTGCTTTTGGCCATGATGATAATGGACTCACCCTCTGAAACTGTAAGCAAGCCCCCAATTAAAAGCTTCCTTTAAAAATTTATTTATTTTGCCTGGTGGTGGTGGTGGTACATGCCTTTAATCCCAGAACTCAGGAGGCAGAAGCAAGCAGATCTCTGTGAGTTCCAGGCCAGCTTAGTCTACAGAGCGAGTTCCAGGACAGCTAAGGCTGTTACACAAAGAAACCCTGTCTCGGGGGGAAAAAATGTATTTTATATTACTTGTATGGGTGTTTTGCCTGCATGTATGTGTGTGTATCCCTTTTGCTCACAGAGGTCAGAAGAAGACCTCAGATCCCCTGGAACTGGAGTCACGGATGTTTGTGAGCAACCATGTGAGTGCTGGGAACTGAACTCTGGTCCTCTGCAAGAGAACCAAGTGCTCTTAACCAACTGAGCCATTTCTCCAGTCCTAAATGCCTAAATGCTTCCTTTCGTAAGAGTTGCTTTGGTCATGGTGTCTCTTCCCAACAGCAGAACAGTAACTAAGACACTCAGCTAGGGTGCACAGGGCTGATGTTCGGGCTCCATACTGGCCCTAGCTGGCATGGAGCTTTGTGGCTTCCTGAACATTAATTACTCTTCAAATCTCTCCACAAGAGAAACCCAGCAGAGGCTCTGAGGCATGGGGGCCCTCGCTTGGCTGAGCCCTGTCATGGAGCCTGGAGCAGCCATTGACACTTAATATCTGTTAGTTACAATTAGATAAGACTCAAAATGTGCATTGGCCACATTTCAAGCCCTCAACGGCCACATAGGGACAGTGGCCACTGTGTTGGACACAGGATAGACACAGAATGCTCCCATCAGGGTAGAAAGTTCCATCAAAGGATGCTGCTTTGGGCAAGAGCCAGCCCTTCAGATGGTGGTTGCTTGGCCTTCCCTTAGCCCTACCCTGGTGTAGGTATGGGGAAGGCAGCAATGACGTGGACCATCACCTTATCATCACAACTCTCTCAGAAGCAGGGCGGTCGACAAGGCCCCCAAACAGGAAGCCATGGTGAGGTTAGGGAGCTGCAAAGAGGGAGGCCTCAAGAGTAACAAATTAATTTGCTTTAATCTCACCTTGATCCACTGTTTACGGCGGGGGTCATACCTATAAAGAAGGTTGGAGGCTGCATCCCCTCCATTGTCTCTTGAGAAGCTGCCACCGGCAATGAAGATGAAGCCCCCCAGCACAGCCACACAGTGGTGGCTCCGGCGGGCTGGCAGGGACGTCTCCTTCACCCACTGTTCGCTCTTGGTGTCTAGGTAGCAGGTGTCATCGCTCAGCTCCAGACACCGCTCGGAGACCTCCCCGCCCACGAAGAGCAAGCACTCCTCCGAACGCAGCACCGTCCGCTTCGTCTGCAGGACAGGCTGTGCCACCAGGCTGTTGTGGTAGTGCATGGCCTCCTCCACGAAGCCCTCCCAATTGGCCTCACTGGGCAACAGGGAGCACATGGCCAGCTTCACACGCTGGAGCAGGATGTCCTCCGGGAAGAGGGGGAAGCGGATGTTCTCCAGCACACGGCAGGTGTGCGCCTCGCGCTCGGGCTGCTGGGTCAGCCACTGCAAAGCCACCTGCAGCAGGTCGTACTCCCACTGGTGCTGTACGCGGCCACTGCTCAGGTAGACACACAGCTTCTGCACGGGGACGGTCTGCAGGAAGTCAGGCGTGAAGGACAATGTGCTGAAGTGGCTCAGCACAAAGCTGTCGATGAAGGCGTCCAGCCGCTTGAGGCTGTAGATGGAGGCCAGCTCCTGCAGGTATAGGTAGTTGTCCTCACTCACTTCCTGCTCCAGGTACTCGCAGCAGAAGTCCACCACCGTCCAGATCTGCAGCAGGTGGGCCGTCTCCAGGATGTAGTCGATGTTGCTGCCGTCCAGCTCCAGCTCACTGCTGTAGAGGAAGTCCACCACAGCCTTGAGCCCCACATAGGAGGTGCCGACCAGCTCCACCTCCTTCTGGAAAGCCTCACGCATGCCCAGCGTGAACATGGAGTTGAAGTAGTCGCTGCACACAGCCAGAAGGTTGCGGTGGGCAGGCACTTGCTGCTCTTCCACCACGAGGACCACGTCACAGAAGAGGCCATGCAGCCGCTGCTCATTCAGCCGCTGCAGCACTGTGGTAGAGTGCTCAGCCCAGTGGAACACCTGCACAAGAAGGTGCATCAGGAGAGAAAGCACAGGCCTGCCGCCCACAGGGACCACAGTCAGCCCAGAGGTAACGGCAATTGTTATAAGACGGGATGAGAGCCACGGAAGGAAACCCCAGAGCATCACAGGGGCTTCTGACAGCACGCGTCTCCTTCCTTCTTGCCCTCCCTCCTGAAATGTTTTAAATATTTGGCTCGGTGTAGTGGCACATGCCTATAATCTTAGCACTCAGAGGCAGAGGCAGGTGGGCCTAGAAAGTTCCAGGCCAGCCAGGACTACATAGAGAAGAAACACTGTCTCAAATAAAATTAATCAAAAGACTAAAGTATTTATTAGCACATGTGCACGCACCAGGTGTGAATGTGGAGGTGAAGGGAAGGCTTTTCTTCCACCTCCTATGTTCTAGGCGTGGAGCTCAGGCTGTCTGTCAGACTTGAGCAGGACGTGACTTTACATGTTGAGCCGTCTAGCCAGCCTCAGTATATATGATTACTAGAAACTGTCTGCTTGGCAGATCTCTGTGAGTTCGAGGCCAGCCTGGTCTACAGAGCAAGTTCCAGGGCTGGAGGGATGGCTCAGTGGTTAAGAACACTGGCTGTTCTTCCAGAGGACTAGGGTTCAATTCCCAGCACCTACATGGCAGTTCACAACTGTCTGTAATTCCAGTTCCAAGGGATCCAACACTCTCACACAGACATAAATGCAGAGTAAGTTCCAGGGCAGCCAAGGCTACACAGAAAAAGCCGTCTTGAAAAAGCAAAAATAAAAAATCCCAAAACAACCAAAAAAGCTGTCTGGGTGCTTTCTCTGTCTTCCTCCTTTATAACCAGGAGTCTAAGAGCTCACTTTCTCCTGTCTTCCCTTCTTTCTCTCCTTTCTTCCTTCTTCTAGGTCACAAGAGATGTTTTGTAAATGTTTTCCCATCAGAAAAGTGGTGCTGCCCCCCCCCCCACACACACACACACACACTTACAATCACATGGACCAAAGTTACAACTCCAGCTCTGCATCCTGCTGACTGTGGTCTCAGGTTAGCCATGGACCCACTTCCTCGCCTGAGTGAGGTTTTCGAGCATGTTAAACGATAGACGAGCGTGTTTATCATTCGGGTTTAGGGGGTCGATGAGACAGACCAGTGGGCACTTGAAAAACGCAGGCTGCTGTGCATGAAGCTCTGAGGGGAGGCAGCCCTCCGTCTTACAAAATGCTGGCCTCACTGTCACGCGACACCCTCCCCAACCCACGTCCTCTGCTCAGTTTTAAGGGGCCCACAGCCGTCACCACCTATATCTGATGCACGTCCTCAGTCTCAGATTCTAGGCTGAGGACCCAGGACACAACTGCAGGAATGCTGTTCTTCTCAGGCTGGCCACTCTCAGCTGGTGGTCCTTGAATGGACCAGCTCTTTGGTTTTAGTCTATTTTTCTTGTCCTCCTCCTCTCCCTCTTTCCTCTTCTCCTCTTCCTGTCTTGTGGACAGGCACCACGCCCAGCCCAGCCCTCCCCTCCTCTTGCTATGTAGCAGAGGGTGATCTTTAACTTCTGCTCCTTCTGTCTCTACCTCCTGAGTGCTAGGATTACAGGTGTGTTCCACTGTGCCCTGTATACACAGTGTTGGGGTCTGAACCCAGGGCTTCAGGCATGCCAGGCCAGTCAAGCATTCTACCAACTGAGCTCCATCACCAGCCCTTGTATTTCTTCTTTTTTTTTTCTTGCTTTTTAAAATATGATTGTTATTACATCTGTTGACTTAGTTTTTATGGGGGGGGTAGTGCATGTGTGCCACTGCTTACTGTAAAGGTCAGAGGATAATTTGCATGAGGTGGTTCTCTCCTTTTACCACATGAATCCTGGGTTTTGAACTCAGGTTATCAGCAAATGCCTTTATCTGCTGAGCTATCTCACCAGCCCTGTTTTGTTGTTGTTGTTTATTTGGTTCTAAGACAGGGTCTCTCTGTAGCCCTGGCTGTCCTGGAACTCACTCTGTAGACCTGGCTGGACTCAAACTGAGAGATCCATCTGCCTCTGCTAGGATTAAAGGTGTGTGTCACCCCTCCCCTCCACACACACACACAGGCTGTTTTGTTGTTTTTTGTTTTTTTTTTCCCTGAGACAGGGTTTCCCTGTGTAGCTTTGGGCCTGTCCTGGAACTCGCTCTGTAGACCAGGCTGGCCTCGAACTCACACAGATCCACCTGGCTTTGCCTCCTGAGTGCTGGGATTAAAGGCATGAGCCACCACTACCCAGCTTCACACAGGCTATTTTTTGAGAGAGGATTTTGTACCGGCCAGCCTGGTACTCATTATATAGACAGGGCTGGCCTTAAACTCATGGTTGTCTTCTTGCCTCAGCCTTCAAGTGCTGAGATTACAGATGTATACCATGCCCATGCAACGGCCATTCTCCCTGGACTCTTTCCTGACTTGCTGAGGGTGATTCTAATGAAACCAGCCTGGTGCGTGCTGGTGGCCAGAACCCAGGGAGTCTATACGTATTCATTCTTGGGGTCTCAGGGAGTTGGACACAAACAGGGAAGAGATCCCTGAGGCCTTACCATCAGGAAGATGAGTTCTACCATAAGGTCAGGGGCTGGGCCCTCCATGAGACTCATATTGAGGTTGGTAAGCCCCCACATGAAGGCAGAAGTCCCATGGTTCTTTTGTCCCACCTCTCATGGTGATATGTAGAATAGAGGGAGCTATACCCAGGAGCTTCTCTACAAACCCACATGTGGCCACAATTAAGGAGACATCAGCCAGAAGCCAGAGGCAATCGGAATTGATACCCTGGGTGGGGAGGGATTGCTCACGTACCTTTGAAGATTCGCTGATTTTGTATGGCCGAGATACTCGACTCTGCTTGCTTGCCTCCATTGTGAGTGATTTCAGGCCTACAATGAGAATAGCATTCCTGAGCATGCAGCATTAACTCCAGGTTGCTTATTAGCTGCAGGCCCTGCTGGCAGATACCATTGTCAGCAAATGAAGAAACCATCTCATGAAGGAGAGTGGGAGAGAACAAGATACTGTGGGTAGAAAGTCAGGCTGCCGTAGCTGCTTAATGTAAGAACTGAGTTCGCAAAGGGAATTGAAGGAATGGAAACAGACAGCCCTCAACCACAAGCAGACTGTATTAATCTGAAGGGTATCTCAAGACCTGGTGCACAGGACAGCACACAGTGCAAAGTCTAGGTGTGTGTGTGTGTGTGTGTGTGTGTGTGTGTGTGTGTGTGTGTGGCGGCGGGGGGGGGGGAATATGAGCTGTTTTTTAAAATAAGCTGTTTTATTTGGAAACTGTGAGGTGGAGATAGGTCAGTTGCTTTCCTCAGGACCTTGGGTAATTGCATGGATGTCAGAGTTCCTGGAACTCTGAGCCTACTTTATAGCCTTGGCTGGGAACAAGGGGACAACTTCCTTTACTTACACTTAATTCATGTCCTCTATTGTCTAAAGTCTGGCACCTCACAGCATTTAGTCTGTGTCCCATGCTCATGTTTTTCCCCCTTAACTTTTATTTAATTTATTTATTCTGTGAAAGCCCGGGACAGTTCCTTTTTCCATCATATGGGACCCAGGGGTTGAACTCAGGTTGTCAGGCTTGGTGGCAAACGCCTTTATCCACTGGGCCACCTCAATGGCCCAGCGCCCATCTTATGATGTTTAATCTAAACCCTATCTTTTGGCTATGGCAGGTTTTGTCACTTTGGAATCTGGACTACGGTGGATCCAAGCTAAGGACTTCCACTCGCCACCTCATTTAACTCCTGCCACACATTAGCCAGGCTAATGTCCACAGTCCCATTTTACAGATGGGGACATTTAAAATTGTCATAATGCTAGTTCATGTCCGACCACCAAACCTGGGGGCCCTCCATCTTAGTACAGGAAACAAGGCCCAGACTTGACCAGGGTCACACTTTCAAATTCTCGAGAGGAAGTGAAGGGTGAGAGGCACTTGTGACTAATGGGTACAAACTCTGCTTTGGGAACCGACCTCGGGGCTTCTGTGGGTCTTCTTTAGTTTTCTTCCATATAACCCGATGGAACCATCCCTATACTGTCCTGGAGTCAAAAAGCAAGAGGTAACAAAAGAGGTGTAAAATAAACCACACAGCATCCCACAGTGTGGAGGATGCAGCAGGGCTGGCATGAAGACCCAAGAGGCCTCCCTGTTGTTCTGCACTCCAAAGCTGTACTGTTGTCTGGTTATCATGTGGGGAAGAACCCACAGGCCTAAGGAACAGGCCTCAGGAGAGGCCCATGCTTTAATGCAAACACGAGCAATCCTGCTGTGCTGACCTTTCTGATCAAATCTACAGATGTGACACATGATGTTTCTACCTGCATTAAAAGGCCAAGCAACTTGTGAACACCCGGGGACCAGGCTTTGGGGGACTTGGAAGACGAGGAGGGCACCGGCAGGGGACACCCAGGAAGGAATAAACCTGTTGGGTTAAACTTTATATGACTCAGAGAAATTCTGCTCAGCTTGCTTCCCCAACTGTGGTCAGGAACATTCTGGGTGCACTTGGAGCCTATTGGAACTCCCCGGCCCTATATGTTGGGGGGCAGGGGACAATGAGGGAGAGAAAGGGGGACACACTGATGCGGGGACCACTGCAAACAGCCTAGAGTCAACACCTGCAACTTCCCTATCCTCAGTCCCCTGCAGCAAGCTTGACCCAAAGGCACGCACAGAGAACCCAACCTCCACCCATCCTTCGGGAAGGCTGGAAAGGTGCAGCCTCTCCTTGGTCTACTTAACAGCTCGTAAAGATGAGTCTGTCTTCGCCAGTCTCACTTCTTCACCTCATTTTCCTTACAAAACCAACTTGGGCATAACACATATACTGGGATTGGGATTCGGAGAAATTTTCCCCCGTTCTGCTGACTCCACAAGAAGAATCATTTTGTTACCTATTGAACAAAAGACTCTTTGCAGAACAGTGTGATAAGAAGTCAGCAGGGTTATGAGATAAACAGGGAGAGAGAGGGGGCTCCGGTGTTCCCACGGAGGAAGAATTCCGGGGACATTTCATTCTGTTCGACTCTCCCCGGGGAAAAAAGAGACAAGTGGATCTTTCGGCGAAAACTAGCAACTTTGTAACTAAGCTGTACCCATGCGGGAACTCTCTGTCCCCAGGCTGCTGGAGGCCCAGAGAGAAGGGAAGCCGTCCAGCCATCAAACGGCATCTACTTACTGCACACCCCTGACTTCCTCGGTTCACCTTGGCCGTCTGCGACCGAGCACCATTGTTCCCACAGTGAGAAAACCACACCGTGGCTGGGCAGGTGGCTGAGGGGCCCGCCCAAGGTCACAGAGAGGAAAACATTGATAGATACCCTCTCTGCCCATCTACTTAGGGCGGCCAGCCAGGTTTCTGGTTCCTCGCACTCTGAGAGCTTTCTTTTCTAGGCCAAGGGATCCAGAGAGAGCGCTCCAGTGCTGGGCTCGCCTTGGGGACTGTATCTGTGACCGCTAGACACGTCCTGGGCTGCGTGCAAGCAGGTGCGGTGAAGGTGCAGAGCCCCCGCCCCCGGGGGTCCCCGGGATCCGGCACGCAGCCCAGGGTGCACTCACCGTCCCGGGTCCCGCCCGGCGGGCGCTGAGGCGCTGAGGGAGGCGTGGGTCGCACCTGTGCACACGCGGGCCCGAATCGCGCCCGCTTGCAATGCGCTCGCTACCAGAGCAGCGCGCGCTGCGGGGCTCTCGGGCCCGCCCGAAGCGCAGCCATCCCTTTGCGAGGAAGTGCGAGCCTGCACAGTCAATGGCGGCTGAGGGGCGGGACGGGAGGCGGGGTCTGCAGGGTGGAGGGCGGAGCGTCGGCTGAGGGGCGGGTCTGTTGGAGGTTAACAGGCAGGAGGGCGGAGCGCAGTGTTAGGGGCGGGGTCTGTAGGCGGGAAGGTGCTGAGCCGGCAAAGGTCTGGAAGAAGTACCCGGGGTTCCTTACTATTGATCTTGCTCAGTCGGACCCTAGCTGTCCTCTAGGCTGGCCAGGCATTCTCCGTCTGGCCACCACGTCCCAGGCGCCGGGACACGAGGTTGCTCCGTGGGACAGACCTCAGAGCGGGTCTGGGGGCCCTGGGATGGTTGTACCCTCCTCACCTTCTCTCAGGTGCAGCGTCCCCTCGCCCACACTGAAAAGAGGCCTGCCTTTGTTGACCACTCTGCTAGTAACCACACTCCCTGCACCCTCTGTCCTGCTTTCTGCTTCTCCTTACTATTTATCCCCATCTATTACCTGTTCTTTTTCTTTTTCCTCTCTCTCTCTCTCTCTCTCTCTCTCTCTCTCTCTCTCTCTCTCTCTCGGTCCAGTGTCTCAACCATCACGACCCTCAACTTTGCCCTAGTTGGCTCATCATATTTACATAATTCTTTCCTCCCTTTTCTTCCCGTTCCTTTTCTACTCGAAGTCCTCCAGCAAATGTTGTGATCCTTGCTGGGCTCCCATGGCAGGTACATGGCCTCTCGGTAAATATTTGTTGAACTGAGATCATCATTACTTAATCTATTCATTATCAAACTTCACTCACGCTACCGTCTGGAAAAACCTTGAAGAGCAAAAGAAACTAGACACAAAAGGACGCTCCCAGCTGCCTTGGGTGGCACACAGCTGTCATCCTTGGGAGGCTGAAGCAGGAAGATGAAGAGTTAAAGGACAGCTTGGGCTACACAGTGAAACTTTGTCTCAAAAAAGCAAACCACCTGAAAACAGAAGACCTAAGTAAAATGTTCAAACAGGAAAAATGGGAAAGCCAGGAAGCACAGCGGAGGATACCAAGGGTGGGGAAGTTGGGACAGCTAACTATGGGAAATTAGGGACTTTTGTGTGTGTGTGTGTGTGGGGGGGAGGGTGATAAAAAAGTTTTGAAATGAGAATATTGTTAGTTGAGTGCCTGTGTGAGTATCAATTTATATCCGCTTATTATCTATCAAGATTTAGCTAAAGAGATTTTTTTTTAAAGATAGATCAAGCTGACTTCGAACACAGTTCTACCGCCTCTCCAGCTCATTGCCATAGACAACCCAACTAAGACTATCTTAATAACCTGTAACCTCACATTAGTATCTGAGATGTTGGGTTTGGAAAGCCAGAGTAGAAGATGCACAGTCCTGAGGTGAGGGGCTGTAGTCAGGCCTTGGACAAACCTGGAAATCCACAGGTGACCTGGGCCTGTAAAGCTATCCTGGCCTCATCCTATCTCCCTAGGAGCGTGGAGTGAACTGGCTTCTGTTTTCTGCCTTTCAAAACATTTTTCCTCAATTACAAAAGTAGTGAATGCCAGCCAGCCATGGCAGCTCACACTTGTAATCCTAGTGCTCAGGAAGCCGAGGCAGGAGGATCATCATAAATCTGAGGTAGGGCCTTGTTATGTGGCCAGGGTCGGCTGGAATTCTTGGTCCTCCTGCCTCAGCCCCCTAAAGGCTGGGATCATATGATTCCTAAACAACAATAATAATGCCAGCAAGCACCTGCAGTTTACTATGCCCTGGACATTGCTCTAAACTCTGTATGCACAGGAAATCATTTGGTCTCCTTGACCCTGGGAGGAGACATCCTTCCCTTCCTGTTTACAGATGCGGAAGGTGAGGCCTGGAGAAGGAAAGCCCCTTACCTGAGATCACCCACCTTTCAGAAGCAGAGCTCTGATGCCTGGCAGTCAGCCTCCAGAGCTCGCAGCCCAGCCTGGCCCCAGCTACCACAGGGCCTCATAAAGATACATCCTCCTCACAGAGAGCTCAGAAAACAGAAGCAAGAAAGGGGAAAACGTCAGCCACCAAAAGAAACAGCTGTGGGCATTTAAGGACATATGGAGGTATGGAGGTGCCCGCCTTTTATTCCCAGCACTTTGGGAGGGAGAGGCAGGATCATTCCTATGAGTTCAAGGCCAGCCTGGTCTACATAGTGATTTCTAGGACATCCAGGGCGAAATAGAGACCTTGTCTCAAAAAAAAAAAAGATACACAGTCCAAAGTCTTTCCCATTGTTGTGTATTCTCTGTGCATCTATGCAAACGAGATCACATGACTTGGGCTCTTGGGCAACATTTCCTCTCTTTCAGTAAAGCCTCTCCTGTAGCATGGTCCTAACGGGAGGGTCTGGTCCTGCAGTGCAGATTATGCACTGGGCCTCCTGCAGTGGTGAATGTCCCTCCTGTTACAAATAGCATCCCTGTTATAA
The DNA here is from genome assembly GCF_949786415.1 of Peromyscus eremicus. NCBI lineage: Eukaryota > Metazoa > Chordata > Mammalia > Rodentia > Cricetidae > Peromyscus > Peromyscus eremicus. The sequence goes on from NC_081420.1 coordinate 88,144,939, forward strand.
ATGACATGGAGGTGGGTACTGCTTGCCCTTTCTTGTGTACCTCCCCAAAAGGAGGGTCTTAGTGGATAACCCTGACAGGGACTCCACACTGTCATCTCAGAGATGCAACATGAAGCTGTGGCACAACACCGGACAAAACCTTTCCTTGCTTCTGTGACCTGCTTCGGAACAATCACAGTTGTGGTGTGTGTGTGTGTGTGTGTGTGTGTGTGTGTGTGTGTGTGTGGTTTTTTGAGACAGGGTTTCTCTGTGTAACTCTGGTTGTCCTGGAACTCACTATGTAGACAAGGCTAGCCTGGAACTAACAGAGATCCACCTGCCTCTCCCTCCTGAGTGCTGAGATTAAAGTCTTGGGCCACCACTCCTGGCTCCAATCACAGGTGTTAAAGTTACTATTTGATTTTGAATTCCCTGGGACATAGGGAGGGAGACTCAGACTTGCAGACTGTCACAGGCCATACTGAGGAATTTGGTAACGAGCACTCACAGGTCTCCATTGGGGACAGTGATTAATAGGTAGGAATGAGGGACTTCCATGGCCCAGAACTATTACCTGTTCTACCGTCCCATCATGCTTTGTATACATAGAACAAGTGCAAGGTCAAGTGACTCTGAAGTCCAAGACAACAATTTAAACTTCAGCTTTGGCCTTTCTAAACACTGGGCCTGTGTAACCCCAGAGGCCACAGACCTATACGGCTGGCCATAGAAAGCAGTTTGGAGCCGGGTGGTGGTGGCGGCGGCGCACGCCTGTAATCCCAGCACTCGGGAGGCAGAGCCAGGTGGATCTCTGTGAGTTCGAGGCCAGCCTGGGCTACCAAGTGAGTTCCAGGAAAGGCGCAAAGCTACACAGAGAAACCCTATCTTGAAAGACCAAAAGAAGAAGAAGAAGAAGAAGAAGAAGAAGAAGAAGAAGAAGAAGAAGAAAGAAAGAAAGAAAAGGAGAGAGAGAGAGAGAGAGAGAGAGAGAGAGAGAGAGAGAGAGAGAGAGAGAGAGAATGCAGAGCACCAAAATACTGTTGAGGTTGGCTGGGCTCCTGGAGGAGAAGGCTGGGCCCAGAAGGTGGGGCTCACTCTCTAAACACTCGGTTCTGCCTGTCAAAGGTTTGTCCCTGGCCTGGCCTTCCTCCCAAGGGCTGAATAATCTAGATAGTTGACATTCTGCACAAAAGAGCAGGCTCGCTGACTAGCCCCAGTCATGTCTTTGCTGGGAACCCTTGGCCAGTACATCCTGTAAGTTTGGAACTGCTGAGGGGCTAGGAAGCCCAGGATGCCTTTGGAGGATGAGGCTGGCATGTGGAGAGGGCCACAGGGAGAATATAGGCCAGTCCTGAGTGGGGGTGCCTCATCTCTGAGTAGAGAAAAAAACCTGGGTTGTTTATCACCCCTTCCTCCCTCCCCCTCAACCTATTTCCCTCAGTTCTGTCTGGGATGAGCCCTGGCATGGCTGCACCCTTGATGTGCGAACGGTACCAGCTACTTTACTTTGTTATGCCTCAGTTTCCCCACCTCCAACCTGCTCCTCCCTCCTGGTGGTGTCATGAAAGTACAATGAGTTAATCCATGGTTTCTTCAAACTATCTGTAACATAACTGTTAACTTTAGCTGATGATACAAGACTCTCGACCAACCACACAGGCGCTCTTCCATTTAAAGCCCCAATCCCTGATAAAATGACATAGTCTGGAGTGGACTCTCTCTAGTACCATTTGTACTCAGGCCATCACATCATCTGCTTCAGACATTTCTCAACATCATCCTTTGAAGGGAAGGGAAGGAAGACACCAACCAGCCTGGACAGAGGCCTGGAGGAGGAGCAAGCTGCCATCTGGAAGCCACTATGTGCATAATGAGTGCACACCCCAGCTCTAGCGTGTTACCCTTGAGGTCCCTCACTCACCGATAGTGCTCACAGCCTGAGTGAGTGTCACGGTGCCTTGCTTCACTTTCTGTTGAGCCATAAAAGGATAAGTCTTGAGGACTCAGGACGTCAAGGTTGCAAGCCTTGAACACTGTCCCAAGCTCAGCAGGTTGTCCTCAGTCGTCCAGATCCCCTCTGGAACCATCATATCATTTACAACCTGGGTAAAAGCCCTCCCAGACTGCTGTGGCAGAAGGACGGCAAAAGCATGTGCTGGGACCTCCACTCACTGGCAACCCCTCCCCTGCCCCATGGAACCTAAAGCCAGGGATTTCTATAGTGCCACAGGGAAACCTCGACCTTGTGTGCACTTTACATCCCGGAATCTGGCATTAGTCTCTGGTGATCAAACCCTTAAGCTCCAGGCTGTGCTATTCAGAGAAGCTGCCAGCAGCCATGTGCTGCTGTTTCTAATGTCAGCTTTAATCAGTCAAGATTTATATAAAATTATAAATTCATATTTCCACACACTAGCCATATTTTAAGTCCCCAGTGGTCACATGTGGCTAGTAGCTGTCATTTGTTCATCCTTCTAGAAAGTTCTATGGGGCATGATGCCCTAAAGTAGCATTTAGCAGCTGCCTACCTGGAGCAAGCTACTTACTGCTCAGGCCCTTGGTTTCCTCATCTGCAAAATGGAAATTCACCCGTTCCTTAGCAAACATGTCACCTAGTGCCTGCATGGCCAGGTAGTATTTTGGGAGCCCAGGGTGCAATATCAAATGACACAAATATAAAAAAGGCCCATGGAGCAGACCTTGTAGAGGAAGGACTATGACATCCATCTCTGAAGGTTGAGGACAGAAATGGAAGAAAAGAACAAGCTAGCACAGTTGACATGCTTAATACATGTTACCTGCTATTATTATTTTGAGACAAGTTTTCACTGGAGGCCCAAGCCAGCCTGGAACTCAGTCCTTCTGCCTCAGCCTCAAGTGCTGCGATTACAGCATTTGCTACTCTGCTTAGCTGAGCTGTTATAATTCTAGTAATTTCCCACAGTTCGGCCACTCAGGACAGTAAGTATATAACACATATGTAGCGCGAATTGTTAGAAGGCCTTATTAATAAAAACAAACCTGGAGCCAGGTATTAGGGTGAACGCTGAAAGATCAGAGAGACAGAACAAGCCACAGCTAACCTCACCTCGCCAATTCCTCAGCTGATCTTGTTTCCTCAGACTGAAAACCTCTGAATCCTTATCCTTATGGATCTCAGCTGAACTGCTGCTAAAAGCTAAAAGCTTTAAAAGGCTCTAGCTCAGGGTTGGGGATTTAGCTCAGTGGTAGAGCGCTTGCCTCGCTAAGTGCAAGGTCCTGGGTTCGGTTCTCAGCTCTGGTCCTCATGCCTTATATACCTTTCTGCTTCTTGCCATCACTTCCTGGGATTAAAGGCATGTGTCACCATGTCTGGCTGTTTCCAGTGTGGCTTTGAACTCACAGAGATCCAGATGGATCTCTGCCCCCCAAGTGATAGGATTAAAGGTGTGTGTGCCATCATTTTCTGACCTCTATGTCTGTCTAGTGACTGTTCTGTTCTCTGACCCCAGATAAGTTTATTAGGGTGCACAATATACTGGGGGACACAATATCACCACACACATAGGTCTCCACTTTCTATTCCGACTCCATGGCAGACATTGCTAATTGATTGCCGCACACACACTCCACTCCCCACCCCTCCCACACTCGTACTCCAGCGCTGAAGTAGCGATGGGATTCTTGGAACTGACCATCAGGCTGCACTGACACATTACCAGGACTCTCACTTGTCCCTGTAACCTTCACCTCTGCTCTCCCCACCCCAAACTTCCTGACCTGCACAATCCTTGATGCTGAGATCCCTTAGGTTCTGACTGCAGAGTTGAGGCTCTGTCTCTTGTCCCTCTTTAGAAGAAGCAAGCATGTGGCCAGTACCTTGTCAGCTGTGAAGCTGCTCCTCTGCTGGGTGCCAGTCACTGGTTCCTTGCTTGCCTGTTGAGTGTAGACTCTGGCTGCTCTGACACTCTTCAGGTGTTGTGGGGTCTGTGGTGGTCTCTTTTATTCAGGAAAGAATGGGCTGTGTCTCTGCTGGGCAATCAGTGTTGGCCAAAATGTGCTGAGCAAAGCCAGCCTTGTATCTGAAGTAGGGAGATAGATGCTGAGCACAGTGGGAATAGGGCGAGATAAGGGAGGGCAGAGGCTGACTCTGCCTCTGGGAACCAAGGGAGGCAGGAACACAGGGTTCTGGAGAATATGCCTCATGCACGAGGAGGTGCCCATTCCCAATCATTGTGCCCAGGATCTGCAGCCTGACCCTTTGAAATGCCAGTCCTAGAGCCCCTTCCCCCCAAGGCCTAGACTCACTCAGCAGACTATCCTGGCTGAATGAATCTCTGGGTTTTGTTGAATCATCTGGTTTCGCTGCTTGTATGCATTCAGTCTCTGATTCAGTACAGCAGGCCTTCATGACCCATGGTATAAAGACAGACTAGCTTTACTTAACTCTTGCTTCTGTCACTTAGCAGGTGTGTGACATTGGGCCAGTCACGTGGCAAAAAAAAATTTTTGAGACCCAGGCTGACCTCCACCTTGCTACTTAGATGAAGACGACCTTGAACTCCTGATTTTCCTGCTTTCACCTCCTCAGTTCTGGGCATACAGGTGTGCTCCACTACACCTGTCTTTTGGTAGTGGGCATGAAACCCTGGACTTCATGTATGTTAGGCAAGTACTCTACTAACTGAGCTACAGTCTTGGTCCTACACAGATACTTTTGTAGCCTTTCTGAAATGAGGGCTACGGTCCCTGAGGTTTGGGGGGAGGGTTGAAAGTGAGTTATTGCATAGAGATGACTTAGCATGGATGTCTGGGGTGCTGCAACTATATGCTGGGTACAAGTTGACTGCTTCTGTCACACATACATGCACAAGCATTTACACATATACGCACCCACACAAGAACACACTCTGATTACTGCATGTAAGGTGTTTTTCTCTTTCACTCTGTGGGAATGGGAATGAACTTTTTTTTTTTTCTTCTAGACAGAGTTTCTTTGTGTAACAGTCCTGACTGTCCTGGAACTCGCTCTGTAGACCAAGCTGGCCTCAAACTCACAGAGATCGCCTGCCTCTGCCTCCTGAGTGCCGGGATTAAAGGCGTGTGCCGCCGCCGCCGCCGCCGCCGCCGCCGCCGCCGCCGCCGCCGCCGCCGCCACCACCACCACCACCACCACCACCGCCCAGCAGAATTTTTTTTTAATGCTACTCTCAGACCTATGAAGGCAGCTCACTGGGAAAAGGCACTCTTACTGCAAGTTTGTCAACATGCGCTTGAGCCCCGGAACACATGTGAAGACGGAAGGAGAGAACCAACTCCACAAAGTTGTCTCCTGACCTCCACATTTGTGCCATGGCATGAGCCCCTCATAATAAATAATAAGAAAAGGTAACATTGAAGGATAAACTCTCCCAGGGCTCCTGGGGGGAAAGCATGTTTTCCCACAACATGCATGAACATCAGGAAAAGCATTTGAGCTATGCATGCAAGGGTAAATGGGGGACCAACAGGCAGACTACAGGGGGAGAGGGGACCTCAAAGGGAGCAGGGAATGGCTTTGTAAGCCCAGGCAGAGCACAGTTTGACCGACACATGGGATGCATGCAGGAAGCAGCATGCACTAGGGTGACCCCACAAGGGCAGATGCCCCTTAGCACTGAGCTGGGTCTCAGGCACAGAATGTATTTGAATTTCTTAAGTTGACCATGAATTTTGTGGAGATAAAGCCCATGCTCCCCACTCTTTGCCACCCCCAGCATACATTTCTTATCAGCCTTAAAGGTTTTGGGAAACCAGCTGTGGTGGTAAGGGCCTGCTGTCTAGCTATTCAACCAGCCGAGGGCAGGAGGATAGGAGTTTGAGGCCTGCTCAGGTTATGTTGCAAGTTCAAGACTAGGCTGGGCAACTCAGTGAGATGCTGTTTTGAAATGACCAGTAAAAAAGGGGGCTGGGGGCTGGGTGGTGGTGGTGCATGCCTTTAAGCCCAGCACTCAGGAGGCAGAGGCAGTTGGATCTCTGACTTCAAGGCTAACCTGGTTTACAGAGTAAGTTCCAGGACAGCCAAGGCTACACAGAGAAACCCTGTCTTGAAACACCAAAGAAGCAGACAAACTAGTGCTCAACAGGCCGAGACTGCTCTGTTGGAATAGTGAGGGCTCCCAACCTTTCCCCGGGATGAAAGTTGAGTGCACTGGGAGCAGGGTGGGTTGTTTATTGTTTCTGCAGGTGGAACAGGAATGGTCCGGCTGGGGCTAAGCCATTCTTTATGGCTAGGGGGCTAATAATGCCCAGTACAACCTGACTCAATTCCTCATGATCTAGGGGCCTACTACTCAACAATGGTGAGACCCTGTCTCTAAATAAATAAGTAATGTTTCCACTTTGAAGTTTCCAGACTCCTTTCCCGTAACCTGCAGTCCCTGCTAGAGACTGTCCAATCCTTAGCAGATCCTGGGTTCCAGCTGCACGCCTGTCTCCTCTTTTTCACATGTCTCTGATGTGGTTAGAATAAAAGAGGATGGCTTCCTGCCCCACAGCCTAGGTGGCCTCAGCCCTTTAAGGTAGCCTACAGCCATGGTTGAACACTGGCAGGGAACAAAGCTGTCCCCTAGTCTCCAGGCGACCTGGGGCCTCCATTTCTGCTGCTCTTCTCCTATGGTGACTCCTTTTTTTTATGGAAAGGCTGAGGCGGGACTCCAGTGATTAATTTGGCCGTGATTAGGGCCAGTGGTCTTTCTCCTTGCATCCGTGGGATTGACACACCCTTAACCACCGAGCCATCTCTCCAGCTCCTGAAACACTTATTTCTAAGGATGCCTCCTAGCTCATTTCTCATCGCTGATCCCCTAGGTCCACAGATGTGTCTCCTCCTGTGAGATACTGACAGCTGCATCGATGTGCCTGGCCTTCCTCCCCTTCCTTCCTTCCGACGTCAGCTGTATGTAGATCCAGAGTCAGTGTTGGCCACCAGGCCTGCGGTGGCAGCTGTGCTTATGACTGTCACTCATTACCTAATTAAATGATACATAAATGTTGAAGCAGCAGGGTAAAAGCTGGCACACATCTCTAGGAAGACAGATGAAACTCAGAGGCCAGAGGAGGGAACTGACTAACAGAAAGCACCGGAACCAGGTGTGTGGGTAGACGGAAGCTGTGACTCTGGGTGAATCTGGCGCGGGATCCACCCTATCAGCTGGATCAAGGAAAGCACACACTTAAGCTGAGGTTGGTGTTGCACACCTGTCATCTTAGCTACTGAGGAGTGAGGAGGCTGATGCAGGAGGATGGCGAATTCAATGCCACTTCATGAGATTTTGTCTCAAAATGAAAAGTAAAAAGAGCTAGGGTCGAGTGCTTCCCTGGCAGGTGAGAGGCCAGTACCACCTCCACAAAATCTCTCCAAATGCTAAAGAATGTCCTTATAACAGGGCAAATAACACTTACAAGGGATACACTCATATCCTACATATGGCACTGGAGATTTAAGGTTTTTTTTTTTCAGAGTTTTATTCCATCTGAATGATTTAAGTTTTATTTATCTAGGTGGTTTTCTTTTTTCTTTTTTTTTTTTTGAGACAGGGTTTCTCTGTGTAGCTCTGACTATCTACCTGCCTCTTCTTCCCGAGTGCTGGGATTAAAAGTGTGCACCACCACTGCCCTACTTAGTTTTTTGTTTTTTGGTTTTTTTTGAAACAAAGTCTCATTCTGTAGCTCATGCTGGTCTCAAATTCCTAACTATCATCCTGCCTCTGCCTTCCAAGTTCTGGGGCTATAGGTCTTAGTCACGACTTCAGGCTTAAAAATTACAGTATTTGGGCATGGTGATGCACCCCTTTAATCCCAGCACTCAGGAGGCAGAGGCAGGTGGATCTCTGAGTTAAAGGCCAGCCTGGTCTACAGAGCAAGTTCATGGTCAGGGCTACATAGGGAAACCTTGTCTCTAAAGAAAAAAGAAACAAAATTATTATCATTACTGGAGGAAGTGGGATATCTCACTCTATCTGAAGGATACTTTACCATCTGCAGCATGTGCCCTTACACGCTGTGGAAAGCTGTGGAAGTGTAGAGTGACTGTGATTTCTTATTTGCATATCTGTATTTACATAACATTTCCATTAATTTCTTTTTCTCTGTGGACTTTTCTCAAGTAATCCCTTCACTTTTCAGTGTATAATAAGCTTTTCAGTGGAAATTGTACCTAAGCCTGAAATTACAAATATTAATATACTTATTATTACTAGTGAGTGTGTGTGTATGTTGTGTGTGTGTGAGTTCAAGTGAGTGTGTACCACAGTGTGAACTTTACATGCTGAGCTATCTGGTTTGCCCTGAAATCATGTTATTTACTGTGGGCATGGGTGTGTGAGCTTGTGCATATGGTCACACACACACTGAAGCCAGAAGAGGATATTGGGTATTATGGTGGTTTGAGTAAGGATGGCCCCGAGCCGGGCGGTGGTGGCGCACACCTTTAATCCCAGTACTCGGGAGTCAGTGCCAGGAGGATCTCTGTGAGTTCAAGACTAGCCTGGTCTACAGAGTGAGATCCAGGACAGGCACCAAAACAACACAGAGAAACCCTGTCTCAAAAAACCAAAACCAAAACCAAACCAAACCAAACCAAAACAAAAAGTTACAGCAGTCAGAACAAAACACAATTAGGCAGAAGACAAATGCCAGGTCTGTGGAGCAGCTTCAGTTGTCTTATTTAACAGAGAAAAGAGTAAAATTTGATGAGTTCTTTGGTTTGGTTTTGTTTTGTTTTGTATTTCACATGCACTGGTGTCTTGCCTGCATGTGTGTTTATGTGAGGGTGTCGGATCTCCTAGAACTGGAGTTACAGACGATTATGAGTTGCCATGTAAGTGCTGGGAATTGAACCCAGGTCTTCTGGAAGAGCAGCCAGTGCTCTTAACCACTGAGATATCGCTCCAGCCCTTTAAAATTTGATGTTTTGGCCGGGCGGTGGTGGCGCACGCCTTTAATCCCAGCACTCGGGAGGCAGAGTTAGGGGATCTCTGTGAGTTCGAGGCCAGCCTGGTCTACAGAGTGAGATCCAGGAAAGGCACAAAGCTTACACCACAGAGAAACCCTGTCTCGAAAAACAAAACAAACAAACAAAAAATTGATGTTTTAAAACCATTGTCCTCTAAAATAAAGCACAATTTTCTAATATTATTTTACTCATATTTTGTTCTGGGTGCAGCCAAATGTTCATGTTGTGTTCAAAGTTCCTAGTATTATTTAAAAAAGATTTATTTATTTACTTACTTCATGTATATGGATGTTTTTGCCTGTATGTACATTTGCACACCAGAAGAGGGCATTGGATCCCAGGGGACTACAGCTATAGATGGTTGTGAGCCACCACGTGAGTGCTGGGAATTGAACTCAGGACCTCTGGAAGAGCAACCAGTGCTTTTAACCAGCTCCCATTATCCCTCCAGCCCGCCTCCTCCAAAGCATTTTCTTAAAAAAAAAAAAAAAAAAAAAGAAAGAAAGAAGAAAGAGAGAAAGGAAGGAAGGAAGAAAAGAAAGAAAGGAAGGAAGGAAGGGAAGAAAGGAAGGAAAGAAGGAAAGGAAGGAAGGAAGAAAGAAAGGAAGGAAGGGAAGAGAAGGAAAGGAAAAAAGTGTGTTGCTCTGGCTTGATCATCTTGTGGCCCGGCTGAACCTCCGACATTTTAGTATCCTAGAAACTGGCCCAACACACCCCTCTCTAGATAATACAGTGATATACTAGTGATAGGCAGGACTCAGCTACATCAGATTCTACTAGAGCTGTGCAAAGGCAGTGAAGGGTACCCCTGAAGACAGAATTCAAAGCAAACGCTGGGAAGACTTCCGACAGTTGCATAAAGATTTTGAGTGAGGAAAGAATACAGTCCCTGCCTGCTGTGTGAAGTACTGTATCTTCAAAGCAAAGACGTGTAGGCACCTGTTATGGTGACTAAAACCAGCCTCACCTCACAAGCAAAACAAACCAACAAACCAAACAACAAACAAACAAAAATCAAAACAAAACAACCCGCTTGTCTTGTTCATAGATGATGATGCCAATAAATTGACACGCTTCACTTTCAAAAAATTTACATTTATTTATCTATGTGTGCATGGGAGGAGGGGTGCACTCCAGGGCCTTCCAGATGGTTCAGCCAGTGAAGGTACTTGCTGCCAAGCCTGAGGACCTGAGTTCGATCCCTGGGACCCACAAGGTGGAAGAAGAGAAGTGATACAAGTTGTCCTCTGACCTCCGTTTCTGCTCACTGTGGCATGCAGGCTTGGGGCTGGTACCTCCCCAGTCCTTAACCAAAAGAGATCTTCACCTCTGTGCAACCCCCGGGCTCCCAAGCAGTAGAAACCCAGGTCACATTGCCTGAGGAACCAGTAGCCAGGAGCCCTGAGGCAGCACCTTCAGCCCCGACTTGGGCAGCCTAATCTTTCCGACGTCCCTGGGAACCTCTTTTTAAAGCGTTCACAATTGGTGAGATCAGCTCATTCCATAAATAGCTCTGTCTATAAATAGCCTTTCCTGGGGAGGCACCTGTTTCAAGGTGCGGCCACTTGCTGAGGAAGCAGGAGTCGGGTGTGTGCTCACTCACCTGGCAGTTGAGCTGAGGAGGAACTTTTCCCCTTCAATTTTTAGCCCCAAGGAAAATGTGGGAACCGTGACCCTGACCTCAAAGAATCTGTCAGAGTTCTGCGAGGACAGAAATACAGCAGTTGAATATGATGGGTTTTGCTGTTTTGCTTTTAAAGATTTAAAAATGTCTGTCTGTGTGTGTGTGTGTGTGTGTGTGTGTGTGTGTGTGTGTATGAGTTTATAAATATTATGTGTGTGCAGGTGTCCGTGGAGGCCAGAGGGTGTCAGATCCCCTAAACTGCAGTTACAGATGGCTGTGTGACATATGTGGGTGCTGACAACTGAACACGGATCCTTTGAAAGAGCAACATGTGCTTTTAACCATTGAGCTGTCCCTCCAGACCTTGGTTTTGAGACAGGGTCTCGTGTAGTTCAGACTGGTCTCAAACTGATTGTGTAGCCAAGGATGATGACCTTGAACTTCTGATCCTCCTTTCTCTGCCTCTTGCATGCTAGAGTTACCTTTCTATCTGGGTAAATAAGGGTTTTTTTTGTTTGTTTGTTTTTGAAGACAGGGTTTCTCTGTGTGTAGCCCTGGCTGTTCTGGAACTCTCTCTGTAGACTAGGCTGGCCTCAAACTCACAGAGATCCACCTGCCTCTGCTTTCCAAGTGCTGGGATTAAAGGTGTATGCCACCACTGCCCAGCTAAATAAGATATTCTTAAAAATTCAGCACAGAATTCTTTCAAGGCCTGGGTAGCCCAGCAGCCTGACTCAGTCTCGTGATTTCCAAACTGCTTCCTAATGGAGATGTCAAAACCTCTGAGGTCGGATGGCCTAGGTTTGAATGGCACTTTCACTGTGTCTAACCCCACGTGTGGGTCCAGTGCATGCACAGCTGCAATCTCAGTACTCAGGAAGCTGAGATAGAAGGATTTCAAGTTCAAGGCCAACCTGGGCTATATCATAAGAGGCTGTAACAAAACAAAACCAGCCCTAGAGGATGGCTTCAACTCTCCTCTGGGCTGATACAAGAACAGAGTACCCTCCAGCCGAGTTGAGAATTAACTGAGAAACAGTCATGCACAGCCAGGCATGGTGGAACACACTTGTAATCCTAGCACCTGGGAGTGGAGGCTAGCCTGGGCTACATGAGTCCTGTCTCCAAAAAACCAAGGTGTAAAAGGGTGGATATGATCAAAACACATTGTATACATGCATGACATTCTCTAAGAAAAATTATGTAAGAAGCCAATCAGCTGATAGAAAACAGCCCCACAGAACTTAACATGATGTCTGTCACTCTGTGCAGGGTCACAAGACATCACACTTGTTAATGCCAGATAAGTAACAGGTAGGATTATGATGTCATTACTATTAATGTTATAGAACGCTGCCGTGGCCTGGCTTAAATGGAGTTGCAATTGCCATTTTATACATTACCGTATATATTGCTTATCTAGATAGGCATGGTCTTGGAAGGAGGCTACAAAGGAGCTCACAGAAATCAGTGTCTCCAGGCTGTGGCCGCTGTCTATCTCTTAGGACAGTAACAGGTCCCATTGAGGCCTTTGAAATTGGATGTGTGTGTGTGTGTGTGTGTGTGTGTGTGTGTGTGTGTGTGTGTAGTACAGGATGTGTATGTCTGTCTGGGATTCCTGTGGCTCTTAGAGACGGGCGTCTATGGTGATCTAGATGGACAAATCCCTGCTCGTGGACCTGACATTCTTCTAGAGGTGGACAGACAAAATATAAGATGAAAGAGAGGTGATAGCTTCAGAGAGTGATCAATGGGTGCCGTGAAGCAGGAGCTTGTGTGATAGTGTCCGTTGGAGTGTTCCAGAAGGACCCTTGTAACACTGGAGTGCTGATGAAAACCTTGAAGGGGGTGACATTTGAGGTCCCAGTGAGAATCAGCTGGGCTGACTTGGGGCTAAAGTGTGCCAGGCAGAAAGACATCATTTGTCTGAAGAGCAGAATGAGCACTAAAGAGGCCAAATAGAGATACAGAGACTGTTTGAGCCAAAGCCTTGATGAAGCCATGCCTGAAATCCACCTTCATCTGGACTCTACCCATTAGGTCTTGGCTTTCCTTCTGTTGTTCATCCAATTAGAATTGAGTTTTCTAAGCATCCACACTGAGGTGAGCACTTGTCTTCCTTACACCATAAGCCTGATGAGGACTGGGAGAAATCTGTCTACTTCAAGTTTGCATACAGTCAACTCTTATTTTATTTATTTGTTCATTTTATTTTTACTGGTTTTTCCTGCCTCCGTCTCCTGAGTACTGGGATTAAAGGCATGCATCACCACCAACTCCTATCAATTCTTTTATATGTTTTTTATTTATTTATTTTTTATTGTTGTTGTTTTTGTTTTTTCGAGACAGGGTTTCTCTGTGTAGCTTTGAGCCTTTCCTGGAACTCACTCTGTAGCCCAGGTTGGCCTCGAACTCACAGAGATCAGCCTGCCTCTGCCTCCCAAGTGCTGGGATTAAAGGCGTGTGCCACCACCGCCCGGCCCTGGTTTTTATTTTTTAACTTGTTTTATTTTATATGTATGAGTGTTTTGTCTGCATGTATGTATGTGCACCACATGCATGCCTGGTGCTCACAGAGGACAGAAGAGGGAGTCAGATACCATGAAAATGGAGTTACAAATGATTGTTAGTCATTATGTGGGTGCTGGAATCGAACCTGGGTCCTATAGAAAAATAGCAAGTGCTCTTTACTGCTCAGTCATCTTTCAAGCCCCTAAAATGCTTTTTAAAATCATATTTATCTACTTTTAGGTGTGTGTGTGTGTGTGTGTGTGTGCACATGTGTGCACAAGATCTTACTCCGTAGCCCTGGCTGTCCTGGAACTTACTCTGTAGATTCAGCTGACCTGGAATTTATGTCAATTCTCCTGCCTCTTCCTCTGGGGTTCTGTGGTTATAGATGCAGGCCACCACACCCAGCCAGATTACTTTCTGTATTGTGATAGTCTACGGAGCCCAATTGAGATCAATTACTCCCAGTACAGCTGAGTAGATTGACAGAATCAAGGTTCCGTGGCAAACCAACCCTTTTACATGTTCAGTCCAATAGAGGGCGCCCTCAGCAAGGAGCAGAAAAAACAGTTGATGGCCCTAGGGAATTAATTTCCCCACTCAGGTGATAGGCAGCATGGTGCCTGGAATGTAGAGCCAGGAGATAGTGGCAAGGTCAAGTACACTTTCTGACAATAATTAATACTTTCTTCCTTTCTTTTGTTTTTGAGGCAGGGTTTTACTATGTAGGCCTGGCTAGCCTGGAACTCACTATGCAGCCCTAGCTGATCTACAACTACCTCTGCCTCCTCCATGTTGGGATTAAAGAACATGTACCACCATGCACTACCATGCACCACCATGCACCACCATGTACCACCATGCTCTTCGGTAGTAATTTCATATGAATAAATAATATATTCACATGGTTTAAAAACAAACCCAGTCTGAGCATAGTGGTGCAAACTTTTAGTCCCAGTACTTGGGAAGCAGAGGCAGACAGATGGATCTCTGAGTTCGAGGCCATCCTGGTCTACATAGTGAGTTCCAGGACAGCCAGGGCTACACAGAGAAATCTTGTCTCGAAAAACCAAACCAAACCAAACAAACAAACAAACAATCAAAAAACAGAGGATGGAGAGATGGCTCAGTGGTTAAGTGCACTTGCTGCTTTCAAAAGGGTCCAAGTTCAGTTCCTAGAACCCAGATCAGGCAGCTCATAACTTCCTGTAACTCCAGCTTCAGGGGATCCGATTTCCTCTTCTGGAATCTTTTCATGTCTTTAAGGGTCATCTGAAGGCCTGGCTTGGGGGCCCGTACCTGCAATCCCTGTATTTGAGAGGTGGAGGCAGGAGAATCAGGAGTTCAGAGTTACCCTCAGCTGCACAGTGAGTTGGAGGCCAGTTTGGGCTAGATGAGACCCTATCTCAAACACACAAAGAGAACAGACCGGAAGGAGCTTAATCAGTAAGTGCTTGCTGTGGTAGAATGAGGTCCTGGTTTGACCCCTTGAACTCATATTTAAAACATAAAGCCACGTGTGGTTGTGTTTGTGGTCCCAGTGCTGGGGAGGCGAGGGAAGTGGAGACAGCTGGACCCTTGGGGTTCAATGGCCAGCCAGACTAGCCTAGTAGGTGAGCTCCAGGCCAGCTAGAGAGCCTGACTGAAAACACAAGGTGGAAGGCATCTGAGGTCCTCTGCTCCGCTCACACATGCTTATATGGAAGGAACACACACACACACACACACACACACACACACACACACACACACAGAGACAGAGAGACAGAGAGAGACAGAGAGAGACAGAGGCACTGGAACTGACTGGTTGCACATTTGAACATTCTTTGTGATTTGTGTGGCAAATAGTTTTCATGGCTTTGCTTTTTTTTTTTTTTTCATTTTGTAGGGGGTGGTCCTACTTTTTCTTGGCAGCCCACCCATATGGGTATGTATGTAGGGTTTTTTTGTTGTTGTTGTTTTGTTTTTTTGTTTTTTGGCTGTCTTGGAACTCACTCTGTAGACCAGGCTGGTATGTATGTAGTTTGTATTGAGACAATCTCATGTAGCCCAGGATGGACTTCAATTGGCTAGGTATCTGAGGACCAACCTGAACTCCTGATTCTCTTGCATCCATCTCCCAAGTACTAGGACAACAGATGTGTGTCTCTATACTTTTTATTTATTCGAATGTATCTGTGTGTGTGTGTGCGTGTGTGAGAGAGAGAGAGATAGAGTGTGTGTGGTATATGTGTGTGAGTGTGAGAGGGTGTGTGCGTGTGGTATATATGTTTGTGTGTGTGTGTGTGGTATATGTGTATATGTGAGAAGGTGTGTGCCTGTGTGTGTGGTATATGTGTGTGTGTGAGTGTGTTTATGTGTGGTATATGTGTGTGTATGTGAGAGGGTGTGTGTGTGTGTGTGTGTGTGTGTGTGTGGTATATGTGTGTGAGTGTGTGTGTTCTGGGTTTTAAATTTCAGTTAGAAAGACCTTTCCTATTCCGGGCAAGAAGGAAGCACCTCATGTTTTTTTCTGGCCCTTTTGGGGTTTCCTTTATTCATGTTTTCACACTGATGCCTGCTGTAGACATGGCCATCTTCCCTTCCCTTTACCAAGGACCACTGTGAGATATATCAGTTAGGAATTTGTTTTATCCTCTCTCTATGTATGTACGAATGTACGTGGGCACATGCATGTGTACATGCATGCCATAGTATGCTTGTGGGGTTAGAAGATGATCTGAGAAAGTTGGTTCTCTCCTTTCTTTTCTTTTTTTCCTCTCCTTTCTTTGTGTGGGTCCCAGGGATCAAACTCAGGTCATCAGGCTTTGCACCTCCAGTTTTGACTTTTCATTCATAGCAGCATTTCGGCCCTGTGTGCAGCTCCTGTGCTGTCCACCCACCACTCTCAACCCACCCCTGATGGACAGATTCATTCATTTCTTTTGTTTTGTTTGTCAAAGATTCTAATTTCCCCTCCCTCTCTTCCTTTTTTTTTTGACTTATCTTATTTTCATTTGTGTGTGCACACGCGTGTGCACATGCATGTGCATATGCCTACAGAGGTCAGAAAAGGGCATCAGATGCCCCTGGAGCTGTAATTACAGACACAGTGCTGGGAAAGAAAATAAAGTCCTCTGGAAGAGGACAAACCATCTCTCTTAACCTGAGACAGGGTCTTATTTTATAGCCCAGGCAAGCCTGGAACTCATATGTAGCCCAGGCTGGTTGTCAATGTACAGTTCTCCTTCCTCACCCTCCTGAGTTCTGAGATGACTGGTGTGAGCTGCTGTGCCCAGACTAATCCTAATCTTTCCTCCTCCTCCTCCTCCTCCTCCTCCTCCTCCTCCTCCTCCTTCTTCTTCTTCTTCTTCTTCTTCTTCTTTCATTTAAGGTGCTGGGAAGAGAACCTGGGACCTCTCAGATGCTGGACCACCGGGCCACACACTCAGTCTCAAGGGTCCTCCTATCTGTTGTACATTGTTCCTGATCTTTCCAGTTTCTGTCTAGGATTCTTTTTAGTTAATTGCAAATCAACAATGACCTCTTTTGATGTCTGCCTTTGCTTATGGACATCATTTCAGTTAAACCTGAAGTCGTCCAGGGAGGCTGGCCATGTTATTCTTATCATGGGACGAGAGCATACTCTTGGAAGAGTTTCAGGCCTTGTTCCATGGCTGGGGGCTGAGAATTACATTGGGCGCAATTCCAGAGCTGGGCCTCCAGGGTCCGCCTTTCACCTGCCTGTAGAACAGACAGTGGATCAGGAGTGAATGAATTACCCAATGAGGGAATTAAGGCTCCCTCCCCATTTGCCCCCCCCCCCCCCCAGTCAGCTCTTGCTCTAGAGCCCAGTGCGACTGTAGATAGCCAGGCTACAAAGTCAACAGTGATTCCCAATCTGCCCTTGTCCAAATGAAATGCTTCCTTCCTTCCAATTCCTCCCATTCCAAATTCAGAGAGCAAACGACGGGGCAGTGGCTGGCCTTGCCAGCCTGGCTTATCAGACTTGCTGAGTTAACTTATCCTCCTGGGGGTGAGGGAGCTCTCTGTAAGAGCTCTGCAGCCCAGCTCACTGGTAGAGGCGAAGGAGGAGAGGAGAAAAAGAAGATTCAAGAGAAGATGGAAGAGAAAAGGAAGAAGGGTAGAAAGGGTGGTGGAGGAGGAAGGAGGCCTTAGGGAGGAGGGAGAAGAGACTTGGGGTGGGATAAACAGGATAGATGAGAAGAGGGGAGAACAAGGAAGAGGCCGAGAGAAGAGAGGGAGGACAACGGGGTAAGGGAAGGAGAGGATGGGAGGAAAAGAGAGGGAAGGAGGAGGGAGAGCAAGATTGAAGAACATAGAAAGTGGTGGAAGAAGAGAGGGACTGGGGCCCACAGAGTGGGGAGGGAAGGAGGAGGAGGTGGAGGAGGAAGAAGGGAGGATGAAGAGGAAGAGCCCTTCCTCCAATCTTCCGCGGAGTTGCGCAATTCACCCAGGCTAGGATTGGCCTCTGGATGTGCGAGACACCCCGCCCCCGGCTCTCGTGACCAATGGCGACGGAGGGGCGTGGCCTTCCTGGGACTAGAGTCCCCGCGCGCGGTCAGTCTCGGCATTAGCTGCAGGCGCCTCTCTGAGAAACGGAGCTAGCTGATCTGAGTTGCCGTCATCCAGCCCCCAGCTCGCTCTCAGCGCCCGCTCGACCCTCGCAGCCAGTCAGGGGCGCGCTCACTGGCTCCGGCAGTGTCCTCGCGGCGGCCATGGCCACGAAGATCGACAAGGAGGCGTGTCGCGCGGCGTACAACCTAGTGCGGGACGACGGCTCGGCAGTCATCTGGTGAGCAACGCCGCGGGGCCCGGGGATGCCCGTAATGACTTGCTTCGTGCGGCCCGCCGCTGCCGCTCACCTCTGTTTCTTTTCTTCCTCCAACCCAAAAGGGTGACTTTCAGATACGATGGCGCCACCATTGTCCCAGGCGATCAGGGAGCGGATTACCAGCAATTCATCCAGCAGTGCACAGGTAGGGTGACCAGAGACCTTTTGGGAGAGGGTGGGCACCCTGGGCACCGAGGTGTTGGGCATCCAAGCAGCAACAGATCTAAGCTGTTTTTTGTTTGTCTTTTTTTTTTTTTTTTTTTAATTTGAGGCAGGGTCTCACTATGTATCCAGGGTGACCTCCAACTGGCTATCCTCCTGCCGCAAGCGTCTAGTACTGGTATTGTAGGCGTGCACAGCCATGCCAGGCTCTGATCTGAGCTTCCTAAAGTCCAGTGTGTGTCCCTCACCCCTCACCCCCTTTGGACATCACCAGAGGCAGAAGTGACCGGTGCAATTCCTCCCCTGGCAGTGTCAGACAGCTTCCGCCCCCTGTGGTTCACTGGGTTTCCAGGTCAGATCCGGCAGTTCCAACTCCAGTGTCCAGCCCTATCCACCACCCTCTCTGATTGGTCAGTGAACAATAACAAGGAAGCCCCTGGGGTCTGCAAGCTAAAGGCAGAACCCAGGGCCCCACCCTTCTTTCTCCTTCCATCTTTGTCCGAATCTGCTTCTTTACAAGCCTTTAATTTGAAGAGTACAGAGCCACATGCTAAGAGCAGCTGCCTGATGTTGCTATAGGAGGTCTGGAGAAAGTGAAGCTGACTTGGGAGATCGGAGTGGCCAGTTTCTTTTGGAGTGAATGGCCATTGACAGGGGTGGGGCATGGGGGAAGCTCTGGGAGCTGAAGTGCCCCGTGGCTTGGTGTGAAGGAATCATGCAGATGTGTGGCGTACTAAAAGCAGCACACGGGGAAACCTAAGGTTTGTATGTGTTCTAAGCTTCCCTGGGTGTGTGGCCCATGACGGAACACATGGTCTGAGTGGCCACAGCCCCTTGGAGAAGCAGAACACTGAGTACACAGTAATTCAATCTTTTAAGGAGCTGGTGGGCAGTACAGCTCAGTATTCTGCAAACAGAGGCAGGAGGATGGAGAGTTGGAGGCCAGTCGGGGCTGTGCACCCCCCCCCCCCCCCATGTGGGGGGAAAGAGCCTTTAATGAGATTGGAAGTAGGAGATCCTGGGTCCTAGTGTCCCCTATTGTCTTTAGCTTTGGAACTAACTTCAGACAAAGGCAGGCCACTTGGAGGCTAGGGCGTGGACTCCCAGCAGATGGCTGTGGGTTTGAATCCCACTGGGGCTGCTTCCCAGCTGGGTGGGTTGGGGACAGGTCCCTGTGGGGGCCACAGTTCCTCACCTGTCATCTCTTAGCGCTGTTGTGGGATTGAATGATCTCAGGTGTGCAAGTGTTCAGTACGGTGCTTGTCAGACTCTGGTGACATACAAACAAACAAAAAAACAAACAAGCCAAGATCATGTGACTTCTTTCCTTAACAGTTTTCTTTTTTCCTTATTCCTCTTTTTTTTAGTACTGAGTATGGAACATAGTGTATGGAACATACCCTACCATTGAGGCACATCTCAACCTTTTAAAGATTAAAGCATTTTATTTTGAGACAAGTTTCCACTCAGTAGTCCAGGCAGGCCTTGAACTTGCTATCTTCCTACATCTGCTTCCTGGTTTGTGCCACCAGGCTCCTGAATTGCTTTCTGGCTTCAAACTTGCTATGTAGCTGAGCCTGGCCTGGAACTGCTGATCGTCCTGCCTCTGGCTCCTAAGTGCTGGGATTGTAGGCGTGCGTCACCATGCCTGACTGCAGAACTTTCTTAATTGAATCATCTTTTGTATTTGGTTCTTCTCAAAGGGCATTTACTTTGTACTGGGTGGTACTAAGATTTGTGTGCGACCATGTGTTCATGTGTAAGTGTTCTCCTGGCTAAAATGTCTCCTGGGAGTTGCTGCTAGACCCTGTATTCATTGCTTTTGTAAATAATTCACTTAAAACATCACCGTGTAAAGTGCAACTCAGCACTGCTGTGGAGTCAGTGTGCAGGCTTCTGGGCTGTTCTGACTGCAGTGAATGCTTCCACAGCGGGGCAAGTGCAGGCTCAACTTCCTCCAGAGTTGGAGCACCATCAGCAGGCTTGGTCTCATAGTCTCTGGGGCTGGGTGCTGCAGGCCCACTTACCTCCTCACAAAATCCAGCTTTTCCTTCCTCACCCAGAGCCCACCCTCAGCCATCTTGCCTGACTATTTTCTCTACCAAGCTGGAGAAGGTGACAGAGGAAGGCCAAGCATCCTGCTGGTAGATTTCTAACTGGTGCTCCCAGCTGTTGGGACATCCGGCCTGGATGCTGCTTGGGGGACACTTCCTTCCCCTGGCGGGCTGTGGCTTTCTGCTTAGGTCTCCCTACGCTCACCCTCTACAGGGATGGGATGGCAAACGTCTGGCGGATGAGCTAAAAATGCTCTGCAGGCTGCTTGTTGGTCCTTGTGAATGGGCTGTGGGAGCTGAGGCTCGTCTGCTGCAGCTGCAGTCTGTTTTTGCTTCCCAGCCATCTGGTGGACAGTGTACAGATGGTTCTGCTTGCCATGTCTGCTCCCTGTCCCTCCCCTGCTGAGCTCTCCTGAGCCAGGGACCCCACTCTTAGCATTCCTACTTGTAATCTTACCTACACCACCTTACCTGACCTGTGTGTCAGCCGTGCTTCCCGTGGGCTGACTCCTTCTGAGGATTGAAAATCAAGACCTGGAGAGGTTAAGTGACTTACCTGCCATCACACAGGTAGGAAGAACAGAGCTGGGACTGGACTCTGGATCCCATTGCTCTTGGCCCTGAGGAAGTGGTTTCTGGTCTTGTTCCTTGTGGGATGGTTTGCAGATTAGAAGGTTGTGTTTACTTACTGTGATGTAGGGAGAGCCCTAAGTCCCCGTCAGCTGCCCTGGCAGGCCCCAGAAGAAAGGCCTTTGTCTTGTTTCCAAGCACCTCAGAGGTGTGCAGAGTACAACCCTGCCTTTCTTATGGAATTATTCTTCTTAATAACTACATAATAATGAATTACAGAATGACTATAAATATTAGTTAACTAAGTTACTTTCACTCCTGTAACTTCCATCCTGAGACTCTCAGTGGGTGCCTAGCCCAGCACACAGTGAGTCCACCCACATCCTGCCTTGTGATGGCCTCCTGTGGCACTAACCTTAGCCTGGGTCTGTTTGCAATAGCTGCTCAATCCGTGGGGAGAAGTGGTTGCCATGGTGCTGAGGGGTTCAAGCTGCGCCAATGTTCTGGGTTCAGATTCATGTTCCTGAAGCAGGCAAGCTGCCCATCTGGTGACCCTTCTGCCACAGTGGAATCAGTAGGAGTGTATGCTTAGGGTGTAGTAAGTTCTTCAGATGCCAGTGAGTAGGACTGGCGTTTTGTTTGGGGATGGAGGTCATGCAGAAGTGGGGTATATGCTGAGAGCAGCAGAAAGGTGAGGACCAACAGATAGGGGAAGCCGCTGAGCTGGGCTAGGGACTTCGGGGATCCCCGAGAGCCACGTGGAACCAGGCAGCATCACGGCTCCGTTCACAGAGGTGGAGGGACCACTTGCCAGAGAGGATGCGCCATCCACGTGGCAACTGTAGAAGGGGTTCATAGGTCTGGTATGGGTGACAAGGCAGAGGCTCCAGCTGTCTGGAGTCACATTTTGATTTTGTTCTGTACAGACAGCCCAAGAGTCTTCGAGCGCGCGCGCGTGCGCACATGTCTGTGTGGGGGCATGTGTATGTGTGCCCATGTGTGTGCAGTCAGTGTCAATGTTTCCTTGACCACTTCCAAGCATGCACGTGCCATGGTGCACATGTAGGGGTCAGTGGACAGTTTGCGGGAGTCTCCTTCTGCCACCAGGGTTCTGGGGATCAAACTCAGGCTGCCAGGCTTGAGAAGAGGCACTGCTGTCTGCTGAGCCATTTTGCTAGTTGCCACCTTGTTTTTTGAGACAGGGTCTTACACTGAACCTGGAGCTCACCCCCAGATGAGCAGTGCACCCCAGCCAGGGCTTACTAGCATGCTACCGTACCCAGCTGGGAATGGTATGAGTTCTGGGAATCCAGACTCAGGTCCTCAGGCTTGTGCAGCAAACCCATTATCAACCGGAACACACACACACACACACACACACACACACACACACACACACACACACACACACACACACACCCTCTCCCAGCTGCCCAAGGTTCTTTTAGAATATTCAGAAACTCAGTGCAAAGAAGAGGTGAAGACTATTCAGAAATGGCTTCCCCCTTTCATTTGTGGTATGTTGGCCTTCATACTCATTCATTCTGTGCTCCAGTGACTACTCAGTAGTCTCGTTCTGGAAATCCAGGGGACATGTCACAGCATAGAAATCCCTAAGCCCAGCAGATGTTTCATGGTCTCTCAAGAGGACTGACCGCGTGACCATGGACCTCGTTTTTTGTCTATATTCTTGAAATATTTCTCCGTATGTATTTTCTGATCCCAAGTGGGACTAACCTGTGGGACCACCTACCTTCCCTGGCGGGACTGTCTTTACTACTTTCTGTGTTTTTTTTTTTTTTTAATTTTTTCCCTCTTTTTCCTGGGGTCCCTTTAAAACGGCTACATAATATTCTTTCTGTCAATTGCAACATTGTCTAACCAGTCCTCCTGTGTAGACCCAAAGTCTTCCCGGCAAGCCTGTTTTCTTTTGGAAAGCACCCAGGCTTCTGGGAATGCATCCAGGTGTAGATTTTAGACCCTGTGGGGAACAGCACAGCTAAAGGTCCAATCTTCTGCTAACTGAAGACTGGCGGTGCTGTGTGACCTTGGGCACGTCTCCCAGATTCTCTGTTTCTGCATCTATGAGAGGAGGGTGACTGTGGATGGTAAAGTGATGGGATTCAGAAGCACTGCCGCATAAAGTAGATGCTCAATATGTTTAAAGCTACCTGGCAGTCTTGGGAGGTGCCTGGCCCGGGTAGGTCGAAGGAAACTGGATGTGTAGGGTGGTCCCTGGGAAAGGAGTGTCAACAATGAAGCTTGGTTGGCAGAGGTGCTGAGTGAACGCTAGGGCGAGTGAGACTCCCATGGGGCTCTGGCCAGCCCACAGCGTACTAGCCTAAGCCTCTTTGACTGAGGACACTGTCCTGCATCTTGTCCTTTGTGGGAGAGGGTTGGAGGGAAAATGGCTCTTGGATGACATGTGATCCAGACTTGGCCAATCAGAGAAAGCCATCCCCACCACACTGATTAGCTCTGGGCTGGGGGCTCACATGACTCCTCAAGCTGATCAGGCTTGCTCCTGGAACTGGACTTTGGACAGGGCTCTTGGGAAAGAGTCCTTTAATCTTTCTCTGGGATTAAACCTGGAGAGAATAATGAAGGCTTGGAGCTCACAGGACCCATTTGCCTCTGACAGAGAACCTGTGGACAGCTCAGGCAAAGGTCAGGGTTGGAGACCAGTTGGCAAGGCTTACACACCCTCGATCCAGCCATGCTTGAAGCTATTTCTATAGATTGTTCACTTCCCTGAGCCATTTGGTTTCTTTTTCTTTGCTTCTGAGATAGGGTCTTAAAACTGTAGTCAAGGTTGATCTGAAATTCACTGTGTAGCTCAGGCTGGCCTTGTAGTCTTAAAATAATCCCCGAGTGCCATGATTAAGTAAGGTATGAGCCACCATGCCTGGTAGATTATTATTTTATTTACCATCAAGGGTGGTGAGTGGCTTGGATACTGTTCAGTCTCCACTGATGTTTTCCCCCACATTCTGTTGCTGAGTACATGGGCTTTGTGTCAGCCCTTTGGCTTTATAACTTGCTGAAGTTTGTTCTTGCCTTTGGGTTTGTGGCCATGTTTGCAGGTATAGGCTGGTAGCTGTCTATCTTCATCATGAGTAGTCAGTGCCCCTCTCTTTAGAACAGCTCCTAATCTTCGCCCTCAGGAGCTGATGCAGCCTTGGCAGCCTTCCCCCTGGTTTCCTGGGTGTTATAAACACCCCCCAGCCTCCCCTTTGCGGCTTTATTTTCTTTCTTACTTTTTTTTTTTTTTTAAAGACTTTCTCACTGTGAAGCCCTGGATGGCTTGGAACTTGCTGTGTAGACCGGGCTGGCCCAAAGTCGTAGCAATCCACCTGCTTTTGTCTGCTGGGATTAAAGGCACAAACTGCCACCAAGCCCAGCCAGCCTCTTTGTCTTTTTTTTTTTTCCCACTTTACTTAGTTCTTCTGGTGTCACCAGAGACCTCTCAGTCTTCAGAGAAAAGCCCTGCCCCCTCGCTCCACCCTGCCCCCTCCCTCCACTCTGTCCCCCTCCCTCTGTCTGGCTGGTTGGGGCTTCTTCACTGCTCTTTCTTCCTTCTGCCTCTTCTCTTTCCTGCCTGTCAGTCTGAAAGCCCTCAGGGCTCCGCCCTTTATGGTGGCCTTGTCTCACATTTACTGAATAAGGCCTTTGGGCTGACTTGGGCCCTGTTCTTGACCCCATGGCCTGGTCCTCCAGCAGTGGATGAGTTCACTCCACTGTAGCGTTTTTTTATGGCTTTTGTCCAGAAGACCCCTGGGCTGGGAATGACCTGGAATGCCCTTCGGGACAGGCTAGCTAGCACACACACACCTCTGGCCTCACTGGTGCCTAGATCCTGGCATACATGGGGTCTTTTCCTGAATGTCTCCCATTTAAAAGGGACTTGGGGTTGGGGATTTAGCTCAGTGGTAGAGCACTTGTCTAACAAGCACAAGGCCCTGGGTTTGGTCCTCAGCTCCGGAAGAAAAAACAAATAAATAATAATAAAAAAAAAAGGGACTCAAAACAGCAACAGCAACACTTGCAGGCAGTGTTACCTTCATTTTGCCACCGAAGAGCCTGCCCATTCCCTTCACCATGTCGAGGTGGACAGTGGAAGGTCTGCGTGCCGAAGCACTGCCCCTACAGCCCACCCCTCTCTTCCTTGTGGGTAATCTTCCTGCCTGCTCTGTCTTCCTCCTTTTTCCTTTCCAGGAGGCTTCTATACACTTGTTAAGGCCCGGGGTAAAGGCCATCCTTGTCCTAATGGTGCTGCCCACATATATAGATAGCATTCGTGTGTGTGTGTGTGTGTGTGTGTGTGTGTGTGTGTGTGTGAGAGAGAGAGAGAGAGAGAGAGAGAGAGAGAGAGAGAGAGAGAGAGAGAGAGATTCCCCTGGCAAGGTCCTGAAGAGACTTCACATTTTGGGACTTGGTGATGTTCATCTTGGTGATGTTCATGGTAGCCAGGGCCTGAGCTCTTGCCCTGGGAGTGTGTTATTCCCCTGACTGGCCTGAGTCATGGCTTCTCCTTTAAGTGCTGGCCCTCCAGCCTTCTGTGTCCACTTCAAGACGGAAACCCATGCTTCCTGGCCTCCAATCTCTAGTCCGTGTGAGCTGTGTGACCTTGGCGAGTCCCCTAGCTTCTCTGTGTGCCCAGTCTAGCCCTGTATCCTCAGCCACCTTCTGTCCACCCAGCCTGCTCAGTCTTCTCACTTTTTTACCTTAGGTGGGTGCAGGCCAGGGGTTTGGGGGGCAGGGTAGACTCAGGAAGTGGGGAAAAGGGTGTGGGTTGGGTGGGGCAGAAGGGAGGGGAAGCAGGAAAGGGAACTTGAGCTGGCTGGTGAGGGTACAGGTGCCCAAATGGCATTCTGCTGGGACTCTTGAGGATCCACTAGGAAGCTGGGGCACACTACCACCGGTTTATGTCCCCCCTTCATTGGTTGAGGGGTATCTTCAGACCTTAGGGCTGCATGGCCCTAAGCTGCATCTTTGTGTAGTCAGGCAGTCAGAGGTTTCATAGACAGGCCATAAGCAGAGCAGCCCAGTGTTCTGGAGGCCAACACTCTCGGAGCGTGAGGCAATACCCAACCAAGGCCATGCCCACATGCACCCTCTTATCCCTGCTAGGGTCTGAGCCTGGTGCAGGACCCTGGTCTGTTTCACACTGCTGTATTGGGACCATATGAGAGTACATGGACAGCATCACACCCCACAATTGCGTAGGTGGTCCCCAGCCACATCTGAGGGCTGAGCCTGCACAGGAAGTCCCACTGTCCCTTTCTGAAGTGATAGCCTAGTAACCAGTGCAGAGCAAATGGCCCCTGTCAATGTCCCTGACCATATGACTGCTTTGGCCCTGTGCCAGGCATCTTCCTGCAACCCTGTGTCCCAGAGTGCCTCTCCCACTGATTTTCAGAGTTGGCTGGCGGCCTCAGGGCATCAGTCCCCAGAGGCCTGTTTCCGAGAGTGGGATTTTATATTGCCTTTTAATATTTATGTCATCGCTGCATTTTGGAATTAACTTGCAGTAGATCTGGCGTGGGGGGCAGTACTGAGGATTGAACCCAGAGGCTTGTGCGTGCAGGGAAGGGCGACCATGGAGCCGCAGCCCAGCCCTCCTCCTCCCTTCCTCTTTTCGTTTTGAAATAGAGTCTTGCCAAGTTGCCCAGGATGCTTTTGAAGTTAGACTCCTGCCTCAGCCTTCCTAGGAACTGGGTTGACAGGCCTGTCCTAGGGGTCCCGGCTTGTTTATTATTCGTTTTTATGGAGGCAGGGTCTGGGCAACCCTGGCTGGCCTGGGTTCCATGGTCCTGCACCACTTCTAGGCCCCGAGAGTGTTTTGCTGGCCTCCCGTTGGTCCTCCTGCACTTACTGTCATCTGATTTTTGTCTTCTGTTGTTTCTGCTCGTCCTTGCCAACAATGAGCACGTCGATAGTATTAATAAGAGCAGTGGCTAATGGGGACCTTCCTGCGCCCTCGGCTTCGTCCTCCTCTTTCCGCTTCCAGCCAGCAGTGTCTGTCTAGTTCTTTCTCATGCCAGCTCCTGGTCCTGACTCTCCTCCCTCCCTTCTCTCCATTTGGACCTAGTGGTAGCATTTTGCCAAGCCAGTGCCCCAGGGTCATCCCTCATCCAAGTTACATTGGTAGAGTCCCCTTTGCTATGTGAGGTCACCGACACAGGTTCTGGGGGTGAGAACACTGGTGTCAGGAGGACAAGAAAGTAAACAAAATAAAGTTTAAATTGTAAAGAAAGAGGGGAGCCCCCCCCCCCCCCCCCGCCAGATGGCAAAGGATAGTAATAAAGTGAGGTCATGTTGGGAAATGGTAGGACCCAGCCCAAGCAGCCCAGGCCATAATGGCTGAACACCCTTAAGATGTCCCTGTGGCCTGCTGGTCCCCAGGGTGGGTTCTGCCTGTCCAGAGACCTGTATCCCCCAGGACCGGCTGTTCTGTGGCTTCAGGCGCATCCTCCAGTACCCAGCTTATCTCACCTTCCCTGCCCGTCATGGCTCTGCAGTCTCTGTTGGTGCCCTGTGGTTGCCATGGTTACCATTGGTGTTCTTGTCTTCGTTACCATCTTACTAACTCCTTCCTTCCCTCTTTTTTTTTTTTTTTAAGCATAGTTTCTCCGTGGCGCACAGGCTGGCCTTAAGGCCACAATCCTCCTGCCTCAGCCACTGGAGTATTGTAATGACAAGGTATGAGCCTTTGTCCTGAGCTTCTCCAGCCACTTGTAAAACTTGCTGTGTGTCAGGCCAGCCCAAGGGCTTGTTCCTGTCACCTGAGTCCACTGAGGACAGCAGACTGTTACTGTCTGGAGACCGAGAGGGGACTTCTCCACATTCCCTTAACGAGAGCAGCCAAGCCGTCCTGTGTGCCCTTGCTTGGTGATACATGAAGGAGGCATGCCCCCACCTCACAGCATCCCCCAGGCCAGCAGCCGTGTGTGTGTGTGTGTGTGTGTGTGTGTGTGTGTGTGTGTGTGTATGCTTCCGTCTCTCCGCACCCCTTGGTCTGAGGACAGTGTGCAGATGCTGTCAGCTGCTAGGTGGCCCCTGAGCTCTCTCTGTACCTCCTGCTTGTTCTCTGGGGATAAAGTCACACTGACAGTACCCAGGGGGACTGGCACCTCCCACTGCACTGAACAGTTGACACTCAGGACTGAAAGCTCGCGAGACCACAGACGTGACTGTTTAAGGCTCTTACTGAGAGTGTGCCATGTGCCAGACACCAGCTGGGCGCTAGGATTAATAAGAACATGATGTAGCCTTCCAGGCTGTGGCTCTGTTGGTAGAGGGCTTGACTAGGGTGCAAGAGACCCTGGGTTCAGTTCTCATCGCTGCACAAACCAGACAGAGTGGCACATGGTGTAATCCAATCATTCACTCACTTGGAGGTAGCAGCAGGACAATCACGAGTTCAAGGTCATCCTTGACTGTACAGTTCCAAGGCTAGCCTGGGTTACATGAGACCTTCTCTAGGCCAACTTAGCTTTTAAGATTTGGATCAAATCCGATCCCATCCATGAGGCCTTCCTTGATCACAGTCCCCAGAAAGAGCTAATTCCTTTTTTCTTTGATGTTCCAATAACACTCAAACATCTGTTCGGGTCTTAGTGTCGTTGTACTCATAGTTTGCTTTACTGTTTTTCGAGGGTAGGGATTGTGTCTTCTTCAGTAGTCTCCAAATCACAGGTTGGCTGTGTGCTTGTCTAATGACTGACTTAGCAAAACTACAAAGAGCAAATCCAAGACTACAGATCGGTGCTTGCCCTGGCTGCCAGTGCTCCAGCAGTCACACCCTACACCCCATACTGGCCCTAGGGTGTCTTGCTCAGATGCTCTTCAGCACTTTATCTTCCATTTAAGGCCGAGGGAGATAACTGATTAGGGTAAACACCTGTGCTTTGTTCTGAGGAAGGCTGGGGCTCATGTTGTAACTTGGGTCTCCGGGTCAGCTTGTTCCCTGGGGCTCCATCTTCCTCTCTGCACTTTCTTGTGTTCTTTGTCCCGCTAGGAAAGCCAGGTCACTGGTGTTTGATGAGAACCCAGTTAGCCAGGGGGTGGTTTGGGCTGGGGTGGGATGAGGGAGGGGCTGCTGCGGTGTGTGTGTGTGTGGGGGGCTCACACAGTGTATGCCATGTGATCACAGATACAAAAGTCTACATACAGATGCCTGTGAGATCACACTAGAGACCCAGTCTCCTGTCCTCCAAGAAAACAAGCCCTTGTAGACAGAGCCTTCAGTTCTGTGTTTATATGGATTGAGCTCAGCCTTGCTCACCCCTAGGCATGACTCTACCACTGAGCCACATCCTAGCCCTGTTTTTACTTCTCATTTTCAAATAAAATTCCATTAAATCGACCAGATGGGCCCTGAACTTGCAATCCTCCTACCTCAGCCTCCTGAAAAGCTAGGGATGTAGCTCCGTTGATGGGATAATTGCCAAGCATGCTCAAAGCTTTGGTTTCACTCCCAGCACCATATAAACTACATGTCTTAATCCTGGAACTCAGGAGTTAGAGGCAGGAAGATCAGAAGTTCAAGGTCATCCTAGGCTATACGTGAATTTGAGGCCAACCAGGGCTACATGAGACCCTGTCTTTAAAAGTGTGTGTGTGTGTGTGTGTGTGTGTGTGTGTGTGTGTGCGCACATGTGTGTTTGGGACCAGAGGGTGCTAGTGCATTTGTTTTGTCCTGGATAACCAGGGGCTGCTGTGTGGTCATGAACAGAGAGGCTGTTTGTTACCTAGCATTTTCCTTGCAATTTCAAGTCAGCCTGAAGCTCCCACCTTTTGGCCTCATCCATTCATCTGTCCATCCATCCATCCATCCCTTCATTCATCCATTTTCTGTGCTAGGGATAGAGTATATCTATACTTTATACATACATATATATTACACTATACTCACAAAGTATGATGAGGGCCGAGGGGAAGAGAGAGGTGTGCCTTCAGTAGTACAGCTTCTGTCATATAAATGTGGGCTCTGCCAGCCTCTTTCCCCTGTGATGGAAAAAGATCTTCATCCCCTTTGGGGCTGTGCCCTCTGCATGGCCCTACAGGAGCCAGGATGCAATGCCTA
Organism: Peromyscus eremicus; assembly: GCF_949786415.1. Classification (NCBI taxonomy): domain Eukaryota; kingdom Metazoa; phylum Chordata; class Mammalia; order Rodentia; family Cricetidae; genus Peromyscus; species Peromyscus eremicus. Next base: position 88,174,735 of record NC_081420.1, read on the forward strand.
TGTCCAGCCGCCTCTGGGCTTTGGCAGGATGTCAAAACTCTTTCTGCTTCCTCCCAGCTTCCTGGAGTTGCAGCCCTCCCTTCCAGCCTGCAGCCTCCTTCCCTCCAGCCTGAAGCCCTCTCCTCCAGCCTGCATCTCCACACTCCCCCCACCCCCCCCCACCAACCCCCCCCCACACACACAGCAGCCTCCTCCCCTCCAGCCTGCATCTCCACACTCACCAACCCCCCCCCACAGCAGCCTCCTCCCCTCCAGCCTGCACCCCACCCCCACCCCGACTGCAGCCTCCTCCCCTCCAGCCTGCAGCCTCCTCCCCTTGGGAAGATGACTGCTCAGCTCTTTGGTGTGGGGGTGGTTTCCCCTTTCTGAGCTTTGTTTGCACAACTTCGCAGGCTGTGAGGAAGGTCAGGAGTTGTGTGAGCTGATCTGGGCTCCGGGCCGTGTCCTGCTTTCTTTCTCCTTTTGTCTTGCTCCGAAGTTCAGCTTCAGGGCAGAAATAGCAAAGGCCATTCTCTTCTCTACTTTCTGTTGGCCCACGGTTCATTTATACACTGCCTGTGCCGTCCCTGGCACGGGGACATAAGAACTGGACAGATGGTTCTCATGTTTAAAAGATGCCAGGTCTGGTAGGTCACTCCTGTAATGACAGACAGCACTGGGGCAAGTTGGAGGCTAGCTTGGGCTGTGTAGTGAGTTCAGGCTAGCCCTGGCTAAAGAGTGAGGAGGCTCTTGATCAAAAGATCGAGACGTTTTGAGAGCCTCTTCCGTGGGCAGCTTTGATCTTGCTTATTCATATTTCTGCTTATTCTACACATAGTGTGTGTGCTGCATGATGAGGGGAGTCGCTGAGTGGTCGGGAGTGGCATGTGGCAGCTCCTTGGTCCCGAAGCCTCAGGGCAGGCTTTGGGGAATAGCAGGAGCCTGGCAGCCTTTTGCAAGAAGGCAGGGCCTTGGTCAGTGTGGATGCAGTGTTGGGGGGACTCAGTGGTGCGAGGTGGAGGGAGAGGGGATGAGTCACAACGCAAGAATCCACTGGGGTTTCGAATTTGGGTGGGAGGAGAGATCAGTGTGCACCGTCAGCGGTTCCGGTCAGCGTGGTGAGGACCTACGCTGGTAGTTCTTTGGGAGACATCCCCGAAGCAGCCTGTCCTAGTGGCTTTGTAGATTACAGAAATTCTGACTTCCCCATCCCCCTTTCTGGTCCCTCCCTCCTTGTTGTCACTCTGTTCCTCCCACATCCCCGTTGCTGTCCCTGCCCAGCATCCCCTGCCTGAACCCCAGCTGGCTTTCTTCTTTACTCCTGCTAGGGACCCCCTCCATGCCTCATCCTCTTCATCGCCTCATCCTCATCATCGCCTAAATCCTCCCCTCTTCCGACCCGAAGGGAGACTGAAAGGGCGGGCGCAGGTGGGGAGAGGGCACATTTGGTGACAGAGCAGGAGAATGGTGGTGGAGGCTGTCGGGAGGAGAAAGAGCATGAGAAGAAAGCAGGCAGAAGCGGGAGTGCCCTGGCCGAGCACTCCTCAGGGTCAGGCAGCGCACTGAGCGGTTCCACCGGCCCCCCACTTTGTTTCTGGGCTGCTCAGTAGCTGGAGGCCTGGAGCTTTGCAAGCAGGAGCTTGCACTGGCTGCTCCCTCAGCCTGTGAGGAGATGCAGGTCAAGGTTTTCTGGGTAGAGTCTTGTCCGTGGCTTTCACGAGAAAAGCTCACTGGATGTGAGGAGGGTGGTGTTACAGTTCCTGGATTGGAGATGGAGCGTCCTGTGCAGTCACCCTGGGCCTGGCACACAGAGGGAGGGCACAGAACTGTGTCAGCCCTCCAGCGTGGGCCTGGCCCCCTCATCTTACACCCGGCCACGTTCCCCATGAGATGGGACTGAAGTGGATTTGTTATACATGCCCCAGTCGTTGGGATGAAGGCTTCTTGACGCCTTAGGTGAGCAGAGCAGGGAGGTTGTCTGAAGCGTCTGGACTCCCTGTGACATTGCTCAGAGGCCCCTTGTTTCCTGCCGTGGCTTTTGAGGGGGTTGGGGGGAGGGCGAGTCTCAGGGACAGTCCTGTCACCTTGGGTGGCTATGTCTCTGACCCTGCAGAGGGTCATGTGGAAAAGGGGGGGACCAGACCCTTCCTTCAGGAGGCCTGCCCTGATCACTTCCTTAGAATGGGGTGGGGGTGACAGGAGGAAGGGGTGGGGCTGAACTCCGAGTACTTCCGCTTTCCCTCACTGGAGCTCTCTTGTCCGGCTTCTGTCCCCTCTAGCTGCAGCGTCCCGTCCCTGTGCTGGAGCCCCTCCATCCTCGCCTTACCTTATTCTTTCCATAGTGGCTCTTGAGCTTTGGCCCAGCACAGTCACCCCAGGGGCCTGTTCAAGCTCAACTCCTGAGCCTTCCCGCAAAGTTTCCAGATCAGCAGAGCACATGGCCTTGGGGGTCCTGTGTGTGGAAAGACTAGGATGGTGCATTGATTGAGAACCGTGGTTCTAGACTTCAGCAGGGAAGCAACTTCTAATGCCTTACCACCCAAGTCTCACTGGGGACAGAGTATCACCGAGGGGATGGCAGCAGCCCCAGGTGCCAGCCTTCTGGCTGGTTTGCCACCTTAGCATGTGTGTGTACACACATGTGCACATATGGAGAAGTTCTCCCTGCTCTCCTGTGCTCCCATTCTCCTGTGTGAGGAATGTGTAGCTTAGGGTGTATGCTCTGACAGCTTTTTTTGTTTTGTTTTGTTTTGTTTTTTGTTTTTTGTTTTGTTTTGTTTTGTTTTGGGGTTTTTTGAGACAGGGTTTCTCCCTGTAATTCTGGTTCCTGTCCTGGACCTTGTTCTGTAGACCACCAGGCTGGCCTCGAACTCACAGAGATCCACCTGGCTCTGCCGCCCCAGTGCTGGGATTAAAGGCGTGTGCACCACCACCTCCCGGCAGCCCTCCTGTTTTGAGAAAGGAGTGGAAATGGATTCCACAAAAGGGCCTCCTGCTCTCCCAAGCTGCCAGAGTGGCAGTGGCAGCCCAGGGCTTTGAAGCAGTGGTAAAATGCTGATGAGACCCACAGGCCTTCTGTCGGCCCTCAGCTGACATCCTGTCTGGCTAGGTCTCTAGTGTCCAGCATTGGTAAGTGCAAGGTCACTCCGGATTTCTGAAAATGTGCCTGTCAGCAGTCTTCTGGAGCACACTATGGCTAGATAAGCACTCAGCCGGTCACTCCATATGTGGCCTCCCTCCCCCCATGGTTGTTTAGATGAAGTCAGTATGGGGTTCTGGAAGGTTCCCAGTGCCTTTAGGGGTGTGTGTGGCTTACTTTCTGTGCACGGGCTAGTCCTTAGAACACAAGATTTACTGGGTGATTGCCAGCGGCTCTTCAAAGGACATCAAGGGGCTGGCAAGATGGCTCAGTGCATAAAGGTGATCGCCACACAAGTCTGACAACCCGAGTTCAATCCCCAGAACCTACATAAAGGTGGAAGGGGGAACTGACTCCTTGGATTTATCCTCTGACCTCCATATATATACCCCACATCACTTACATGCACTCGAAATACAGTTAAATAAAAATTTAAAAAGAACTATGGTGGCTGGAGTGGATGAGAGATAGACTTGAGAGGGGCCACCTTGTGAAAGTCCCTTGTGGCACAGGAAAGCTGACCAGCACTCGGGGAGGGTAACACCAGCAGAGGTGGGCAGGGAGAGCTGACGCCTCTGGCAGGCTCTGCGCTTGGCTGAATGGACGGTGAGGTCAGGGGCTCCAGCCACTGCCCCACACAGAGCCTTTGGCAGCGACCCACAGTCGCTGGGCCCAAGAGTCCACATTGACACTGTAGAACTGGAAGCTGTTGCTATGGAAACCGACACTGGTGGTCTTTTGTGTGAAGGCTAGTAGGGAGGGGGCTGGGATGGACACCTGCCTCCCCTGTAGACCAGAGTGGAATTCAGTCAAACATTTCAGTGCTGGTTATTGGGATCCAGTGCCTAAAACACTGCCCACACACCCACCCCTCTCACGCTGGGAAATGTTCTCAGCTACCCATGTCCCCTGCTGAGTGTCTGCATCAGCCTCAAGGGCTGTGTCCCTGCAACCTAGAAGCCTTCATCTTCAAGAGTTCAAGGTTAACCCTGGGCCACACAGCAGCACCCTGGCAACCCTGCACCATGGCAGCAGCTTCAGATGGAAGGTTCTATCTGGTGGTCCACCAAGGTCTATAGCATGAATGTCCCCTCTTCACAGATGATGGACAGAGTGTGGAGCTGCCATTTTGGAAGTAGCTCCGATGTCCGTCGGATGATGGGTAGATAATCATGCCGTGGAATGTTCTGGGTCCTGAGGGAGTCATAGAAATATAGGGTGTTTCGGAGCTAGCTCAGTCAGTGAAGGGCTTGAGACCCTGTGCTCCATTCCTAGAGCCCACATCAAGAGTCAGCATGGTGGCATGCACTTGTAACCCCAGTGCTGGGGAGGCAGAAACAGGTGGGGCCCACTGGCTGGCCAGTAAGTTTCAGGCCAGTGGGAGACCCTGTCTCAAAAAACAAAGTAGACAGCACCTGAAGCACAGCACCTCCTGAAATTGTTCTCTGACCACTACACACGCGCACACACGCACGCACGCACACACACACACACACACACACACACACACACACACACACACACACACACACGCACGCACGCGCATGCGCACATACACGCGCCTTTACACACGCACAGGCGTACAACACACGGGTGAACCCTGAGAGCACAGTGATTTATGAGAGAACTTGGTCCCCACAGGCCACGTGTGACGTGATATCGCTCATGTGACTGTCTAGACCAGTCATCTAGGCAAATACAGAGACAGAGACAGGGTTAGTGGTTGCCAGGGGCTGCGTGAGCATGGGAGCCGCTGTTCCTGGGTCTGAGTTTCCTTTTTAGATGATGAGAACGTTCTGGAATTAGGCTATGGTGATGCTTGCACAGTTGTGGCCTTTAAAATGATGTGTGTGCGCATGCTTGAGCACACTGTTTTTACCAGTGACATTTTTGTAAGTTTCCAACTGCCAAACGTTTAGATTTCGAAGAAAAAAATTAAAAATGTAGTCTCTCTCTACAATACCGTCCTGTGAGTACAAACTGCTTGGGCTGGCAGGATAGCTTGATCAGTGGGTGAGGGCACTTGCCCCCAGGCCCGACGACCTGAGTTCAGTCCCTGGTACCACCATGGTGAAGGGGGAGGACAGACTTTGCAAAGTTGTCCTCTGACCTCGGATCATGTAACATTGCCGTCATGGATATGCCACCCCGCCCCCCAGGGGGACAGGTGCTTCTGCCCCTGGGGACAGCTGAGAGTGTGTCAGTGTTCTTTGCCTGTCACAACTTGGATGCTCTGGTCTTTCGTGGTGGAGGTTAGGGGTATTGTACAACACCCTGTAATGCATAGGACACTTGCACCACAGTGACTTATCTAGTCCTAGGTCTCTCTTTTTCTTCCTTCACCCCCACCCCCGTTTTTTTTTTTTTTTTTTTTGAGACAGCTTCTGTGTAGTCCTGACTGCCCTGGATCTCGCTCTGTAGCCCAGGCTGGCCTCGAACTCACAGAGATCCGCCTGGTTCTGCCTCCCGAGTGCTGGGGTTAAAGACATGCGCCACCACTGCCTCTCTCAGATGAAATGCGGGGGTGGAGTGGGGGGTGGGGGGTGGGGGGGTGGAAGATGGAACTTGGTGAGGTTGTGCTGGGGTTGTGGAGAGACTGCACAGTGACTACAACAGAGCTCTAGTGTAGCTCAGGAGAGCAACCGCCCCAAGTATTTCCTTGAAAACGAGCATGCATGACGTAAGCAGCCTGAGTAGCCTAACTTGCCAGCTGGAAGGTGTCACGGGTCTCGCTGCTCTTCCACAGGCACCCTTGCTTGCATAGGCTATTGTCTCTCCAGAGTGGCTTTCCCATTCCAAGTAGGACCTTAAAGATGATTGGGCAACTTTTGTCTTCTGAGACAGTTTTGTCTCCTATAGGGCAAGCTGGCCTTGAACTTCTGAGCCTTCTACCTCCACCTCCCAAATGCTGGGATTACAGGTGTGCACCACCTCACCTGGTTTATGAGGTGCTGAGGACTGAACACAGAGCCTCCCTCCCTCAGGAGCGCCGAGCACTCTACCCACTGAGCCGCATTCCCGGCCTGAGGTGGTGGCTATCTGTCCCCAAATAACATTCGTGTTTTGAGCCTTGGCCCGTGAAGGTCATAGAGGTGATGGCCAGGGAGGCCTGAGTGTAAATCCCAGCATTCCTCCTGCTCCCTGCCTCCCCTGGAGTTGTCACATGACCAGGCTATGCTTCCACTTCCCGTCTGTGAAGCAGGCATCAGAGAGGATGTCGCCGAGGTCTGTGGGTACACACTTGTTTCCACCTTCTTACTGGGCACACCTTGGCTCATGGCCTCTCTCTCCCCAGGGAAATGGTGTCAGGGAGTCCTTACTGAGTGCCACCGTCTCTTTGTTTTGGCCACAGATGATGTCCGACTGTTTGCCTTTGTGCGCTTTACCACCGGTGATGCCATGAGCAAAAGGTCCAAGTTTGCCCTCATCACGTGGATCGGGGAGGCCGTGAGTGGGCTGCAGCGAGCCAAGACGGGGACCGACAAGACGCTGGTGAAGGAGGTGGTCCAGGTAATGTGTTCTGTCGCACGTCAGCAAGGGTCGCCAGCCATTTGGGATAGGGGGTATGGGGTGGACTCTGGAAAAGTTCTTAGCATTGTTCCGGGTGCCAGCCAGGGCCAGAACTCTGCCATTTTGACTGTTACACCATAGAAACACAGCTCTGCACAGCCAGCAGCCCACAGAGACAAGATGACCAGAATGGAGGCCACTGCCTGTCCCATTGTGGATGGGTCCCAGCAGTGGCCATGGGATCTAAGGAGAGGATGTGATCTTTCCCAGGACAGCATCTGTCCCAGGGACCCTGCTCACGCTTGCTCGGTGGTACACGTTAACCTGGTGACTGACAGTGGGGTGTGTTGTCACAGTTTGGTAACTAAAGCATAACAGTATGCACAGCACCCCAGACAGTGAGGTTGCTTGTTTAGGGGTTTGGGTAAGGGGCCACCTTAAGGAAGGAAAATCTGAATTTGTAATGGTGACGCAAGGTGAGCATGCAGAAGGATTGATTTCCCAAGGCCTAGAAGCCAGAGCCTTTTTTTCTTTTAGTTTATCCAAACTGCTGTTCCAGCGACCAGAGTAGATGTGGCCAGCCCTTCAGCCCTTCAGTCTGGCTGTGGCCCAGGGCCAAGTGACGTGTGCAAATTAAAAAGATGGAGCTGGAGAGATGGCTCCGTGGTTAAGAGCGTTGGCTGCATTTCCAGAGCCGGTGTTTGGTTCCTGGCACTCACATGGCTGCTCACAACCCTCTGCAGCTGCAGCTCCAGGGGATCTGACGCCCTCTTCTGGCCTCCATGGGCACTGCATGCATGGACTACACAGACATACATGTAGGCAAACCACCCATACACATAAAATAAAACAAAAACAAACAAACAAAAGTTGTGGTAAATTCCCTTGGCTCCCATTGGCTCCCTGGCTGACACACTGGCTGCCTTTAAAAAAATTTTTTTTTTTTGAGACAGGGTGTCTTCGGGTCACTATTGCTGCGATGAAACACCATGACTAAACGCAAGTTGAAAAGGGAAAGCTTTATTTATCTGGCTTACACTTCCACAGCACTGTTCATCACTGGAGGAAGTCAGGACAGGAACTCAAGCAGGGCAGGATCCTGGAGGCAGGAGCTGATGCAGAAGGCATGGAGGGGTGCTGCTTATTGTCTTGTTTCTCATGGCTTGTTCAGCCGGCTTTCTTACAGAATCTGGGACCACCAGCCCAGGGATGGCACCACTCACAACGGGCTGGGCCCTCCCCATCAATCACTAATTAAGAAAATGCCCTACAGGCTTTCATATAGCCGGATTTTATGGAGACAGTCTCAACTGAGACTTCCTCCTCTCTGATGACTCCAGCTGTGTCACGCTGTCATGAAACTAGCCAGCATACAGCGTTTCTCTGTTATGTAGCTCTGACTGTCCTGAAACTCAGTCTATAGACCAGGCTGACCTGGAACTCACAGAGATTCCCCTGTCTCTGCCTCCTGAGTTCTGGGATTGAAGGTAGAGCCTGGCCATACCCTGCTTTTTCTTTTTCCTCTGAGTTCTAAGGATTAAACAGTCCTTATGCAAGCATTTTACTGCCTGAGCAGCTTCAAGCCCTGCTGGATGGCCTCTATAGAAACCCTAGGAGGGGTTCCAGGCCTTATAAGCATGATAGTCATCTATATTGCATTTAAAGTAGGTTTTTTGTTTGCTTGTTTGGTTTGGTTTGGTTTGGTTTGGTTTGGTTTTTTGAGACAGGGTTTCTCTGTATAACAGTCCTAGCTGTTCTGGAACTTACTCTGTAGACCAGGCTGGCCTCGAACTCACAGAGATCCACCTGCCTCTGCCTCCTGAGTGCTGGGATTAAAGGCATGTGCCACACACCCCTGCCAAAGTAGGTTTTTAATTAATTCTGTCAAATTTGCATGTGTATGGTGTGTGTGTGTGTGTGTGTGTGTGTGTGTGTGTGTGTTACTGAGTGCATGTGGACAACACTGTTTAGTCAGTTCTCTCCTTCCGTCTTTCCTTGGCCTCCAGAGATCGAATTCAAGTCATCAGGCACCCCTCAAGCACCTTCATCCACTGAGCCATCTGCTGCCCCTCCCCCGCGGGGCCTCCCCACCCCGTTATTATTTTCATTTCATTTTGTTGAGGTAGGGCCTCATTCTGTAGCCCAGGCCGACCTCAAACTTCTGCCCGTGTTTGGAGTGCTGACAGTTGAGCCAGCACACATGGCTGGATTGCTCATTTAGTTGCTTACTACATGCTTGTTGTTTTGTGGAGCTGAGGTTCCAACCAGGGCCTCGTACATGCTTGGCAGGCCCTCCGCCGCCGAGCTGCAGTCCCAGCCTGGGGGTTCTGTGAACCTAGAACTGGCTGCAGTGGCAAACTAGCCCCGTAAGTGGGAGTGACTCAGGGACCTGGGTTCTCTGGTGGCAGCCTTCATGGTGGGAATACTAGTTCCTAGTCGCGGATTTGCAGGCTCGGAGAAGTTGAAGTGAAGTGGAATTGGCCGGCCCTTCACAGGGGGAGGCGAGGGCAGCAGGGAATCACGGCTGGATCCCGGCTCAGGTAGGCTTCATCTCTCCTACCATCCTCTTTCTCTCTGGATTTGGCCACCCTCTGTCCTGCAGAAGGAACATCCAGGCTTCGGTGGTCCTTCACGGTCAGGACTCCAGAAGAGAGAGGCCGGATACTTCTAGGATAGTTGTGGGGCGTTTACCCAACCACCCCCACAGTTCCCCAGAGTTTTCTTGAGTGCGAGCAGCAGGAAATATTAGATAGAAGGATTTATTGCGGAGAATATCGCGGAGATAAACAGATAGAAAATAAAGGATAGCCTCGAGAGGGCCTGGAACCTATTCCAACGGGCCCCGACTGTCTCTGCCCCAGGGTTTTTATAGAGATGCCAAGGGGTGGAGCAAAAGACCTCCTCCCCCAGCACAGGCAAGTGCAGACCATCTCAGACACCTGCACTCAGGCCCGTGGTCTAATCATCCTCTATGTGGACCTGCTGGGTAAAGCCACGAGGAACCCGAGAATGGGCTCCCACAGATAGTCCCTTAAAAGAACCCTGACCACCATCTGGGGCTTAATGATTTGCAACTGCAGTGAGGTTTCATTCAGTTCAGAGGCATGATGGGAGTTGAGGTATGCTGGGATCACTCAGGTGAGGAGCTGGGATTCCTGGCCAGATGGAGGTGGGTGCCTGTAGCACTGAAGCATGGAGGCAGGAGGATTGGAACTGGAAGTCAGAAAGGTGCCTGAAGGGTCCGTGGCTGGGAAAATCAGACGACAGTCCCCTTCTCCACAGCCGCAGGGCAGCAGAGGCTGCAGGGAGCGGGGCTGTTGTAGTGACAGTGCCCTGAGTTGGGGAATGTGCTGAGTGGACAGACAGTTCGCCTGGCTGAGGTGGCCCTGCCACACTGCTGTCTGCCGGTGCCCAGGATAACACACCCACCCATTGTTCTGGTGCCTCTGCAGGCTTGTGGGGACAATGTGGTGGCCATCAGGGGAGACTTCCCGGTGCCAGGCCAGGCTGCCTCCCATCAGAGCGGATCAGGCCTGTCTTGCAAAATGTGCTAACTTGCATGCTCTTTATTTATTTGTATTAATTTATTGTTGAGTTTAAAGTACTATGTATGTGTGCATGATGTGTGTAGGTGTGGGCATGTGGAGGTCAGAGGACAACGTTGTGGGGTCTCTTTCCTTTCACCATGTAGGTTTTGGGGATCAGGATCAAAGTCAGGTTACAGGTGTGGCAGCAAGCTCCTTTACCTGCTGAACCATCTCACTAACCAAAGGGAGACCATTTTGAAGGAGGGGCTTCATCAGAAACACAGTGGGGAACCGGGGAAGGCTTTAAGCTAGGGAGAGGAATTAGCTTTGCTCAAGGCGAGGCCCAGCACATAAACGAAGCTGTTTCGACCAGCAGACTGTTCTGTGCCAGCCGTGGCTTGCTGCCCCTCATCAGACTCTAGACCTACTCCTAGCCCGTGGCCAGCCTGCCCGGGTGGGCACTTGCCAGCTGCCTAGCAGCCATGCCCAACACAGAACCATGGAACCTCTCTGCTTGCCAGAGCCCCGAAGGTGGGAGGCCTCCCCATAGTGTTCCAAGGCCCAAGCACCTCGGAGTGTGTGTTCTGTAGGCTCTACCCGCCTTCTTCCTGGTGCCTCTCCATGCTTCTGCCTTCTAGTTATTTGTCCCTGCAGGGTCCCCCTCAGAACAGGCCTGCACCACACATAATTGTGCAATGTGTGGCCCCTAGTCACAGTAGCCAGGCACTGCTCCGTGAATGCCCACCACAGACATGAGTCTAATGCCAGTCACGTGCATTCCTTCTCTTACAGACCTCAGCCAGCCTTGGCCAGGAGCTCACAAAGATCATGTTTCTGGCCCCTCACCTCCCCGAATCTCTTTTTCCTCATCTGAGCAGTGAGATGTCAGTCTAACACATAGAAGCATGAAAGTCATAAATAAGATGCTGCCTATGGAGAGTGCTGGTATAGATGGATAGTTCCTTCTTTTTGAGAGAGGGTCTCATGTTGCCAAGGCTTGTCTTGAACTCACTATGTAGTTGAGGTGACCTTGACCCCCCTGAAATTCCTGCCTCTATCACCCTAAGTGGTGAGATCATGAATGTGTGCCACTGTGCCCTGTTTATGCAGTGCTGAGATGGAACCCAGGGCTTTGTGCATGCTAGGCAAGCACTCTGACTAAGCAAGCCCCTGTGTACTTATGCACTCATCTTTGGTTGAATTATGGACACATCCTGGTATTTGCTGACAATGAACATCTTTGAGGCTAAGTGTTGTCATTTTAAAACAATTCTGTTTACTGATTCTTTGGAGGAAATTCCCAAACATGCATGTGGCTGGGAACAAGAAATTCTATGCTTATTCTCATTCTCTCTCTCTCTCTCTCTCTCTCTCTCTCTCTCTCTCTCTCTCTCTCTCTCTCTGGTTGTGGAGACCCAAGGTCTCACACGTGTTGGGTGAGTGTGAGTGTTCTGGTACGTAGTTAGTTCCCCAGCCGTGGGCAGTTTTGATTAAACAGAAGTTGAAGATCCAGCCTGGGTTTGACCGCCGACCAATAGGTAGGGACTGCTTGGAGCTCTGGGTTAAGAAGGGTTCTGAGGTTGAGTGTTGACAGAGAAGGTGCCACGATCGATTTGTGATGTCTTCCATGGACATAGAAGCAGAGAATGGAGTATGTTTCCTACCCCTTCCCCCTCCCTGAACTAGATAGAGTCAGAGGTCAGGCCAGATGGGGTCAGGGCTTTGAACATCTGGGAAACAGGGGAGCAGGTCTCAAGCAGTTTTCCATATGCTAAGAGAGATGGCTGTGAAGGGGGATGTTCTCCTGCACCAGGCTTTTTCCTTTGGGTCCCCCAACCAGCTCCCAAATCATGACACAGAGACTTCTTATTAGTGTTGAATGTTCAGCCTAGTTTAGCTCTTTTCTGGCTAGCTCTTTTAACTTAAATTAACCTGTTTCTCTTTGTCTACCTTTTGCCTTGGGCCTTTTACCTTTCCTTACTTACTGTGTCTCTGTGTCTGCCTGGCTGGCGGCTGCCTGGTTTCTGGCCCCGGGCATCTCTCTCATTCTCTCCTCTCATTCTTTCTCCTTCTTGAACCTAGATTTCTCCTCCTATTTATTCTCTCTGCCTGGCAGCCCCACCTGTCCTTTCTCCTGTCTAGCTATTGGCCATTCAGCTTTTTATTAGACCAATCAGGTGCCTTAGGTAGACAAGGTGAAACAGATGCAACACATAAATAAACATAATCTTTACATAATTAAACAAATACAACATCAACAAAAGTAACACACTTTTACAGTTAAAGTAATATTCTGTAGTATAAACAAATGTAACACATCTTTGCCCACTTAAAATAATATTCCACAACATTTTCCAGATATGGGATCAACTGCTCTGCGTTGGTTTGGTCCACACCGGCTCACAGCAGGACCTTAGGACATCTGTCTGCTTGCATTCTGTCCTGCTAGATCACAATATGCCCGCCTGTGGTGTGCCCTTGGTTCTCTCCCTGAGCAGGAGGGTGACCTGAGCCTTTATATCCGAATCTGTCAGAAACTTGGCCTTCTGATCCATTTGTTTCCTTCATCTTTCTTTGATGAGTCACGCCTGCTTTAAGAACCTGCTCTTTTTGAGTAAATTATACCTTGCTGGCCGGGTTTTAAGGACTTGGTCTTTCAGGCTCTGAATAGGTGTAGGAGGGCATTGAGGAGGCAGCGGGAGGGCTGACAGTGGAGCGCCGTTGGCTTCTGTGTGCTCCGATTTCTTTCTGCTCAGCCTCCTGCGAGCTTGCCCTTTCTCCTGGCAAGAAGGGCTGTTGGGGACTGATTGCTTTTATTCAGCACTTAGAGGTCTTTGGCTTAGAATTCTTGGGGAATTCCACTTGGTGAAAGGCACTTGATTGTGGCCAGCAGGTGACTTGTCCGTTCCTGCCTCAGCTCACGCATGTGACAGAGAGTCTACACCCTGTATAGCAGAGATTTTCCATGGATTCTGGATGGTCCCAAAGCCATCACAGAGCCCTAAGCTTGAATAGTGCTGTGATCCTACGCTGGTTCCCCGTGGATTCTGGTGTCCGTGGTGGGACATTGTCATAGTCTTTATCTTCATGCTCCAGGGACTTAGGCAGAACCCTGGGTGGCTGGTGAGGATGTCTGGGAGACGTTTTTTTCTCCCTCTCCTCTTTACAGGAATGGAGAGCAGGGCCAGAGCCACTGAATACTGTGTTTAGGGTCTCTCAGGAACCCCTGCTCCTCTTCTCTTAAAGAGAGCCACAGCACTGGAGTTTGGCCTCCCAGGGTGTAGGCAAGTGATGGCCATAGTGAGTATTAAGCAAGCACAGTTTTGGGGGAGCAGTGAGTGGCATCCCTCTGACTGTTTTTTTGGTATAGTGGAAGCCACCTTCTTCCTCCTCCTCTGCAGCTCTCCCCTAGCCCAGCTTTGGGTGGTACCACTGGGTTGATGGACACAGCCAGCATCTCCCATGTTTACCCAGAGGAAGCCCCAGGGTCGCCCTGCGCTGAAAATGAACTCTGGAAAGAGCCTGGTCTCTGAACCCTAGGCTCCCCTGCAGTCTTGAGGCTGAAGGGATAGCTACATCACCCACAGATCAGCTGAGGGCCAGTCAGCACTTGCCCGGTGCCGGGCGCACCCAGCAAGTGTGCAAGGTCTTTGCGGGCTCCAAGGCCCTCATTACAGCCCTAGCATGTGGTACTGTTTCCGTTCCTGTTTGTAGAGGAGGAACTGAGGCTCGGGAGGGCCAGGCTGCTGGAGATCGTGGGGAAGCTTAGACTAACCCTATTCCCTACCCTGCTTTAACAAGAAAACTGGATTTAAGCCAGGCATTCGAGGGCTCTTTAAAAAAAAGAGTCGGGGTCTCCAGCACCACATAAACCAGGCACTGTAGTCACACCTGTGATCACAGCACTGGAGAGGTGTAAGGTCAGAAGTTCAGGGTCATCCTTGGCTACCAGCAAGTTCAAGGCCAACCTAGGTTACATGAAACTCTCTCTGAAGTAGGGGAGGCAATTTAAAATCAAGGATAGGAGAATATTTATGCATTTCTTAATTTAACCTTGCAAACAGTACCGTGTGTGTGTGTGTGTGTGTGTGTGTGTGTGTGTGTGTGTGTGTGTACAGACCTAGTTCCTAACCCGTCCTTCACTGGGATCTCTTTCTCAAGGAGAGCAATCTAGGGTCTGCATTGTTTCTGAGAAAGTTGTGGAGACAAAGCCTGTCCTCAGACACCGTTACAGGCTGTTTTGATGGAAGTCTGAAGCTGCCAGAATTGGACATGAGTAAAAGAACCTCTTCCTTTGGACAGTCCCACTGGGCAAAACATGAAAAGCCCCTGTTTAGAAGCCTTGGGAGGGACGTGCGGGTCCTGGACAAAACACTAAAAGCCTCGGGACAGTACGCAGACTGGCATTTTGTGCTTTGGACTCTTACGGGTAGCTTGGTCAGTCTTGGGGCTTCTGGTATGGCGGGTGGGGGTGGAGACAGAGTCTAGAACAGCCTGAAGGAGGGGTGAGGAGGAAGGGCACACCTACCATGGGGCTCTTCACTTTGTGACCCTGAAATGAGTCACTTCCTCTCTCTGGTCCTCTATCAAAAAACGGAGGTGGTTGGCAGGGCTTAGTGGGTTCTGTTCCTGTGGTCCCATCTTCCCACCTGGTCTTGAACCATGGGACAGTTACAGCTGAGTGACTTTCGAACATTTCCAGCTTCCCCCGTGAACACCTATGAAGCCACCACCAGAGTTAAGGGAGGGACATTTGTCAGCTGCAGGGCTCTGTGGTGGGAGACTCTCCTGGGTGGCCACTCTGCTTTCAGACCAGATCGTGTTCTTTTCGGCCTCCAGCGGCCACCGTGTGCTGGTCACTGCTGCCGCTGACCTGTGACACACCTGAAGGCCAGGCCGAGTGCCAGGGCCTGTGAGTGCTGATTGTGGGTGAACTGGCAGCGTTTCAGGGCTGCTGCAATGTTCTTCTCTTGACATAAGGCTGCGTGTGTGCCATCGAAACACTTCTCAGTAAGGACTGGCCTGGGTTCTGCCACCTCTCTCCTTGTGGCTCTTAGATGGCTTTCATGTGTGTATAGGGGACGAGTGTGGTGGGAGGTGGCCCGTTGGCACAGGTGGCCAGTGCCCAGGGACACAGGTGAGCAGCTCCTTGCTCTTTCTGGTCCTGGCGTTGCTCACAGGTCACTTTCTGGTCCTGGCGTCGCTCACAGATCAGGCTTCATCTGCCCGGTGGTGTTGCTTGGTTTCTGCCCTTTTTACAAACACAGCAGGAAGGTGACTCCCTTGTGGCACTGGAAACTCCCTAGCGATGCTGGTGACTCCCTTAGGTCTGAAGCTGACTGCCCAGTAGGTGTGGAAGCAGAGGACAGGGGCTCATTTCAAGAAAATTTTGAGGTTGGATCTGTCTTAGGGTTTCTGTTACTGTGATGAAACACCATGGCTGAAAAGCTGAGGAGGAACGGGCTTATTTTCCTTAGGATTCCACATCATAGTTCATCACTGAAGGAAGTCAGGGCAGTACTTGTTCCTCATGGCTTCCTCCACCTGCTTTCTTATAGAACCCAAGGGCTGGCATCACATACAATGGGCTGAGCCCTCCTCCATCAATCACTAGGTAAGAAAATGGTCTCCAGGCTTACCAACACTCTGATCTTAAGGAGCCATTTTCTCAATTGAGGTTCCCTCCTCTCAGATGACTCTAGCTTGTGTCAAGTTGACATAAAACTAGTTAGCACAGTGCCCAAGTTATACATTTGGGGACATTTTGTAGAGTTCACGCCCTAGATGGGAAGAGTGTGCCACCTCTGTTAAGCCTTTTGTGGAGGCAATGAATGGCCTGTTGGCCTACCAGGGATGCCATCCCAAGATGCCTGCCTTTCCCACTTCCCCAGATAGGAAGGGACTGCCCCTGGAATAGTAGGGAAGAGGTCCCCTCAACTTTGTCTCCAGGGCTGCCCATGGGTGGTAGGAGCCCTTAAATAAGCTTGGATGGAAATGGGGAAATCTCATTTAGAAGGATGTACAGGGAAGGGTTGGATCATAGGGGATGTGGAGATCTGGAAGGTTCCTGGAGGGCATGGGGGTGGGGGTGCAAGTGAGTGAACATGGGTGTCAGCTAAAGGCTGTGAAGCCTCAACTGTCCTCGGTATGGACTGAGGGGTAAGTGAATGACTTCTCTGGCCTTGCCATCTTCCAGTCTGCTGCTGGGGAGATGGGAGCCACAGAGGAAGCGCCTCCTCCGACTTCAGCTGGGCAGTGCGGTACAGGTCCACCCAGGGCTCGTGAGGTGTGAGGGAACAGAGCCAGATCCATCAGCCTCCTCTGGAGGTTGAGTCTCAGGCCTCTGCAGGCAGCAGCAGCAGCAACAACAACAAAAGCACATCTTCCGTCAAATCTCCTTCTTCCTGTCTTCTGTGGCAGTAGCGAGGAGAGAATGTTCTGTGGCTGATTCAACAGGGCAGCGTGTGGGTGGTGACATGGCTGTCCTGTAAACTTGGTGAACTTGGAAGCGTTTGCTTCGTGGCTATTTGGTTTTAAGCATGCCTTGGGGTTTGAAGTTGCGATTATTTTTTTATAGTTTGAGACAGTGTATATGTGTGGATGTGTGTGTGTTATATAGGGGGAGCTTAGGTAATTTTGCCCATTTACATTTATTGCTGTGTACGATTCACTGGTCTGATCTCCTTTTTGAGATAGTCAGGTAGCCTGGGCTGGCCTTGAACTCCATATGTAGCTGAAGTTGTTCTTAAACTTTTTTTTTTTAATCTATTAACTTTGTGTGTGGACTTACGCATACCACAGTGGCATGTGGTGCCGGGACACAATGCACAGGGGTTGGTCTCTCCTTCCACTACAGGCATCTCAGATCGTCAGGCTAGAAAGCACTCAGCAGCCTTTACCTGCTGAACCATCTTTCCCACCCAGTCTTGAACTTCTGATCCCTCTACCTGGGATTGCCACCCTGCACCATCAAGCCTTATTTGTGTGGTGCTGGGGACTGAACCCAGGGCTCTGTGCATGCTAGGTAAGCGCTATATCCACTGAGCCACATCCTCAGCCCCTGTTTTGTTTTGTTGAGACAAGAGTTTTGCTACGTAACCTGAACTGGCTTCAAGCTCATGGGCAGTCGCCAGAGTTCTGGGGTCATAGGTGTGAGTGCCGCACTGCCTGATGGTCGTGTGATGGCCCACACTCTTGCGGTTTTAGCTGGAGCTGCACCCAGCCCCTAACACTTCCTTTAGATTTCTTAACCCTTATCATATCTTCCTAATCGCCTGTTCCTGACACAGACTTCAGGTTCTTACTTCTTTAGATTGCCATATATGGCTGTCGCCAAGCAGAGGACTTTGAACTTCCTCTGTAGGCTTCTTAGTGGGTTGGCTTCCCTGCTGGGGCACTCTTGCCCCTCCTTCCCCTGTGCCGCTGGGCTGGACTGGGAGTTGAGACACAAGTCAGCTCTCAGTTCTCTTTCTGACCCCGGCCCCCTGCCTTCCATTGTCTGGGTCACATGCACAGAGCAGTGCTGGCCAGTGGGGCTAGTGGGAAGGGTCTTTACCTTCAGGGCTAGACAAGGCTCTCTCTGCTCTGCCCAGGGGTCTTATCTTAACCAAGTAAAAGGCCAATGTATGGAGGGTGGATTCAGAAAGTGTGTGAGGATGTCCCTTTTGGCTGATACTAAGCCCTCCTCCATACCCCTCCATGTCTTAGTGGCCTTGTTCATGGTTTCTAGAAAGCTGAGATACTCGATCTTCCTGGTGCTATGGCGACTTTGCTTATTTTGCTTTTATTGGTGCGAACGCCATTTAATGTAAAATTAACCATTTTAACCACTCCTCCCTAGTTCCAAAGATATTTGCCATCCTTTCTTTATATCTATATGGTTGTGCCGGGGGTGGAGGGGGGGGAAGTGGGCGGGGTGCTAGGGATTGAACCCAGGACCTCATGCCTGCTAAGGTAAGCACTCTACCCCTGAGCCACATTCCCAGCCTGAGGCAGCAGTCCCAGCTCTGTGACCTTGGGTAGGCATTGCAGTCTCTAGATTCTGTCTTTTCTGTAAAATGGAAGCAATCTTGACTGTCTTTTGGGATTTTAAGAGTTGCTCTTGGAGAACTGGTCTTCTGACCTTTCCTGGTTTGCAGTCACCTCCAAGCGCCCTGCTGACTTTACCACATCCAATTTTAGGTGACCGTCATTTCCTGTTCTGTCTCCCACCCCTGGTCACCTCTGGTCTGTTTTCTCTGTGGATTTGCCTTTTTTGGACATTTCCTGCCAGTGGAACCAGACAGTGGGTGGCCTTGCGTGTCTGCCTGCTTCTGCTCATGTTTGAGGGTTCATCCATGTTGCAGCAGGCATCAGAATTCATTCCCTTTCAGTGCTGACTAATTAATGCTTCACCGTGTGGGACGTCCGTGCTTTGTGTACGCCTCATCTCATCTCTTGTTGAGCTATCTGGGGTGCTTGGCTGTTGGTGAGTCATGCTGCCGTGAGATCTGGGTGTGTGCTTATGTGCCCAGGCGATTTCATTCCTCCCAGGTAGATCTTCAGGTGTAAAGTCCCAGAGTCATATTTGACGCTGTGGCGTGGCCTCAGTACCACAGCGCAGTGTGTACATATGGAAGTCCCGATAATGGTGCCACAGGCCTGGGTTGTTGCTCAGTGGTAGAGCACTTGCCTAACAAGGCTAGGCCCTGGATTCCTCCCCCAGTACTGGTGTGAATGTGGGGGTGTGATGTGCAGTGTTGAGGGACATTCATGTATGCTGATGTGTACTCTGTGTGTGCACACGTGCTCACTCTTGCTCTTCCTGCCGTACAGACTGTGTTGGCCTTAAACTCCTATGTAGCTGAGGCTGACCACAAACTCCCAGGCCTCCTGCCTCCACCTCCCCAGTGCTGGTTTTACAGATCCACACTGCTACCCCCAGCTCCTTTATGTGGATCATTCCCCAACCTTTGGACTTGGGCTTCTGGCAGCTTTCTGTCTTCCTTTGAGATTTTCCTGGTTTATTGTAGCTTGTAATCTCCATATAAAATAGCATAATCCTCCTGGCTCAGTGTTATCTGATCAGATACCACCTGCTTCACTCATTCCCACGTGGGCCAGGCCTTCGGGTTACCTGGGCAAAGTCTTGCACCCCAAGAAGTGACGGTAACAGTGTGTTTCCTAGCTATAGGCTGGCGTGTTTGTAGAATGAATGCTAACAGTGCCCTGCCCACCTGCCCAAGATTGAATGTGGTTGGAAAGGCCGGGATACCCCTGGTGAACGCAGGCCTCGTAATGGCTGAGCCAGCCGGTGAGAACCTATTATCCCGGCTTCTCCCCACCCCAGCTGCAGTAGTAACGTGGATGAGCGGGAGCCACACGCCAGAGCCTCCTTTTTTTTCTGTTCCCTCCCTCCTGTGATAAAAAAAAATCACAGAGATAGGGTCTCACTATGTAGCTCAATGTGGTCTTAGAATCATGGAAGTTCCCTGCCCTAACTTCCTGAGTGCTGGGATTACAGGTGTGTGCCACCGTGCCCAGCTCCTCCTTCCCCTTCCTTCCTTCTCTTCTGGAGTTAAACTTTGACCAGCTCCCTGCCCGCTTTTCCAACCTCACACCCTCCCTGATGGGTTTTTACAGCTGAAGACGTTGAATGACAGTTGAGAGGGACTTGCCCAAGGTAATACAGCCAGGAAAAGACAGTCCAGGAGTCATGCTTGGGTCCAGCCATGGCCCAGAGGACATGGCATCCCTGTCCATCTGATCGAGCTTCTGGCACAGGCTCCGTTGGCATGATTTCACTGCACTCTGCTGTGAATGTCTGGGGTGCCAGGGCTTCTTGCTGTGTTGCCTGGGCAACCCTGGACCTGCCCCCTCCTCCCTCACGGAAACTCTGAGCTCTTCTTTGTCCTTGCAGAATTTTGCAAAGGAGTTTGTGATCAGCGATCGGAAGGAGCTGGAGGAAGACTTCATCAGGAGTGAGCTGAAGAAGGCTGGAGGAGCCAATTACGATGCTCAGACAGAGTAGCCTCAGCCCCACACCCCAGAGCCATCTGCCTGCTCCACCCAGGAGGAGACTGCCACCTCGAGTCACCAGCCCACCAGGGAGGAAGAGCCATGAGAGGCGCCGGCGCCACCAGTGTGTGCAACCCCCTCCCCTGCCTCCCCAGCCCCCTCTGCCCCTCTCTCCCCTCTGTGGTCCTCTCAAGCTCACTAAGCATCATTATTTGGTACCTGCCCCCTTTTTGTTTTAAAGAAAAGTCATCTTGGTGCCAGGGTCATGCACACCATCAAATCCCAGGTGCCTCCATCAGTGGCCCTTGGCCTGACATTTCCCTTGCCCTCACTGTGGCCTGCCTCGTCTGAGCCACCCTGGCCTCCAGTTGCTGGGGCCTGGCCTGGGTACCATCCCAGCTTGCCTTGGCTGTTTCCTGCTAGCCCTATGGTGGCCGCCATGCCAGGAGCTGTGCACACCCTGCAGCCTTCATGAGCTCACACATGCTCCTCGGAACCCCTAGACGTGGCTCCAGGCCCCACCCCCACCCTGTTCAGAGTGGCCTAAGCTATAAGTCTGGTAGATGCTGCTTGGCAGTGACAGGTTTAGGTCTGGCGTGGACCGAGTACAAAGTGACAATTTGCCTTAAATCTTGCCTGGCGGTGGCTCTGCCATGTGGTCTAAACTACCCTTTTGGCGAAGTCTTTCTGAAGTATGAGAGGTCTGAGTCCAGCTGTGGTGGGAGTTTAGGGTCAACCTCAGGGCCTCCTAGGGTGACGAGGATGGAAAGGTCCCCTGCAAACAGGGAAGCAGGCACAGGCCTCACGGCACCTGGAAGGCCGTGGTTGGAATCTTAGTCTGCACCACAAATTCGAAAAGATGGCTTTGTTTGCTTTTAAAGAAAGCTGAGGCGGGCTTGGCTCCTCGTGAGCACGTGAAGATGGTTCTTTTCCTTTCTCCTGGCTCTTTTCATTTTGGGGAAGAAGACTGCACTGGACTGGGCTGTGAGGACCATCTCTGGCATTCCAACAGTTTACAGAAATAAATGTGTTTTTCAAGAAAAACAAATTGGGTTGTCTGCTTTGTGTGTGTGCGTGCGTGCGTGCGTGTGTGTGTGTGTGTGTGTTTGTCCAAATTCAGACTGAGTGGTTGTTGAAGGAGCTGCTGGGCCTTGGGCATGTGGGTTTCCTTCTCCAAGATGTTTTCATGTAGCTCAGGCTGGCCTCAAACTTTCAATGTAGGAGGATGGTCTTGAACACCTAATTGTCATTCGGCCATCTCCCAAATGGTAAAGTTATAGATGTGTACCACCTTGCCCTACTTCAGTAGCTTTTTGACCCTCTGTGCATTCTTGCAGAGGACCCAGGTTTGGTTTCCAGCACCCTCATTGGGCAGCTCATGACTGCCTGTAACTCCAGCCCAGGGGATCCAGGTTGTCCCTGAACTCACTCCATGGCCCAGGGTAGCCTTGAAGTGGTAATCCTCCTGTCTCCTCCGAAGTAGCCGGCTCACAGTTCTGAGTCTCCACAGCCAGCTTTAGATATGACTTTTGTTTTGTTTCTAGTGAGACAAGGCCTCACTGTAGGCTAGACTGGCCTTGAAGTTGTGACACTCTCCCTGCCACAGCCTCCTGAATGCTGGCGTTACAGGTATGTGTCACCACTCCTGGCTTAGATTTTAAAATTCTCAACCATAGAGTAGACGTTTATCTTCATTTTATAAAACCAAGATCAGAGAGACTAATCCCCCTCTCCTGTCACAAAGCCATGACCATGCTGCCTGGTGGCACAAAGAGGTGACCTCATTCAAGGCAAGTTCACATTCATGACTTTTCTGTTTATAGCTGTGTGTCTTCAGGAAGATTAACCTCACTGAGCTCTGAATCCCTCATAGGGCAGCACTGTATGATGGGTATGATGGTAACCATGGCCCTTGAGAGGAGGCAGGAGGATCAGAAGTTCAGAGTTATCCTCTGATACATAGTGAGTTCACAGGGCCAGCCTTTGCTACAGACCCTGTCTCAAAAAGAGAAAAGAAAGGCTGAGACCTGGCTACCCCTTTGAGCCTTCCCTGCCCTCCACTCTATCCTGCCCTTGCTTGAGGTCTTATGTAGGGTGGGGGAGGAAGGAGAGCCGAGGAGGAAGTCAGCCTGTGCCTGTGGTGTGTATTTTTGCTCTATCGTTGATTGGTCTATGGGGACCTGTCTGTTTCACAACTTCTCCCAGCCCTCCTGGGGGACCCTGGCACTCTGCTTATACTCCAGGGGTTATCTGGGGCTAGAAGGGGGAGTGCCACCCTAGGTCCCAGGGCGCCATCCAGGCTAGGGGTGGATGTCCTGGATTTAGTCTGATTAATCTCCTTGTTCCCCATTCCTAGAGAATCGCAGAAGAGATTAAAACAAGGCTGAGCTGAGGTTAGCTCAGGTGACTCCTTAAGGAAGAGGAGATGCTGAGTAGCTCAGGACTCAAATGAAGTCTCAGGTAGCCCAGGCTGCCCTTGAACTCAACATGAGGATGGCCTTGAGTTCCTTATCCCCCAGCCTCTCCTGGAGTGCTAGGACACACCATTGCACCCAGGACACAGCACCGTACCCAGGACACAGTACCATAACCAGCTTTGTGTGTTTGGAAAGTACCCACTGAGCTACTTCCCCAGCCCCAGCAGTCTAGAATGTTCCGCAGGCCCTGTGACATGGGCTGTGAAGGAGTCTGAACATTAGTTCCCGTAAGATGTATGTCCATGTCCAGACTGTGGGCCTCCACTGGAAAAAGCGTCTTTAGGGATGTAATTGAAGATGAGGCTGGAGTAATAAACAGGATGTTGTTTGAGGGAGGTTTGAGACCCAGACAAGAGAGAAGAAAGAGAAGAGAACGAGAAGAGGAGGCAGCCACAAGCCGAGCAACTCCTGGGGCTGTGCAAAGCTGGAGGACCCAGGAGGAGGGTCCCCAGGGCCTCCAGGGGAGGCAAGGGCCGCTCTCCCGGAACCCCAATCCTGGGGCTCAGGACAGAGTACACATTCTGCTGCTGTGGTAAACTTCAGTTTAAATCCTCCTTTTCCCCATTTCCCACCCCAACCTCTCCAGGTGGGACTGTGTCCCTGTGCCTGGAGTGGTCCCTGCACAGGGCAGGAGTTTGGGCAGTGGCTGGCAGTCGGGTTTCCCTGACATACCCCCTGCTAAAATGGAGTCCTAAGCCGGGCTGTGGTGGCACACACCTTTAGTCCCAGCACTTGGGAGGCAGAGGCAGGTGGATCTCTGTGAGTTCGAGGCCAGCCTGGTCTACAAAGAGTTCTGGTCCAGACAGGGCTATACAGAGAAACCCTGTATCAAAAAAACAAAACTAAACAAACAAAACAACAACAAAAACTGGAGCCCTGCTGTACTACCAAGCCACACACACGCCAGATCTCAGACCTGCGAGGTCTCAGACCAGCTCCGTGCCGGGTGGAACCAGGGACTTCCTGGCTGTCTTCTGACTGTGCCCTGAGTTCTACCTCAGGAAGTTGGCTGTCTTGTTCACCTATCTGACCACCAAACCAGCTGCCTCCCCAAACCCAACCAGGGCCCTAAGCCCATCCAACTCCCTTACTCCTTCTTAATGGTCCTAAGGGAACTGAGACCACAGGAGGGAACCCTGCTGCTGAGGCTCCTGGGCTGGGCTGACTCTGGGTGGGACAGGAGAGGCATATGTTGCCCTGAGGTTCATGGAAGGTCTGAGGTGAAAGAGCATTGGATCTGCAGAGCCTGGGGAACCCTTCCTGCTCTACGTCAGAACTGGTCTGGGGTGCTGCCTGCAGGCAGGGGTTGGGGATCAAGAGAGGAAGGGAGCCCCTGGGAACAAGGGGTAACAGTTCACTCCAGTTTCTGGCAAACCAACTCAAGCAGATGCTAATGTGTTTCCTTGCTCCCTGGCTCATCCCCAGCAGTTCCCATGGCTGATGTCACTCTTGGTGACTTGCCAAGCCATGGTGGCACACACAGGGGAGGCACACAATGAATCTTCCCATAAATCCTCAAGCATAAATGTGGGCACCCCAGGAGATCCTCAGTGCTATTCAGGCACAGCAGTAACACGATCCAGGTGTGTGTGTGTGTGTGTGTGTGTGTGTGTGTGTGTGTGTGTGTGTGTGTAGCCCACCTGTGCCTGGCATTTGGTAGACAAACAACTGCAGGAAAACATTAGTGTCTGCCTAATGGATGGGTAGGAATCTGTGAGGTGAGTCTTTTGTCTATTTAGAGGGAAGATTAGAGATGCTGTTTGTGACAGGGTCTTCCGATGTAGCCCAGGCTGGCCTCCAACTCACCACTCTCCTGCTTTAGCTTTTGAAGTGCCGTGATTACAGGCATGTACCACCTCACCTGGCTTTTATATCTGCTTTTAATTTTTGGAAAAAAAAATTTGTTTATTTGAGCGCTATAGCACAGGATGATGTCAAACTCGCATTCCTGCCTTAGGCTCCCCGGTACTGGGATTACAGGGATGCATCACTGTGCAGGGTCTTAGAGTACTTTTGTGTTTGTGTTTGAGTGTGTGTGTGTGTGTGTGTGTGTGTGTGTGTGTGTGCATGCCTGTAGGGGTGCATGTGTAAGTGGGTGGATGTGTGTGTGGAGGCCAGAGGACATTGTTGAGCATCTTCCACCTTATTTTTATTATTTTAAATTTAATTTAGGTTTATTGTGTATGTGTGGATGGTGGCGGTGATGGGCGCGCGCACACACACACACACACACACACACACACACACACACACACACGCCGTGGCACTTATGTGGAGGTAAGAGGACAACTTTAGGAGCCTGTTCCCTTCTTTGGCGATGGATTCCAGGAATCCAGCTCAGGTCACCAGACTTGTCCAGCAAGCACCTCGATCCACTGGGCTGTCTCACGGGCTCTCCCCCTGCCTTTTGAGACAGGTTCTCTCACTGAACCTTGTGCTGTCCGGCGAGTCCCAGGGATCTCCTGCCTCTGCCTCCTGAACACTAGGATTTAAACATGTATCGTATGCTGGAGTTTTTACGTGATGGGTGCAGGTGCTGGGGATCTGAGCTCAGGTCCTGCAGCCTGTGCAGCGTTTAATGAGCTGAGCCATCTCCCAGCCCCTAATTGTGCTTTTCCAAACAAACATTCCCACAGGACACCCAGCAGCCCGCGGGATCCATGTTGCCTATGACAGGTGAGTTGGTTCAAAGTCCACCTGGAGGAACAGATAGCAGGGAGCTAGGGAACCGGGCAACTTGCAGGGGTGCAGTGGGGAGCGACAGGCAGATTGGCAGGGCTGAAGCTGGAGTTTGGTGACGGCTGTTGCCTGGTGTGCACAGAGCCCATGGGTTTGGAACCCAGAACTGTTAAAAAAAAAAAAAAAGGATTGTTCCGAATTGAGTCTGAAGCCTTCTGCTGTCCCGAAATGAGGCCAGTTCTGTTGAGAAGCACGTTCGTCTGAACGATCTAGAAGGAAAGTCTGTCCTCAGGAGTTTCTAGGACTGTCCAGATGGCCTCCAAGCCCAGCGCCTCCTCCAGAACCCTGTACTGCCTGCCTCCCCCAGCAGCCTGCTTTATAAAGCCAGGGTGCTTGCTGCCAAGGAACACTTCCATGGCCACCTGATTCCTCCAGGCTCCGGCAACCCAGAGCCTCGTAAACAATAGGCGCCCAATGATGACCATTCAATCTGTCCATGCCAAAATGCCCCTCAGAGGGAATAGTTTATTCTGGAGTCAAATATGAGTGACCACAGCCCGGGAACACAGATTTAGGTTACCTCAAATTCCGTATTCCAACCTGGAATCAGTTTCATGAAGAGTTTACAGTAACAGAGCAAAGGAAGTCACGAACCAAGGAGGTTACAACAAAGGAGAGGTCTTGGATGCTATCCAAGACACTTAGCCTTTTAGTTGGTGGGATATGGCTTTATTACTACATCCCGAAAGATTTTATCTGTTCGTCACAGGATGATAGGTCCAACAGAGTGGGAAGGAATAGTTGTTTAGGGGGCTAAAGATAAGCCAAGATCCATTGAAATTAGGCTCTGGATTCCCACCGTTCCACCTGTTCTGCAGACATCGAAATTCCCACCAGTCAACCAGCCTTATGGAAGGGTCCATTGAAGGTGCGGTGTCTTTCTGGGACTTCTGTTCGCAGTTCACAATGGCTGCTGCCTAGGTGGGTGAGCACACAGAGGTCAGCAGCCTGCTGTTCCCTTTTGCTTTCAGAGGCAGACCTCTTGAGGAGTGCTGTGGACCTGTGAGCTGCTGTGTGGGGACTCTGCCAGGTGAGGCTCAGGCCCTTCAACGGCCATTTGCTTAGGGACAACAGCCCTAGCCACAGACTTGTAAGGCAGAGTCCACGTTCTGTCCTGCCTACTGAGTCTGCCCGCTGGGCTTGGGGGAGGGCAGTGTACGTTTCCCAACACAGCCCCAAGGCACCACTGATTCAGTGTGAGGTCCAGCTTGGGCCCAAAGCCAGCCCCTCCCACTTTAGGCTGGAAAAGAAACTTTGACTCCATTTTAGAAAAGTTCTTGAACGGACTTAATTTTTTTTTTTTTTTAATTTTCCGGAGCTGAGGACCGAACCCAGGGCCTGTGCTTGCTAGGCAAGCGCTCTACCACTGAACTAAATTTCTAACCCCCCACCCCCCTTTTTTTAAAAGTTTTTTGGCATGCCAAAAGCATGGAGGTGGCGGACTCGGTGACACACTCCTTTAATCCCAGTGCTGAGGAAGCAGAAGCAAGTGTATCTCTGGAGTTTGCAGCCGGTCTGGTCTACATAATGAGTTCCAGGCTAGCCAGGACTGCATTGTGAGACCTTGTCTAAACAAAACGAAACAACAAAAAAGGGAAAAGCTATAATTACAATAAAAATTCCACAAAAAGTGAAGCAGACAAAACATTCATACTCTGCCTTCCAGGGGTCACCATCATCACATTTAGGGGTACAGCCTTTCAGACTCTTTAATACAGTGTGTACACTCCTGTCCTCAAATTGTGACCACGTTTGGTCCTCTGTGTGTATGCACGTGCGCGTGCGTGCGTGCATGTGTGTGTGTGTGTGTGTGTGTGTGTGTGTGTGTGTGTGTGCTTGTTAGTGTGGGTGTGTGGACTCTAGAAGTCAATATTGGCAAGTCTTTCCTTGCTCGCTCTCCACCTCTATTTTATCTTATTTTTAATTGTTTTGAGGGCTGGTGAGATGGCTCAACAGGTAAAGGTACTTGTTCCCTAGCCTGGCAACCCGAGTTCAGTCTCCAGGATCCTCATGGTAGAAGGGGAACATGTAACCTGCTCCTGAAGGTCTTCCTTTGACTTTCTCTCTCTCTCTCTCTCTCTCTCTCTCTCTCTCTCTCTCTCTCTCTCTCTCTCTCTCTCTCTCACACACACACACACACACACACACAAAGAAAAAAAAGAAAGAAAAAATGATTTATTTATTTATATTTTATGTGTCTGCATATACATCCGCGCACCACGTGCATGCAGTGCCCATGGAGGCCAGAAGAGGGCAGCAGATCCCCTGGCACTGGAGTTAGAGACAGTTGTGAGTCACCATGTAGGTGCTGGGAATGGAAACTGGGTCCTCTGGAAGAGCAACCAGTGCTCTTAATTGCTGAGCCAGATATCTTTTCAGCCTCTTAATTAAAAAAAGATGTAATTAAGAAAATGACGTGTGTGAAAAGGTGCAGAGGTAGAGGACACTTGCTGGGGCTGGTTCTCTCACCGTGTGGGACCTGGGGATTGCCGTCAGCCCAGGCTGTGGATGCCTGATCCACTAAGCCGTCTCACTGGCTGCTCTACCTTTGGTTTTCGAGTCAGGGTCTCTCATTTCACCTGACGCTCCTGCATTTGGTTAGGTTGGCTAGTTATGGGCTTCAGGGACTCCCCGTCTCTACCGTCCTGCCCCCCACAGTTCTTAGGTTTACAGGCATGAGCCGCTGTGCTGGGATTTTTGTTTGTTTCTTTGTTTTGTCTTGTTTATGGGTGCTGGGGGTCTGAACTTGGGTCCTCATGCTGTGCAGGAGTCACTTCACGGACTGAGCCCTTTGTCCTGCGCTGTCACACTCTGTAACCGGCTCTTTTCACTTGCGTTCTGCAGGACTACCCTCTCAGCCAGACTACGGCCGTCTTTATGAGTTCGCTGTGCCTGCCTGCCAGGTCACCACAGCGGCTTACTGAGGATTGACCTCCCTCATAGAGGGAAGGACAGGGAGGGCTGTGGGACCCTCAGCAAAGGACCCAGCCACTCCTCCATAAGGTGGTGTGCGATTCTGCCCTAATTGGGTGTGGCCTTAAGGAAGAGTTCGAGGACACAGGTGGGAAAGGACTAGGGGAGGTGGCTCCATCTGCGTGGACATGTGGGGGGTCACCCATGCTGGGTGTAGACCTTCCAGTGGCTGCTTTAAAGAGCCCCTCACCCAGGCGAGCTGTGGTAGTGCATACCTTTAATCTCAGCACTTGGGAGGCAGAGGCAGGTGGATATCTCTGTGAGTTTGAAGCCAGGTAGAACTATAGAGTGAGTTCCAGGATAGCCAGGGCTACACAGAGAAACCATGTCTCAAACAAAACGAAACAAAATGAAAAAAAAAAAACAACCCTAAACAACCACAAAAACTAACAAACAAACAAAAAACCCCAACAAGCCAGGCAGTGGTGGCACACACCTTTAATCCCAGCACTCAGGAGGCAGAGGCAGGCGGATCTCTGTGAGTTCGAGGCCAGCCTGGTCTACAGAGTGAGTTCCAGGATAGGCTCCAAAGCTACACAGAGAAACCCTGTCTTGGAAAAAAAAAAACCAACCAAAAAAACTACCAACAGGCTGGGCAATTCATGGAGAGCAAGCCAGCAAGCAGCACTCCTCCAGGGCCTCTGCATCAGCTCCTGCCTCCAGGTTCCTGTGAGTTCTCGGGATGATGGACTACAGGCTGTACGCTGAAATAAGCCCTTTCCCCCTGAGTTGCTTTTGGCCATGGTGCTTATCACAGCAATGGAAACCTTAACTTAGCAGGCTGCTTGTGAGGGGAAGGGCATGCTCTCACCCCCCATGCCGACTTGTTGTCATCCTTTCTTCCGTTCCTTTACCTTAGCTGAGGGATGGAAGCATCTGTATCTGCCCCGGGCTGCACTTTTCAATGTTTGTTGAATGAGTAATGGAATCACTTTCTCCAGCCACAATAGAGCCAGAAGCTGTTAGCCACACTTGGTGTAAACAGCGCGGACCACAGTTGCCATGGCAACTGGGGGGACTCTATTGTAGACAGCTTCAGGGATGGTGGCAGAGTATCCATCAGGAAGTAGGTTTCCTTTATATGCTCTTTGGGAACCCCACATTTGCAACCACCTTAAATTACGAACCTCTTTGGGTCTCAGTTTCGCCCACCCACCCCCTTTTTGGTATTGTTTTGTTTTTTGTTTTTCAAGACAGGGTTTCCCCATGTAGTTTTGGTGCCTGTCCTGGATCTCACTCTCTAGACCAGGCTGGCCTCGAACTCACAGAGATCCACCTGGCTCTGCTTCCCGAGTGCTGGGATTAAAGGTGTGTGCCACCACCGCCCGGCCTCCACCCACCCCTTTTTGAAACAGGGTCTCACTGCATAGCCCAGGCTGGCTTGGAACTCTTCATGTAGACCAGGCTGGCCTCCAATTCACAGAGCTACTCCTGCCTCGGTCTCCCTGGTGCTGGGATTAAAGATGTGTGACACCGTGTTTGATCCTCATGACTTTTAAAATAAGACTATAGTGACAGTCTTCGTCTTAGAGATGGCTGTAAAATACACACCGTGCGGCTGGTGGGTCACAAATGAGGACTTGGCATGGTGCATGGCAAACTGTGGTCACTCCGTGCAGGACTGCTATTAAAGCTGTGATTTTCACCGGGCGGCGGTGGCACGCCTTTAATCCCAGCTCTCGGGAGGCAGAGACAGGCAGATCTCTGAGTTCAAGGTCTGTCTGGTCTACAGAGTGAGATCCAGGACAGCCAGGACTGTCTCAAAGAGAAATCCTGTCTCAAAAACAACAAAAAAAACCAAACCAAAACAAAAAAAAAACAAAAACAAAAAAAGTTGTGATTTACAAACTGGGTTCAGTGGTTCACATCTGTATTCTCAGCTCTCAGGAGGCTGAGGCAGAAGGATCAGGAGTTCAAGACCAGCCGGCGGACAAAGTGAATCTGCAATCTTCTGTGTGACTATGATGAGATTAAAGAAGAACAGCTCACCCTCACCATGGCTGGGAGGTCATCAGAGGTCACCTAAGGAACCTGGAGCGGGGTGTCAAGGCCCTGCTTGCTACTGGGACTGTGAAGGTGTCCCAGGACCTTTGCGGAGCCATCTCCCAAGTATCCATGTCCTCCAGTGGTCTTATCACTCCTGACCTTAGTCTCCAGCTTCTGTTTTCGGGTTTTTGTTATTGTTTGTTTGTTTTTTTCGAGACAGGGTTTCTCTGTGTAGCCCTGGCTGTCCTGGAACTCACTCTGTAGACCTGGCTGGCCTCAAACTCAGAGATCCACCTGCTTCTGCCTGGAATTAAAGATGTGTCATCACCACCCAGCCTCTCATAACTTTCAAAATAACCCCCAAACTGGGATAGTTAAGTGATTGGCATTTCTCCCAAACACACCTGGATTGTTTTGGCCAATGGGGAGGGCATGGGGAGCAGGCAGCCAGTGCCCCCACACTTTCCCATTTAGCATCAGAACAAGGGGTGTGGAGACAGAGGGGTTCCAGGTTGTGGGAGGCCTATAAAGCCTGAGACAGATACACCCAGCTTTGTTTCTGGATCCCACATGCTCCTGCCAGGCCTTTCACAGATTCTAGAACATTCTCTTCAGATGCTTGGTTCCCTGTGCCAGTTTCCATGGCACTGCATGAGGCCGAGCAAGCTTGTGTGTTGTTTTCCTTAGAGTGTCTGGAGCCTGCCCCTTCAGTACCCCATCCTGTGTGACACGGAGGCGCTGGGGCCTGGGATTGTTTCTGTGGATTTATGAGGTCTTGAGCAGATGTTGTAGGAGGGTCCTGACTGCCCCCGCCTGGGATCTGTGCTGAGAGTGTTGGGGGCTGGGTTACTGCTGAGCTGAAAGAAAGGGAGAGAAATAAAAAAAAAAAAAAAAAAAACAAACACCAAGTCTAAAGTTCTGTTGGGAGCAGGTTGGGGGGTCAGATGTGAGGGCAGCCACGGTGCCTGGGACCTCGGATGGAGGGGAGAGCTCACCCTAACTAGCCTTTGGGGGCTTCAGATCGACCTGTGGAGGCCCCAAGATTGGCAGCCATGTGAATTCCAACCAGTATTTTCACAGACAGCCTGAAGGTGCCTGCCCCAGGCTGCCCTGGGGGTCCCTGTGCCTCTGAGCTGTAGCTGAGAAATCAGACCAAGGTTTAATGAGGACAGTGGACTCCTCCCCTGTGGGGCCCACCTGGCAATGTGAAGAGGAGGGCCTTCACTAGATTTAAGGTTGCTTCAGGAGCTCAGTGGCAGATGAGACAGTGTGGAGGAATTCTATAGAGGAGGAACCTGAGGCGTAGAGGGGTGAACTTGCTAGTTTAGGGGGGTGGGACTGGCGTTCAAACCTGGGTCTGCTGGTTCAGTAAGAGCCCTGGTCTGTTTCTCCTCCTTCCTTCCCTCCGTTTCTCCCTCCCGTGACCGCTTCAATACATTCCAAGGGGCTCCTTCACCAACTGCTTCAGCTCAACAGGTGGAGATGATCAGGTCACTGCAGCTCCAGCCAGAGGCCTTTACCACCCAAGTCAGATACCCGCCCCTGCCCTGCCCAGCATCCTATCTGGCTCCCCAGTCTACAGAGCAGAAGAAAGTTGGTACCACTCAGGGCCAGGGGTGATCTCTACTCTCACCGCCAGAGGCATCCCCATCCCACCCCAACCCCAACCACAGTCACCTTGTTGAAGGCAGGAGCCTCCTTGCACAGGGCAGTTCTGCTCTGGGCTCCTTCACCTCTCCCTCCCCTTCCTGGACCGTTGATGCTTTCTCATTTTTATCCACACAGATCTCTGCCACGTCACCTCATCAGGGAGGCTTTTCCAGATCATTTTTTTTTTTTTTTTCCGAGATAGGGTTTCTCTGTGTAGCTTTGTGCCTTTCCTGGAACTCATTCTGTAGGCCAGGCTGGCCTCGAACTCACAGAGATCTGCTTGTCTCTGCCTCCCAATTGCTGGGATTAAAGGCGTGCGCCACCACCGCCCAGCCCCAGATCCTTTTCTAGAACATTACCTTGTGTCCTGCTCAGACTGGGGGCCCAGTTGTTTAGTATTCTTATTTTGAGACCTTGTCCCATGTAGCACACACACACACACACACACACACACACACACACACACACACACACACACTCATGCTATCAGTTCTGCTCAATTAGAGAACCTGACTAATGCATGTGATACTGGGGATTCAAGCCAGGGCTTTGTCTATGCTGGGTGAGCACTGACCCCTGAGCCACATCCCCAGCACTATGAATTTTCAGAGCATTGGTGTCCACTGGTTACCCTATTGTCGGTTGCCAGATTTTCTTGACACAATGTCATTTCCAGGATTGCACGGACCCTGTCCCTGGCACTGAGAACAACTCAGGCATGGGGCAGGAACTCGGTGAAACTTGTGGGGTGTGGGGTCACAGGCTCTGTGCCTGCAGCTCCCCCTTGTCTCTGTCTCTCTTTACTTGCCATATAAAGTGACATGAGGCCAGCATGATGGCACATGCCTGGAACCCCAGCACTTGAGAAGCTGAGGCAGGAGGATGATGGTTTAAGTGTCAGCTTTGGCTACATAGTGATAACATGTTTTAAAAAATAACAGGGCCAGTGAGATGGTTCGTCAGGTAAAGTGGCCTGCCATGCAAGCCTGGCGACTGGAGTTTGATCCCTGGAACCCATGTAAAGGTGGAAGGAGAGAACCAACTCCGTGGAGTTGTCCTCTGACCTCTGGGCATGTGCGGAGCCACACAGCCACACACAAGCATCATGTAAACATGCAATAATAAATACCAAAATGAACTAGAAGTCTGGACACATTTTTGAGGGTCACACCTGGCATCTGGTGGGCATCTACGGTGCACAGGACAGCCCCCACCAAATGCCAGATGCCAACGATGTCAACATTCCCTGTGACTACAGTCCATGGAGTGATTGAGTCACGAGTTCCCATCACCTACAGCTGAACGCTCTCTTCTCCCACACACTGGTGTGGGGGACAGCTCTGCATACAGCTATGCCTTGGTGAGCGGGGCGGGGTGGAACCTCCGAGATTGGAGAGAGAGAGCAAGGATCCTGTCAAATCACCCCACATGGGTCTTACCAGAGGTGTAGACGAGCACAGATTTCTCCCACCTGTGCTGGGTCAAAGCTGTGCTGGTCAGTAGCATAGGCTAGCCACCTAAGAGAGAACAGACACATAACCCCCTCCCAAGTAACCTAGCCCCATGCTCTGTAGGATTTTCGATCCTTCTCGGCTACCTGCTAGCACAGTCCCCTCCCCCATGTCTCTGATTGTGTGATGAAGTTGATAGGACCACCTGTGTTCAAAGACTCCTGGAGTGTAAGTGAACACCTGCCCAGGCCGGTGGCCTGAACCAGTGAACACCTGCCGAGCCCCATGGCCTGAACTAGTGAACACCTGCCCAGCCCCATGGCCTGCTGAGCACCCCTAGGCTGGGCTAACACAGTATTTCTTTCCAGAGCCCTTCACTGGTTTATAATGCTGAAAACTGGAGCCCCAGGCCATCCTGCTGAGGGAACCCCAGCTTTCCTCTTACTTAGGACACTGTAACTGACTCCTCCATCCAGATCACTGCTCAGTCACAGGAGACAGGCAGGGAGGAGCATTGAAGCCTGGAGGCTGCTGTAGCAGAAGGACAATTGTCCTCAAGGGACCTGGGAGGCGTTTCCTCCCACCTCAAAAGCAGATGGCTCAGAGAGAAATCAGGTTTTCTTCCTTCCTTTCTTTCTTTCTTTCTTTCTTTCTTTCTTTCTTTCTTTCTTTCTTTCTTTCTTTCTTTTCTTCCTTTCTTCCTTTTTCTTTCTTTTTGTGTTAGGAATGGAACCCAGGGCCTCAGACTTGCCAGACACCATACCTATATCCCCAGACCTGTCTTTTTGTTGTTGTTTGTGACAAGGGACACAAGTCCCTTCAAGTCGCCTGCTGATTAGACTTTTTGACATAAAAGCCGGGGAAAATAGGGATGGCTGGAGCTGGCCTCTGCAAAGGCTGACCTGACGTCACTTGTTAGTTATATGACAGTAAAAATGAAACCTAAAAGGGAATATGGTGGCGGGCCAGGGCGCTGGCTCAGAAGCAAACAGCTGCAAATTTAACAGTTTGATTTAAACCATTCCCTTGGGGCGCTGGGTGGTATCCCAAAGCACCTGGGGACTCATGACAGCAGGGAACCAAAGGCCTAGGAAGTACTCATACCTAGGGGGCGTCAGCAGTGAGGCTCCAGATCTTAAGGACAGTTGCAGGGGAGACCCATGCCTGTATGTCCCATGATGCTCTAGGGACCACCGTAAGGAAGGACAAGATATCGGTGACTTCATTATTTACGATTCTTCCCTTTCTTCGTTTTCAAAGTGAAGCCAGTGGCCAGGTGCCTCAGATTTCACTCTGAGCTGAAGCATCTGGCCCTGGGCTAGAGTTTCTGATTTTCACCCTAGGGCTGACCTCATGGTCCCTTTGCATTCTGGGTGCCAGGTGTTGGCCTGACCTCATGCTGGCCACAGAGGGACCTCTGGATGGTTTTCCCCTCAGGATCACACACCGCGAGTGGTTAGCAGCCTGAAGGCCACCTCGCCAACAGGACAGCTCTTGAAAGATGTGTGCAGTGGTGTGCGCTTGTAATCCCAGCACGTGGGAGACTGGGGTAGGAGGAGCAGGACTTCAGGGCCAGCTGGCCACACCGTGAGATGGAGGTCAGTTTGGACTAACATAGAGAGTTACAGAGTTAGCGGCAACATAGTCTCAAAACAGAACTGGAACTGGGCAGAGGTGGACTCTGCCAACAAATAGTCCTCTGCACAGACTCACTTATGGTAGAGAGGGCACAGGATCGGGGAGAGGCAGGGCCCCCAGCGCGTCACTTAGAGGAACCTTGAAAAGCCCCGCGGTATGATGACATTTAACTGAAACCTAAATCTGAGGTGGAGTTACCCAAAGACAGTCTGGGGCTTTCTGGAAAGAACGGTGCTAAGCTGAACAGTGGCTTCTTAACTTAATCCCTTGACTATATAAGAGTCAAGTCGTGGCCACAGGGGCATTGCACAATTCGCCTGTTGGAGGCTATAGTCATAGGTTTAGGAGACCTGGGGCTTTAGGGAGGGACGTGGGTAGCACATCAGCAAGCGCCTCCCCACACCTTTCCACAGTAAGTTCTCAGGAAAGACGCGAGTTATTTGGTTTTTGCACTTACTTAGTCTTTGTGTATGAGTGTTTCGCCTGTATGCACGTGCATGCACCGTGTGTGTCTGGTGCCCACACAAGTCACAAGAGGACATTGAACCCCTGGAACTAGAGTTATGGATGGTTGTGAGCCACCATGTGGGTGCTGGGAACCAAGCCCTGGTCCCCTGCAAGAGCAACAATGCTTTAAACCACTAAGCCCCCTCTCTAGCCTCCTTGTTTTTACATTAATTATTTATTGGCTTGCTTGTTTGTTTATTTATTGTGTGTATGTGCACATGCAGGAGTCTGTTCTCCCCTTTCACCGTGTGAATCCCAAGTTTCGGTGTCCCACCTCAGGTTGTCAGGTTTGGCAGCAAGCCCCTTCATGCATTGAGCTAGCCCCCTGGCCGCATGATGTTTATGAGATCCAATAGGACAGAGAAGGGGGTGGAGAGCAGTCTCAGAGGGTACAGGCGCTTGCCACCAAGACTGTCAGCCTGAGTTTGATCCTCAGGACCGCATTAAGGAACTGACTCCCAGAAGCTCTGACCTCTGCACACACATGTGTGCCCCCACTATACAAAATAAGTAAAGAAATAAAATAATTAAAAAAAAAAGACATGAGCTCTCTCTGCACTCTCCCTCCACGTGGTCTCTCTGTCTCTGTCTCCTCTTAATAAAGCTCTAAAAGATAAAACAAAAACAAAAACAAAAACAAAAAAAAACAGAACAAAACATGACAGTCATGTATTGGTCCGACATGGAGTCAATGAATCCTCACACTCCCAGGTGGTCATCAAGACCAAGAGGGAAGCATTGGTACTCTACTGTCACCTTGCACCCTTTGAACCAGCCCTCTGAGGTCCCAGCTGCATCTGCTTGAGGACCCACACGCTGCGGCGTCCTTACTTGTACTTTGCCTGTCAGGCTTGCTGTCTTCATGAGAGTTTGGTGAGTAGATATACTACATTGTGTGTGTGTGTGTGTGTGTGTGTGTGTGTGTGTATACATTGTATATGAATATATACACATTGTATGTGTATATATACACACATATAATATATATGTAATATATATACACACATATAATATATATATTATATTACACATATCTTTTACATAGTATATTTTCTCCTGTGCAGTGTCAATCAACCACACCTTTGGATCATTTATGATAGGCATACGTGATTCCCAGATGGTCATGGTTATACCAGAGCTGCTAAGAATGCACTAGAACAAGTCCTTACACATGGACATGTCTCTGTTAGGAGGCTGGGGGTGTCGGTGCCAGCTTTAGGAAGGGCTCAACATGCTGATTGACTTCCTAGCTGGAGAATCAGAGTGAGGATAAATTGGTACAACTGTGGTCAGTACTGGCCATTGGGCAGTCATCTGTAGGACGGTCGCTAGGTCCTATGCTTGGAAGAAGAGACTGTGTATAGGATTTGGGGCTCTTTTCTTCCTTCCTTTCTCCCCCTTTTTTATGGTGGGGTCTCATGGAGGCTGGGCCAGCCTCAAATGTGTTATGTATCCACAGAAGACCAGTGGATAGTCCCCCTATTTCCCATTTTGGGGGATTGTCTCCAGCCTGCAATTGCTTCCCAAACGCCATTCCTTGTAATTTACCATGGAGACAATAGAGTGTGGAGCATGGTCCTTCCATACTTGCCTGGCATCCCCCAATGACATCAGCAAGAGACCTGCCTAGCTGGTGTTCATGGTTGGAAGCCTGACTGTCCCGTTGGTCTGATGTGCAGGGCTGGAGTGACCTGGCAGGGGCAGGGGACAGCAGCCTTGTCTCCTGCCGCTGAGGAGCAGGCAGTTCAGAGCTGGAGCTCATGAATTGATCACGAGGTCACCATTCATAACGCATGAGAAGGTCAGCGGGGCACTGTGGACACAGGGCCTTTGTTCCTCACAAGGAAGACAAGGTTTTGTTTTTTTTTTTTTTTCCCTCAGCATCACGTCGGGTGGAAGGATACAAAGGAGATGAAGAGCTGCCTTTGGGAGGGGCCTCTGTCTCTCAGAGCTCCCAAATGCTTGTAGCATTTGAGAAACACCGGGAGGGGCAGCCTATGTGAGCAAAGCTCACAGCCCGGCGTGTGCAGATCAGGCGGCTTCCCCCTCCTGGCATCCTCATTCGGGGACTTGAGCTTGTTTGCCCCAGTTTATTTTCCAACAGGAAGAGAGAGGAAGTGACCAGAAAGGACAAGGCTTCCATAAGCTCACAGCACAGAGCAGCCCTGCCAGCCATGGCAAGAGGCCAAAGGTCAATCTGTCAGTCAAAGCCACTCAAAGAGCTTAGCATGGGAGGGCAGCTGGGGGCAGTGGGGCGGGGCGAGACTGGAGTGGGGAGCAGTTCCCCGGGGGGGGGGGGGGGGCTGTGAACAGGCTTCCCAGCTAACAGCTGACTGCTTCCTGCTGCCACATAGGAGCCACACTTGTGCTGTGGATAACTCTTGGCCAGAACCAACAGGCCAGGCTGAATATCGACCCAAGCTGGACCAATCAGATTCTCTGTTGTGTGATATGGCGGTGGGACTGAGGTTCGGAATATCCGGGATGGAGAGGGAGTGTTGGGGCCTGTCTCTAAGAGAAATAAAGACAGGGTTGTAGACTTGAAAGCTCAAGAAGTCGGGGTAGGGGGAGACAGAAACAGAGGAGGATGGGGGGCAGAGGAGAGAGAGAGAGAGAGAGAGAGAGAGAGAGAGAGAGAGAGAGAGAGAAGTCCTCTACCAGCTGAAGTGCCTCGCCCGCTCTAACATTTTTCATTAGAGACAAAGTCTCTCCAAGTTGACCAAGTTCATCTTGAACTTCTGATCCTCCTGCCTCCACCTATTGCCATGGTTCTCAACCTGTGGGTCCCAACCCCTTTGGGGGGGTCGAATGGCTTTTTTTTCCCAGGGGTCACCTAAGACCATTAGAAAACACAGATATTTACATTACAGTTCATAATAGTAGCAAAGTTACAGTTATGAAGTAGCAATGAAAATAATTTTATGGTTGGGGGTCACCACAACATGAGGAAGTGTATTGAAGGGCCGCAGCATTAGGAAGGTTGGAAACCACTGACCTATTGGATTCTGGGATTATAGGTGTGTGTATTGCCATTCCCGGTGTATTTGGTGCCCTGGATTGAATCCAGGGTGCCGGGCAAGCACTCTGATATCAGTCAAGCCACACCCCCAGATGGTATTGCTGTATTTTAAATGTAACAAGTCCACAGTTCCCAAAGGACAGAATTTTGCTGGGAAAGTCTTTCACCGTGTCATGGATCGGCCTGCTGAGTAGCCTGGTCCCTGTCGGGGTCAGGAGACTCCAGCTGCAGCCTGTGCTTAGGGGTTCACTCATACAGCTGTGTACTGTGGTCAAGTTACCGGAGCCTAGTGAGGTTGACTTTTCACATCGTGAAATGAGGTGTCTGTCATTCAAGGTTGGGGAAATCCTGGTGCAAACACAAGTAGCTGAGTCGTTGTAACCGATTAACCTAGATTCTCACAAGCAAGGAAACGTCAGGGAAGTAACTGTTCTCTGAGCTGGGCCACCTGCCACCTTCTGGAAGGCCGAGGAGCCGAGGACCTCATAGTCTGTCGAGTGTCACTCCCGTCTTGGGGGGATATGGGCTTGGGCTGGCCTCTCTGAGGGGGACTGGTAGTGAGTGGTTGTCTAGCACCTCAGAATCCTTCATGTCAGCAGAGAGGCAATGAGTGGAGACTGTGGCCAGCTTTTCCTTTGTGCCAGGGCTGCTGCCCACACCGGCTTCTCTGAGGTACCACATGACTTTCTGGGGCAGAATGAGAGGCCCTGGTCACCAGTGCAGAGGCAGCCTCCGGGGGATCGGTGTTTCCTGGTAGGGTTCATAGATTCTGACTGTGTGCTTGGCTCAGCAGACGACAGACGAGCAGCCAGTGGGGCTGCAGGGAGGTGAGGGAAAGGCTGAGGCCCTTCTCTGCATTCAAGACTGAGGGCCGAGGTGTAACTCCCTCTGATTCTCAAGTAGGCCTAGGGAGGGTCAACCAGGTCAATTGCTGACCTCGGTCCAGGGTTGACCTTAGTGGCGAGCCCCCCCAGACCAGTTCTGAGAACACAGGAGGGCCTATAAGCTCCTTGCTTACATACTCCTGAGCCGGGGCCATTGAAAGTCCTGGACTTTCCTTTCACATGCAGCACAGGGCTGCATAGTCACTGTCACCAAATATGAGTTGAAGAACAGTACCATCTCCTTGACAGGGACAATGGTATTAACTCACATGTGAGTCTACCTGTGTCCTCTAAGTCAGACTGACTGATGGACACCTGGATGGGATGTCCTCGGGTCCTGGTGGTTATGACCAGTGGCTGTGTTCAAAGCAGAAAGGGCTCTGAAAAGATCCGGGATGGGCCAGGCCTGGTGGCACATGCCCGTAATCCCAGCACTCTGGAGGCTGACCAGGAGAATCATGAAAACTTCAGGGCCAGCCTCGGCTGGTAGGGAGATCCTGCCTCAACAAAGAGAAACAAACAAACAAACAAACAAACAAACAAAATTCCAGCTGGGTGGTAGTGGCACAGGCCTTTAATCTCAGCACTTGGGTAGAGGGGCAGGTGGATCTCTGAGTCCCAGGCCAGCCTGGTCTACAAAGTGAGTTCCAGGACAGCCAGAGCTGTTACAGAGAGAAACCCTGTTTTGAAAAAGCAAAGCAAAACAAAAGCAAACAAATCCCCAAAGATCCAGGAAACTGGGCATCTTGAGGGGGAGAGAGAGGTGGTGGAGACAGGGTCAGTCGCTGCTTCCTGGGGTGGGACTTTGGCCTGTTTGAGTAGAGAAGATAGTCATGTTTGCGCTCCGTGAGTCCCTTCTTCTACGTGGAGACACAGCACACTGTGAGTCCTGAGCTGGAGGCCACACGGCCTTCCTTCCATGCCATTCCTGATCTTTGAGATGTGGATTTAAATTCCTAGTTGGTTAATCTCAGGACGAAGAGGGCCCATGGGAGGTTCTCCCTGGGTCCCATCGCTGGTTCCAGGAGGCCCTGATCCTGCTGTCATTGCTGGTGAGGAGGGACATCTCCAGATTCTCTTAGGGGATATTGTTAATGTTCCTGGGGAGATAGGAACGAATATCTGTTTCCCCCATGTTAGGTACCATAGATAGACCAAAGGAATTCCACTCACGTCAAGCTTGGTGAACCAGTGAGTTTTACTGGGGTCACTTTTGGAAGTGTGGGTGGATCATTTATAAAAACAGGCTGCATCAGCGGAAAGTCCACCCAATATGGATGATTCCCGACCTCCTTCTGTGTCCCTTCTACCTCCCAGATACTCTAGCATCTCCCGAGATCACATGCAGCTGGGGCAGAATTACAGTCGGAGAAAGCGCACAGTCGTGAGTGGCAGGAATCTCGGGCGAGGGTCTCCTGACCTTCCCCAGCCCTTCTGTCCATGAGGGAACATATACAGACTCCCCACATATCAGATAGCTCCAGTCAGATCTCTGGGTCTCTTGTGGGCAAGGTTAGTTGGTCTGATGACGATAGTCGTGGCATTCCACATAGGGGAGGTCTGAGCAGCCTGTGGCCACCACCGGTGGAGTGTGTACACACAGCAGCCTCAAGGCCGAGCTTCGAAGGGGAGCAAAAGTCTGTTACGGGATCAAAGGTCGAAGGTGAAGAGGGGGGGTCTAGGAGGAGGCTGCAGGGGCCCCAGAGGAGGCAGGGTTCCCTACATTTTTAAACTGGTGGCCATTGCCCAGCCCCTTGACCTGCTTGTTCATAGGATGTCCTTTGGAACCATAATTTCTCATGTCGCCTCTGCCTGGGTGGCAGCCATGGCCGCTGGTTTTTCAGCGCCATCTCAGGACTCCAGAGTCAGTGACCCCCCACCTTGAAGGGTATTCAGAGTCTGAGCATCCTTTGAAAAGTCTCCCGGAACTGACACTGAAGGACACTGGTTCTCAACTTTCCTAATGCTGAGACCCTTTAATGTTGTGGTGGCCCCCAACCATAACATTATTTTATCGCTACTTTGTAACTGTATTTTGCTACTGTTGTGAATTGTAATGTAAATAGCTGATACGCAGCCTCTGTGAAAAGGGCCTTTGACCCTGGGGTCACGACCCATAGGTTGAGAAACACTGGTCTAGGAGTAGATTAATGAGATCCATCAAGTTTGAGCATCTGGGGCCTTGCTGCTCAGGCCTTAGCAGCTGCAGAGGTCTCTAGAGCCGAGGTGTACAGGGACACATATGCTGTACTGGATCCGGAAGCAGTTGAGAGAAAGCATCTCACAGGCCACTGGCCCCACACCCAACCCAGCCCAGCCTCACCCACAGTCTCATGGAAACTTAGAAGGGGCACTGAAGAGAGAGGCTGGTATGAAGTGTCTGTGGTCAGAGAGGGCAGACTCTGCCTCCTAGCCCTCACCCCGGACATCTTGAATGTAGACTTCTAGCTTCTGTACTGGGGGATGAAGTTTCTGTTGCATCAGGGTGCCCAGTCTCTGAGTCGGGGTGTCTGGTCTCCCTGTCAGGAAGCTGCTGCAAAATTGGTTTCAGAAAAATCAATGTCCAACATACAAGGACAACCCCTGTCGTGGGTCCTCAGAGAAGAGGCAGGC
Organism: Peromyscus eremicus; assembly: GCF_949786415.1. Classification (NCBI taxonomy): domain Eukaryota; kingdom Metazoa; phylum Chordata; class Mammalia; order Rodentia; family Cricetidae; genus Peromyscus; species Peromyscus eremicus. Next base: position 88,216,823 of record NC_081420.1, read on the forward strand.
AGTTGGGGTGGGTGGGGTCTCCTGGAACCCACCGGCCTGCTGAAAGCGAGAGAACAGGGACTCACTGCGTCACAGTGTCCCCCCAACCCCCGTCCTGCCTGTGGGCTCTCCTCAGCTTGTGTTTCTCCAGCCTCCATGTGCACCTGTATAGCCTGCTTAAAATGCAGACCCAGTCTGCCCAATGATGGCAGGCTGCTGCCCTTGGACCTGGCATTGGTGAGCAAAGGTTTGGGAATAAGAGTCTACCTCTAAATATTCATGAGAGATGGAGCACGGGGCAACCTCCAGGAATTCAGGGAGGAGTCCACAGCCTGGACAACTTTATCCTGCCTCCAACCATTTTAGCCTGGATAGCAGGGAATGTGTGCCAGCCCGTTACAGAGAGATGGGCCTCTGCTAGACCACAGGGGCTGGTCCAGCCTCCATGCAGTGAGCACCCGGCACTGGGTTTCTGTGAAAATGAAGCAGCTGCCTGTCACCCTGCTGGTTTCATTAGGCAGCTGGTTGGAATTACTTCTTCCACGCATTTCTGTAGAACGTCTCCATCCCGTCCCCCGTCCCCCCCGCCGCCCCCCCCCCCCCCCCCCCCCCCCGTGACAGGGAAGCACTCACTCTAAATTAGGAGAGTCTGAAAATCAGGGCAGGGTGGGTGACTGGAAACAGGCAGGAAGGAGCCTGGGGAACCCCTCTACCAAGATGTTCAGGGACACCTGAGCTGGAGCCACAAGGTGAGTGTGCACTCTGTCTCCCTCCTCCCAGAAGTGACAGCTGGAAGCCTGTCAGCAGAGAGGTCATCTGTGTCTACGATCCATCTGCAAAGGGACACATTGACTTGGTTGGTACTGGGCACTCTAACACCGAGACTGCCTGACCTGATGCAACGGAAACCGTCTCTCAGTCCAGGAAGCTAGAAATCCACAGGCAAAGTATCATCTGGGCGTTTGTTTTTGTAAATGTATTATTATTGGGTGCATGTGGAGGTCGGAGGACAATTCTGTGGAGTGGGTTTTCTCCTTTCCCCTTTACATGGGTCCCAGAGATCAACTCAGGTCACCAGGCTTCATGACGAATGCCTTCCCACCAAGCCATCCTGCCAGTCTAAGACTTGGTGGCTTTTAAAGATTCTAGTCCCTTCTAAGATTCAGTTGTTAAGATAATTTTTTAAATCTTATTTTGAGACAGGGTCTCCCTGTGTAGTCCTGGCTGGCCTGGACCTTGCTGTGTAGACCACTTGGAGTCAGACTCACAGGAGTCTGCGTGCCTCCGGGTGCTGGGATGAAAGGTGTGGCCCACCACAGCCAGCCTAGGATGATTTTTTTTTTTAATGAGTTGGGCAATGACAAATTGTTTTACCTTTTAAAAAATGTACTTGGTGGCAAAAATCTGAGTGCAGCTAGCTGTACACTGGCCCTGTGCTTGCTGCATTGGCCCAGGGAGCGTGCAGGTCTAGATGCCCCCGACATTAGCCCTTCTGTATAAAGACGCCTGTGCAAGGATGTTAGGTACAAGCCCGTCCATAGAGCGATGGGCAGAGTAGCTGCTGTGCCCAGCAGGAAGGGATTGACGGGGTACACGACCACGCCCTCGCTCCTTTCACATGCTGGGAAAGTGCAGGCAGACTTGTGTGAGCACTGAATGCGTGCTTACGTGGAGGGAAAGAGCAGGTGTGACACTGTGGGTGGTGTCCCGTGTGTAAGGGGACAGGTGGATGTGAATGTGTGTTCACGTAAGTGTGCGACACCCCCTCGGGACCTCTAGTGGCGGCTGCTGAGGGAGCCCTGGGTGGAGATGAGATTGTCTTTCTTTCTCTTCCTCTCTTTCCCTCCCTCCCTCCCTATTCTTCTCTCTCCCTCAACACCTCTCTCTCTCTTCTTTTCACGCACCAAGTCTTCTGCATACTAAGCCTTCTAACACTGAGCTACATGCTCATCTCTCTCTCTCTCTCTCTCTCTCTCTCTCTCTCTCTCTCTCTCTGTTTATTTTGAGACAGTCTCACTGAGTTGCCCAAGTTGGCCTTAAACTTTCAATCCTCCTGCCTCAGATTCCTGAGCAGCTGGGATGACAGCTCCGAGGTCCGGCTGAGATTTTTTTTTTCTCAAATCTTCTCTCAGACTTTTTTTTAATAGTTTACAACACTTGTATGTTAGGAAGAAAATGCCCGGTATTTGTGTGTGTGTGTGTGTGTGTGTGTGTGTGTGTGTGTGTGTGAGAGAGAGAGAGAGAGAGAGAGAGAGAGAGAGAGAGAGAGAGAGGTGTGTGTGTATATGAGAGAGAGGGTGTGTGTGTGTGTGTGTGTGTGTGTGTGTGTGTGTGAGAGAGAGAGAGAGAGAGAGAGAGAGAGAGGTGTGTGTATATGAGAGAGAGGGTGTATGTGTATGTGTGTGTGTGTGTGTGTAGGTGAGGTGTATGTGAGGATGTGGGCTTTTCTTCACATCCCAGCATGAGGACAGCCCATCACTTTCACAATCTGGGGGCTTCAGGGATGCTCTGATGCCACACAAGGCCTTTCTTAGAGATGAGGTGAGAGGCAGAGGTACCTACCTTTCTTTCTTCTAAGCGTCAGGAAGCTGTGCTGACGTCTGTACTAAAGGGCTGTTACTCTGCTGGTGGGCACCCCTCCACTGCTAACTCTCTGCCCTTCTGCCTGGCAAGAGGCCCAGCTGGGGGTCACCTACCAATTCCCTCCACATTCTCCATTAGCAGAGAAAGTAGGGCCATGAGCCTCCCCGGTGACAGCCTGGAATATCCCAGTTGTCTGAAGTACCCAGGCTGCCTGAGCGCCGCTCTGTCCCCGCACACCAGCCTCTCTCTCTCACGGTGGCCTCAGCCAGAGGAGTTTGCCAGAACAGCATGGCTGAGCTTTGAGGACAGATCTGGGTGTTCGTGTCGTAGGGCCGCTGTAGGGAAGAGCCACAGACAGGACAGCCTGAGCTACCACCGTGTATTCCCCCTGGCGCCCCGCCCCGTTCTGAAGTCTGATCGATGTGTGGGCGGGGCTGCCTCCTCCCTGCGCTTCCCTCCAGGGCTGACAGATGGCGTCTTTATGTGTGAGCCACAATCACCCCTCCTTCATTTGGCTCCTCAGTCCTTGGCCCACTCCCTGTCTGTGGAGCAGTGGGGACAACTCAGCTTTCTGAGTAACACTCCTGCCTCAACTCTTTGTGTGCAGTGGACCCCTCACTCACTTCTACCACATCATTATGGGGTGTCTGCTCTCAGGCCTCCTCCCTCGCTGGCACACAGTAGGTACTCAACAGCTGTGCAGATGCATGGCTAATCATGCAATGATTTTACAGGCTTGGATTCCGGGGGGGCCCCCCGCCCCCAGGCTCCCCTAAGGAAGCTGGTAGTATCTGGGGTCTGAAATGCTATGTGTATATGTGTGTGCCAGTGTGTGTGTATGTGTATGCATGCATGTGGAGGCCAGAGAACATCCATGGTGTCCCTCCTGAGGCACTGTCCACTTTGCTGGCATGTGCTAGCCTGTTTCTGCTCCACCCTCTAGTGCCGGAATTCTGAGCACACACCACTAGGCCTGGCTTTTTTTTTTTTTTTTTTTTTTCTTTAAAAAAACAGGTCTGGGGATCAGAACCAAGTCTTCATGCTTCCATGGCAAGAAGCCTACCAACAGAGCTGTCTCCACACCCAGGAGCCCTGCCAACATCTGAACTGTAAAGAGAAACAGCATACACATCTCACGTGGGATTCTGCCTTCCCTAGTGGTTCCTACCTTGAGTGGTTAATTTGTGTGGTCTATCTTCTGCAAGGTGAATCATCTGGGGACTGTCCCAGAGGACTCACTCGGACTAGAGGCATTGGGGGATGGGCAAGCCGGTCTTTACGGGGCGAGAGGATGGTGTTCTTTGTCTGTTTCAGCCAGCGCTGCCCCAGCTACGCTCCCAGCACAATTACTGCACTAGGTCTATGTGTCACACCCGTCGTCATCTGTCTTGGTTTGGATATTGTGTGTCTGTTGTAAAGGTCCCTGTGGGGGAAACTGCATGAAGGGCATGTAAGACCATGCAAAATTATCTCATTTCAACACAGCTTTAAAATCCAAAACATGCTGGGCGGTGGTGGCTCACGCCTTTAATCCCAGCACTCGGGAGGCAGAGCCAGGCGGATCTCTGTGAGTTCGAGGCCAGCCTGGGCTACCAAGTGAGTCCCAGGAAAGGCGCAAAGCTACACAGAGATACCCTGTCTCGGAAAAAAAAAAATCCAAAACATTTTAACTTCTTTGAAAATTCTCTCTCTTCCCCTCTCCCCCGGCACCCCATCTGTCCGTCTGTCCGTGTGTGTGTGTGTGTGTGTGTGTGTGTGTGTGTGTGTGTGTGTGTGCAGGTCAGAGGACAATTTGTAGGCGTCAGTACACTCCCACTATGTGGGTCCTGGGGATTGAACCGAGGTCATCAGGCTTGGTGGCAAGCCCCTTTACTCACCGGGCCCTCTAACTGGCCCCATATTTTACCTGGTTTAACACCACCAACACTGGTGTGTTTCACCTTCACACTTACACCTCCATTCAGACCAGCCATGCTTCCTTCCCGTAGCCAAGTCCAGCCTGCGGCTGCTGTGATGCCGGGCACAGCTGCAGCCCCCTGCGGCCCTCGGGTGTCTCTCTAGTGGGGCTGCCCTGGAGGCAGAGCTAAGGAGCTGTGGCCCCACTTGCTGCTTACTTGGTGGACCAGCTCCTGATCTTCCAGACATGGCCTTCTCTCCTGAGTGGGACTGATGAGACTACCCACCCCTACCGGCCCCTGCCCGCCCCTACCCACCCCTACCCACCCTACAGAGTTGTTTTGAGGGATAAACGAGATACTCTGTTTCCAGCTCTAGCCTGGGTGTGGTTCATTTTAACCACCGGGCCGGAAGTTAGCCGACCTTATTTGACTTGAACACCTGCTTCTTCACCCAAGGCACCCTGGCCCTTCTGTAGAGAGTTAGATAGCCACCAGCACAGAGGCCTCGCCAGCCTCTTGTGAAACTGAGCACTTCCGCCACCCTCCCTGGTCTGCGCTTGGTGGCTAGTGGGTGGCTGCTCTTGGCCCTATAAGGCAATCTCTCCTCTCAGGGACACAGGTGAGCAGGCAGCCATGGGCCTCTCTCAGCAAAGCCGCAAACTCTCCCTGCTGAGCTGTGCACAGGGGACTTCAGCAGCTGGGAGACTTTGCCACCTTTTATGGCTCTGGAGGAAGACAAGAGACCCGGGCTTCTTCTTCGCAAAACAGAAGCACAGAGCCTCCCACTGTGAGGTGTGTGGGCTGAACTCGGAGTGACACCTCAAAGCCAGCCTTTGCTGGAAGCCTGGGGAAACACTAGCTCTGCATGGTGACTGCAGACCCGGGGTGGGGACAGCAGTGGGGCGGAGGGCAGAGTGTCCTCCAGGGCTCTGCCCCCGGCTCCCTGTGGGGTCTGGTCATGGCTTGGGTTGTCAGCACAGATGTCTGCTGTCCTGTTCCTTCATCTCAGGGATGGGACTGGGAGGTTTCGAGGGGATGTGAAGGTTCTGAGGGGGCATCTCAGCAGAGACCTGAGGGGGGAGGGGTGGGGAGGAGGGGGAGAGATGAGGAAGCTTGTTCTAGGCAGAGATGAAGGCGCTGGGGAAGTAGGAGGGAACAGACACGGGGCAGGCAGGCATGGGCAGGTGTTGAGCCAGGTGAGAGGCAGGCTCCTGTTTGTGGTGGGACTGAGCTGCTGCGGATGGGGGAGTCATCAGCCGAATGTTCCACAGTCACTTTGTTTGAGTCAGGGTCTCTGGTAGCCCAGGCTGGCTTCAAACTGACTATGTAGCTGAGGATGAGCCTTGAATTTCTAATCCTCCTGCTTCCACCTCCAAGTGCTAGGATTACAGGCATGAACACTGTGTTCAATCAGTTAATGTGGCACTGGGGATGGACCCCAGGGCTTCATGTATGCCAGGCAAGCATTCCACCAACTGAGCCAGCCTCAGCTCAACGGCCACTGTTTAAGCACCCGCTGTGGGCAAATCCTTCCGGGTGCAGGATGGAACACAGCTCTCAGGGCTTGGGCTTTGGCCATCGTGGGGGATGGGACGAACCTGCCTCCTCACTGGATTCATACTTCTTTTCTGTGTGTTCTTTGCTGGAGTTCCTATTAAGGAGACTGGGTAGGTTTTACTGGTGTAACTTTTTTGGTGTGGGAAGAGGTGAGACCCATGAGCTATTGTTTATACACCAAACATTTTTTTTTTTTGATATGTGTCTATGTATCATCTTCCTCCTTCACTCTCTACCCTGCTCTTTGAGTCAGGGGGGCACACTAATAACCAGGCTAGTCAGCGAGTCCCAGGGATCGTCCTGTCTCTGTCTCAGCCTCCCTAGTGCTGGGTCTCAGATGCAAGCACACTCTGTACTTGGCTGTTTATGTGGGAGCTGGGAGTAAAACAGGTCCTTGTTGTGTGGCAAGTACTTCACTAACTGAAGTGGTGCTCTCCCTCGCTCTCTCCCTCCCTCGCTTCCTCCCTCCTTCCCCCTCTACCTCCCTTTCTCTCCCTCTCTCTCTAACTTTCTCCCTCCCTCTCCCCCAGGCTTTTCAGGTCTTATTCTGTAGGGCAGGCAGAGCTTCACTTTGGATTCCTCCTGCCTTGGCCATGGAGTAGCTGGAAAGACAAGCCTGAGCCACCCAGTCTGGCTAGAGTGTAGTCTTTAGTTAGTCACAATGTGTCAATGCCAGTCTCGAATGGTGAGAATGTACTAGAGAAGTCCCCAGTGGTGACGGCAGATGAGAGGCAGTGTGGGTTACACAGCAGCCCTCTGATGCATCTGAAACCTTCTTGCAAATTAGGACTACTATGTTCCTTTTTGTTTTTAAAAAGAGTTATTTTGGTGATGCATGCCTTTATTTCCAGCACTCAGGAAGCAGAACTTACTATGAGTTCGAGGCCAGCCTGGTCTACATAGTGAGTTCCAAGACAGCCAGAGTTACAGAATAGAGAGACTGTCTTAGTCACTGTCTATCATGGTGAAGAGACACTGTAGTGTCAACTTAACACAAGCTAGAGCCATCAGAGAGAGGGAGTTTCAATTGAGAAAATGCCACTCTAAGTCTGGGCTGTAGCCAAGCCTGGGGGGCATTTTCTTAGTGATTGATGGGGGAGGGTCCAGCCCTTTGCTGGTGGGGTCCTGTGCTAGTGGTCCTGGGTTCTGTAAGAAAGGAGGCCAAGCAAGCTATGAGGAACAATCCAGTAAGCAGCACCCCTCCATGGCCTCTGCATCAGCTCCTGCCCCCAGGTTCCTGCCCTGCTTGAGTTCCTGTCCTGGCCTCCTTCAGTGATGGACTATGATGTGGAAGTGTAAGCCAATAAACTCTTTCCTCCTCAAGCTGCTTTTGTCATGGTGTTTCATCACAGTAATAGTAACCCTAACTAGGAAGAAATCATGATCACGGCAACTCTTATAACAGAATGCATTTAACTGGGGGCTGGCTTACAGTTCCAAATGTTCAGTCTATTATCTTCATGGCAGGAAGTATGGCGGCAGGCATGATGTTGGAGAGGAGCTGAGAACTATATTCTTATCTGCAGGCAGAGAGGGGAAGAGATTGGGTCTGGAATGGGCTTTTACACCTCAAAGCCCACCCCCAGTGACACACTTCCTCCAACAAGCCCATACTGCCTAGTCCTTCTAATCCTTTCAAAGAGTTCCACTCCCTGGTGACGAAGCATCCAAACATTCAAATACATGAACCTATGCAGGGCTGGTCTCTTTCAAACCACCATAGAGACCCTGTCTCAAAAACAAAGCAAAAACACAAGAAGGACTGTTTTCATTTTACCAGTGTTTTTCCTGCATGTATGTATGTGCACCATGTGTATGTGTCCCCATGGGGGCCAGAAGAGGGCGTCAGATCTCCTAGGATAGGAATTACAGGGTTGTGAGTTGCCACATGGGAGCTAGAAACCAAATCTGTGTCCTCTGCAGAAGCAGCCCCTTCTGCATTCTTTATTTTTAAATTTAATTTTATTACTTTTGACTGAATGTATGTCTGTGTACCACGTACAGGCAATGCCTTTGAAGGCAAGAAGGTGTTGGGTCCCCTGACACCAGAGTCACAGATGGTTGTGAACTGCCATGTGGACGCTGGGAATCAAACCTGGTTTCCCTGGAAGAGCACCTAGTGTTCTTATTGCTCCTGCCCCCACCTTCTCCATTCATTAAACAAACAAACAAACAAACAAAACAAACAAACAAACAAAACCCTTATTATTTTGATGATTTGAGATAGGGTTCATGTATCTGAAGCTGGCATTGAACCCCCGATTTTCCTGCGTCATCGTCTGAGCCCTGGGATTTCAGGTATGTGTCATCAAGCTCTGCAAAGCCAAGGTTTTGAAATTTTTAAACTGAGCAGTTGCAATTAATTTTGCAGCAACGAGTGCCACCTAGTGGGCATAAGGCTATATGGCCTTGCTGTACCCAGGAAGAACTCTCTCAAAGGTCTGTGGTGCAGTGGAGGGGCCTGTCTCCTGTCCTGTGGTGGTTCCTAAGACAGGGAGGAAAACCTTCCAGGACAAGCTGTGACTCCTGAGCACAGGAAGCTCTGTCTGCACCTTGACTTTGTGTTAGACACAGAGCTGATGCATCCCACTGTAACTGACTCTAGGCAGCCTTTGGGGGATGGCTTCATTTCCTGCCACTGCCCCCCAGTCCTGCTTGGGGATGACTGGGAATCGACTGCCTCTCCCTCAAAGAACATCCCCCGCCTATAGGCTTTTCAGGTCCCAGAGTCACTACACTGAGAGCAATTTCAACTCATTAAGGTCTACAGTGAGGGAGGTGCAGGGTCTCCTTCTCTTCCCCTACACCTCCAGTGTATGTTTTTGTTTTTATTGTTTTGTTTTTCAGTACTGTTTTTTTTTGTTTTGTTTTTGAGACAGGGTTTCTCTGTGTAGCCCTGGCTGTCCTGGACCTCACTCTGTAAGCCAGGATGGCCTAGAACTCAGAGAGATCTGTCTGTCTCTGTCTCCCTTGAGTGCTGGGATTAAAGGTGTGTGTCACCACCACCAGCTTTGCTTTGTGTGTGTGTGTTTTTTTTTAAGTCAAGGTGTCACAACCCACTGAAAGGTTTCTGCACCCTGATAAGCCTCTCCGCCAACGCAGCAATCCAAATCAGACCAAATCAGACTGAATTAGAAAAAGCCCTGGTTTAATGGGTAAAGAGCATTCCCAGGTGATTCTCCAGCCCCCCAGAGAGGAGATGGGGGATGAGAGACCGAAAAACCAGGTGTCTGTTTTCTGGGATGCAGTTTAAACCCCTATGGGAGCGGTCTTGAGCATTTCTCGGGGAGGAGATGTATTTGGCGGGCTTTAAAGGGGGCGGGTTTGGGGAAAGAGATGGGGGAGGGGAGTTGAGGTGGACCTTCCACCAGGACACCCACACTGGCCTTGAACAGTTGAGATAGATAAGGATGGCCTTAAACTTCCAATCCTCCTGCCTCCACCTCCTGAGAGCTGGGACTGCAGGTGTAACTGCTATGTTCATATGATTATGAGCTGGGACCATCTGAGCCATCAAAGATGCTCTTCATCTCAGGGTCCTGGACTCAGTCCCACCCACAGAGTCCCTTTGGAAGTGACATCTGCACAGGGGCCAGGGATTAGCACATGACCATTTTGGGGGCATGCTGGCTTCACTCTGTCTGAGCCTGGTCCATGTCTCCCTCTGACCTCATGGTCCGCTTTGACACCTTCCTGATGGCTTTATGCTCCCAGATCCCACTGGGAATTCCTCTGGCTAGTGGCTCCCTGATCACCTGTTGAAGCCTGTGAGGCTCTCCATGTTCGGCTCCCGTTGCCTTGGGAAGGTCCTTTCTGTCCTGACTCTGGGCAGCAAGCTCACGTGTCCCAGACCCCCACCTGGGCCCTGCTACTGTGAGCAAGTGGTCACATCCCAGTGACTAGGTGCCTAGCACCTGGGTATGTGCGGAGGGGACAGTGGCAGGGCTGACAGGTGTCTTTACGGGAGGTGGGGAACAGATAAGTTCAGCTAGGTTCAAGAGTGGCACCGGGGATGCAGAAGGCTCTCAGGGGTCCCAGGCTGAGCGTTGCCCTGCAGGCATGAAGAGCTGAGTGTGGCAGTGTGAGGCTGCTCTGCTCAGGAGGAGGCTGGGCAAGGAAAGGCTGAGGAGTTCGAGGCACTGGCAAGAGCTGAGGTTGGCTGAAGGGGGGGGGGCGGCAGTCCTGGCTGAAATTAGAAATTTGGTGACAGGTGAATTTGAAAAAAAAGTCTTGTGAACCACAGCAGGAAGCCTTGAGAGTCTTTCGGGGAGGGGTGGTGTGATGACATCTTCCTTTAGGGTGGCTCTGGCCACTGGGTAGGCACAGAGTGAGGATGGCAGCAGGCCAGACATGAGGCTGCCGTGGTCCAGGTGGGCAGAGCAGTGGGATGTGTGGTGACAGTGGCCAGGAACGCGGAGGTGGGGAGAGACCCCTTGCCACTGCTTTCCTCTCTGGCTCCGATACCTTGAGCCATCTTCCTTGTCCTGTGTGTATCAGGCATTTTCCGTGCAGAGTTCTTCAGTACATGCTGGGTCCCTGCTTCAGAGTGCAGTGGAATCCCTGGGCCAAGCCAGTCTCTGGTGCCTTTCTCAGAGGCTCCTGCCCATCGGCAGACCTATCTTAAATGACAACAAATGCTTAAAAACCCACAGGGCCAACACGATGGTTCAGTGGGTACAGGAGCTTGCCACACAGCCTGATGACATGCGTTCAGTCCCCAGCACCCCCATGGTGGAAGGAGAGAATCACAAAAAGTCATCCTCTGACCTCCACACATATGCTGCCGCACATGACGTAACAACAACCAGGCCCCCAAACCCAAACCCACAGGGCATTCTCTTCCCTGGAAGTGTCTGCCAAGACATCAAGACAGGCTGCAATGGAAAGAGCCCTCAGCTTGCCATCAGGAGAGTCTGTGTCCCAGCAGTGTGTGCTCAGGAAAGTTACTCTCTCTGAGCCCTGGCTCAGAATATGGCCCTGGCTTCTGATTATGAAAGGCCTGGTGTTGGAGCTCACTAAGTTTCCTAGTGGCTTTACCCAGCAGGACTGCATAAGAGGATGATTTGATCACGGGCCTGAGTACCAGGTATTTGTTAGGGTCTACACTTGGCTATAACTAGCAAGGGGGAGGTCCTTTGCCCCGCCCCTTGGCATTGTTATAACTAGCGCTTTGGAATAAAGTTCTGGGCCAGTGGATGAGGATCCAGGCTCACTCGAGGCTATCCTGTTTTCTCTCTGTTTCTCTCCCCTCTTTATTTCTACCCAAGTCTCTTATCCCTCATTCCTCAAGTGTTCCTGGGGTAAATACATGTGGGAGCTGGTCTCCCACAGCCCGGAAAGGTGGCTGACCCATGGCATGGAAAGTAGCATGTTTGGATGGACTCTCAAGCCCAGACATCCCAGTTGGGATCTTTATAACCCATCTGGCTTCTTGCTAGTAGCCTCTGGACCTCAGCCTCTTTCCGTCTCTACCCCCATCAGCCCCAGCTTTCATCCATGGCCACACCTCTATTCCCACCCTCTCCCCTTAGTTTATTCATGCCAAGTGGGAACTGGATGAAGGAAGGAGGGTGCTGAGGACAGGGACAATGTGGCCTCCTAGATGGCCTGACATGTAGCCAGGTGCCACAGACTGAAGACGCATGCTGCCTTGGAGGACCCAAGAGCTGTCTTGGCTGCTCAGCCCCGACTACCCCATGATGGCTCCTGCAGTCCTACATCAGCTTGTGACTGCGCCCGCGGACTCAGGCAGTTTTCACAGGAGCTTGTTGGAGGGTGGGGCTCAAGTCAGTTCAAGACATCTCAAGCAAGCCGGGGACTCAGCTCTTGGTTCCCAAGGACTGGAATTAAGATGGCTGAGAAAAGAAACCACGGGTGTAGCTTGGCTGAGCACAAGGTAGGCCGGCTTCTGGTGGCCATGTAATATCTGCCCACTAGGGGGAGCCAGCTGCCCATTTCCTTTTCTCCTTTGCGGGCTCTCTGTGCTTTCCTTTTCCTTCCAGACTGTGTCTGTATCCCTGGCTGGCCTTGAACTCATTGTGTAGACCAGGCTGGCTGCAAACTTGCAGCAATCCCCTGTCTAGGACTCCTGGACTGTTGGGATTATAGGTGTTTGTCACCACACTCAGCTGGGGTGAAGTCATTAAGCTTGATGTGCACCGTGTGTGCGATGCCTTGTGGAGGCCAGAAGAGGACATTGGATCCCTTGGAACTGGAGTTGCAAGCAGGTGTGAGCTGACACGTGAGTTCTGAACTAGCATCCTCTGCTAGAACAGCAAGTGATCCTAACTACTCTGCCACCTCTCCAGCCCCTGGTGTCATCTTTCTAGCTACAATTTCAAACAGCGAAGCTTCTTGTTACTGTGGGCTTGGGAGGAGTCCCCTGTGCCACTCGGGTGGTGGAGTTCTCTGGAAGGGGCTGCCTGTCAGTGGGCACACCACTGCTGAGAATTCTGTAGCTTCCCTGCATCCTGCCTCTGCTGTGTCTGTCACCAGGACCAGAAAAGGTCAGGTGGGGCTGACCGGAAGCTATCCTTCCCTTCTGGGGACAAGACCGGCTGGCATCTACTTCTGTGCCCTGTGTGTCAAGTGCTACACTGGCCGCTGGGATGGACTGCAGGAGGTAAGGAGGTCCGCTTTCCCACTCGAGTCCTGGAGGGCTAGCCCCAGCCCAGACCCCTTGTTCCCAGCTTCCCTGATCCCACCATCCTTGATCTACACGCCCCCCCCCCCCGCGCCCCGCTTCGCCCAAGCCCCCTTCTGTCAGCCCCTTGCTCTCAAACCCCCTGCTCTGCTCCCAGTCCCTCGGCAGCTTCCCAGCACCTCCTCAAGCCCCAGGCACCGCTTTCCTAGAACACTAGCCGCTGTCCCCTGGCTCCCAACCCCAGGTGCTCCTCTTCGCAGACTCAAGTTCACCTCTCCCAGGCTCCTCCCACTCCCTGTGAACTACAACTCCATTGGTTGTGCTCTTTCTCGGGCTCGCCCTCTGAGTTGCCCTTCCCCAATTGGTGCTCACGGCCGTCCGTCAGCGCTGTTGCTAGGGAATGGGCTGGGCGACCCGGGCACCCCTGGCGCCGTGGACGTACCGGAAGGAGCTCGGTCCCTGTGGGCCAAAGCCGGTGAGATTGGGAGCACTGCGGGAAGCTAGGGACAGATCAAGGAAGGAAGGCCTGTGGGGTGGCCTGAGCAAGCACCCAAGGAGCCTTCCCTTGGTCAATGCTGTTGTCAGAGAAGCAGAGAGTGCCTGGGAAGGGTGAAGCGGGGCGTGCTCAGGAGTCTGTGGGCCTGTCTTGTATTCCAAGACAAACCCAGTGTAGTTCCTTCAGAGCCGAGCTCAAAACCCAGTTAGGTAGAGGCGAGGGAGAGCCTTGGCCTGCACCCCTTCGGGGGGCTGGGCTGAAAGGAGAGCGTCCAGCCAGCCGCAGAGCCCCCCCGTGGGCTCCAGAATTCAAACATGGGCGTGATATGGCTGCTCAGATGGGGTGGTGGACATTGACCCCAGGAACCAGACAGAGGGTCATGATCCTTTGGAGGCCTTTATGGGAAGAGCCCCGAGGCACACCCTGGCCTGCCACCAGGATCCAGTGCTTTAGGACAAACACAAGGAGCTCCCTTCTATTATTGTGGGCCCTCCGTGTCTGTTTTAGGCCTCTGGGAAGCAGGACCAGGTACTCTGGATGGCTTCCTTCAGTCTGAAGCCCTAATGTTAAATGATTCACCCGAGCTTATTAAAGCATGGCAGAGCAAACTCCACTTAAGGCTGTGGAGTAGTGACTTGGTGATGGGATTTCACAGCTGGGGAGAGGCTGGGCGCTGGGAATGGATCTCCTGGTTGGGGGAGGAGAAAGGACCTGATTAGCTAATAAGGGTGGTGGAGTATTGACAATGGACTGCTGCTGAGATCGGATTGTTCAAGGAAGTGGGTTTAGGAGACTTAAGATCTGGCCAGGCAAAGGCTTGCCCCTTGATTGTACCCAGGTGGGAAAGCAGTCATGTGCCCATTGTCCTGGAACAAGTGTTTAGTGGGGCCACCTTTGCTCAGGTTGGGACTGCAGAGCTTTGGTTCTGTGTGGAGAATGGCTAGGGCTGTAACCCTGGGTGACCTTCAAGGGGCCCCTCCTGTTGGTCCCTGCCCTGAGTTTTCATCAAGCCGTGGCTGGATGCTTTGTGAGCTTCTGTGCTCTGTGAGGTGTTTAGCAGTGTCCCTGGCCTCTGCCCAGTGGATGGAGCAGCACCCTCCCCTGCCGCCATTTCTGATAAGAAAAATGGCTCTGATCCTCCTTAAATGTCCCTTCTGGGTTGCAAGGTTGCTCACTGCTACAGGTGACCTTACAGTAACTGAAACATCCTCGCCTATGAAGGGTGGATATAAGTTGGCAGGGGAAGGCTGTCCCATGTCCCCATGAAGGTGTCCCCATGAAGTCCTGTACGCTAGACAGAACCTGCCTCTGCCTGCGTTGCTATGTGGACACATCTAAGACCTTGCTCCTGGAAGCTGGCAGATTTCTAGGCATATTACAGAGCTTGTAGCTTGGAGAGGGACAGCATGGGGTGTCCACTCTTGCTGCAGTTGTAAAAAGAGACAGGCCACCTTTCAGCTGCAGTGGCTGGGGTGGTACAGGATACAGAGCTGTATTCTCAAGGTCCCTCCCCAGTCTTCCCTGAGCTGGGGGCTTTAGACCTGCCCTCCCCTCCCAGGCACCCCCCCCCCCCACACACACACAGAGCAGCTTCGCTCTGGCTCTGTCCTGGCAAATGGCCCTGTCCCATGCTGCTCCTGGCTTGTTTTCTGTTCAAGGCTGGGTGCTTAGCAATTACTTTCTCAGTAAGTTGGGTCCCCATTGAGGCTTCTCGCTGGCAGGCCATGGTTCTGTAGGTGATGTTACTGAGCAGGGGCAGGCCCTGCGTGGTGGGGCAAGCGGTGCTGACCATGGGGCCCTTGTGGGTCAGGGTGGGCTTGAGCCCTTGGGGGCTGCTGCTTAGGATCTGGTGGAGAATGAGCACTGGGAAACCCACAAAGTGGAAGGAGAGGGTGCCATTTACCTGACAAAGTAATTTAAGAGAGGGAAGATTTGTTTGGCTCGCAGTTTGAGGGGACACAGTCCATCACAGTGGGGAAATCACAGAGGCAGGAGCATGAGGCAGCTGGTCACGTGGCATCCACAGTCAGGAAGCTGAGAGGGATGAACACTAGGTACCCAGCTTGCTTTCTCTCCTTTACTCAGTCCAGGCCCCCACCCCATGGTGCTGCCTGGTTAGGGTGGGTCTTCCTGTGTCAGTCAACCTAATCACAGTAATCCTTCACAGACTGGCCCAGATCTGTGTCTCCCGGGTGATTCCAAATTCATCAAGTTGACAATCAAGATTAGCCATGACAGAACAAAGCATGCCCTGAGAGGCTGCAAGGGAACAGACTCAGCCACCGGTACACATGTCCTGTCACCTCAGGCTAAGGCACAGGACAGTGGTCGTGGGTCAGAGTTCCCTTTTGTGGTCTTCAGATTGGAGTCAGGAGTCAGGCACAACACGGGGAAAAACTGTGGGGTCAGGGTCCTCATGGGGGACAAGGAGAGGGCAGGGCTCACCCCTGGGTGGGGATCACCAGGGAAGTCTTCAGAAGTGTCCTCTGAGCAGAGTAATGGAATCAGCTTGTGGCACTTGGTGGCATCTCATTGGAGTCAGTGGACTGAGTACCACCACCAAGCTCATGGTCGGGAGGGCAGGACGGCAGAGTCTATACAGTGTGCGTGGGAGGGGCTTTCCAGGAAAAGCCACGAACGCCGAACAGTTGGGAGTGAGATGGAGGACAGGGAGGGCTGACAAAGAAGGAAGCCTCCTGAGAAGGTAATTCTGACTTCTCATGATGTCTTGGAAGTCTGCTGGGGTGGGAGCAGCTACCAGCCGGCCTTGAGCTTCCATCCCTGACATGAGGCTACTGTCTGCAAACCATTCCCTTAGTAGGCTTCTTGAAGTCTGCCACTTACCTGAGGCACAACTCTGTCAGAGGCCCTCAGGCCTTCTGATGCCCACTTGTTTCTAGATTGATCAAGTGAGAGAGATAGGGCCTTACTGTGTAGCTCAGGCTGGCCTTGAACTCACTACCCTGCCACAGCCTCCCAAGTGCCTGGATTACAGGTGTCACCACCAGGCCAGGCTTCCTTCAGATTTCTAGGAGGGGGTTGTGCAGGATGTTTTAAGGCTTGAAGCCCAGCCTACAGGTGGAATATAATAGCCTGGGTACATTGCCACGTGTCTGACATCTGCAGGAGGGTGCAGGGAGAAACAGTGACAAGGTTTTTGGTGACTGGGTGAATCCACATGCCTTTTGGTAAGTGGAGAAATAAAACCCCAGAACGCTTGTAGCCGCAGGAGATGTCCTGGAATGGTCGGGGCTGGTGGGATGTGCTCAGCCTTATGCAGTTGATGGGTTTGCTTTGTGTCGGCTGATAACCACCCTGCACTGTGGCAAGGGGCAGGGCTCTCCTGAGGCACACGGACAGGTCTGCAGTAGAGGCATCATTCAGCCTCCCTGGGCAGGACAAGGCCAGGCTGCACAGATGAGAACAGGCCCCATGTCATCTCCACACGACCGGGTGTTGGCCTCTCCCCGTCTCCATGACCACCAACCATTCCTCCTTCCTAATTATGCTCTAGCCCTTCTGTACCGTCTTGCTTCTCAGGCGGAAATTAAGATACCGAGCCACTGAACGGTCCCTTCTCTTGGAGGCCTCCCCACACCACTCAAGACAGCTTGGAGTCTATTCTGAGCCCTCCCCACACCCTGGGCTGCAGCTCTGACCCCAGGCCTGGGGCTGTTAGCATTTTCCATTGTCGTTGTCCCAACTCTGCCTTAGGACACTTCACAGTGGTCCCCGCGTGGTTCCTGATGGTCAGCTGGCTTCGGCCAACTGCAGAAGCAATGTCTCTTTCCCTGTATTTCAAGCCTGGGTGACTGGCATAGCTGTCCCCCTGGACCATCGAAGCCCACCCTTCCAGCTGTTTTGAAGCGCACTATTCTTTACTGTCCACTCCCCCTTCCCCCATCACAGGACTCCGTACCTTCCCCTAAACAGCAGTGACACTGCATTTGGTGACCGTCCCCCGCTTGCTGGAAGTCAGTGGCTGTGTAAAACCCAGCTGGGGTGACTGATAACCTGAGTCCCTGATGGCCGAGCTGCTGCTTAGGGTTGCAGTCCCAGGGGTCTGCTCCATGTGACAGCAGAGGCTATGTCCCTGGAGGGGTGGGGTTCAGCGGTGCTGCCGCCTGGTTTGGAGATGAGGCCATCCATCCTTGTGTTCCTGGCTGTGGAGTGGAGCCTGGACTTGCAGCTGAGTCTAAGAGTGGGTGGACCAAATGCTCTGTGTGTGTGTGTGTGTGTGTGTGTGTGTGTGTGTGTGTGTGTGCTCTGGCTGAGTGAGCCCCCTTTGCAGCCTGCCTTTGTGAGTAGTGCTTCGGTGAGCCCCCTGGAGGGACATGTCTTCTGGGGAAACTTGGTAGCATGGACGCCTTGACAGCACAGAACGAAGGTTGGTGAGGAAATGGAGGAAGTGGGACCTTGTGCTGGGCTGGTGGGAATGTCGTTGGAGAACAGCATGGCGGCTCCTCAAAACATCAAGTTCCACTGTCCTGCGTCTGAGGCTTGAAGCCTGTGGGTGGAGTACTGAACAGAGCACACAGGATCACAGCAATGCTAGCTGCAATAGCCCCACCGTGCAAGCGGCCCAGATGCCTGCCGGTTAGTGATTGGTGAACAGAATGTGGTATGTCCATACTGTGGCATATTATTCGGCCATGAACAGGAGTGAGGTATTGATAAGTGCTAAAACATTCTTATGTAGCCCATTCTGGCCTCAAGCTCATGGCCACCACCACCCATGCTTCAGCCTCCTGAATTATGGGAGGAGCCCATAGGATTATGGGCTGTGCCGCTAAACCAGGGCCAAGCAGTGTGGTTTTGAATGAAGGGAATGGGGCTGCTTCAGTTGACTGGAGGGATCCGGATGGGGCCTTCATACTTCACATGTGCCAGCTGTTCATTTCTACCCCTTAAAATCAGAATTCCCATCAGAAGTATGACAGCTGCATTTTGCAGTGCGTGGTCGTTTGCCGCCGTGGGTTTTCAATATTTCGGTGACGCATGCTCTAACTTTTCTCTCTTTCCGGTCTGCAGAGAGCTCCAGAGGCCAGGGAAGATGGGGAATGCCAAGAGCCTGTCCAGCCAGAAAACGTGCTCGAAGTTCCTGCCCGAGGAGCAGGCTGAGGTGGACAGGCTGTTTGATACCCTGTCGTCTAATAAAGATGGCTCCGCAGCGGGAACGTTCTCTCTGGAGGCGCTGAAGGCAAGAGCGACCACGTGGTGGGGATTTGGGGTCTGCAGGTGTGCTAAGCACTACAGAGCTGGTTTATGGTGAATGGCCCCTGTCTGTGGCATTGTGGGCTCCATGACTGTGTCACAGCTGTACTACTCTGTCCTTGTTGGGTGGAAAGCGGCGATGGGCCATGGAGGAATAACATACCCCCACTCTGGTTTTTTGGAGACAGGGTCTTGTTGTATACCCAAAGCTGGCTTAGCTTGGAATTCACTATATAGTGAATTCACTGACAGTGGTTCTCTCCCCTCAGCCCTCTGAGTGCTGGTGCAAAAATATGTACTAAAGCAAGGACCTGATGCCAGGCATGGCTGTGCCTGCCTGTGGTCCACACACTCAGGACGCTGACAGGAGGGTTGCTGAGTCTACATAGTGAGGCCTTGTCTCAGAAAACAGGAAGGAGGGTCAGAGGGAAAGGTGGAGGGAAGGGGAGAGGGACTCGGAATGCGCTGTGACCGGGCAGTGTTCAGGATAGTTCTAACTTGGCGTGACGTCAGAGAGGAGGAGCAGCTGCCTCCTCTGGGTGGTGGTCTATCTAGATCCCAGCTTGATGCCTCTAGAATGTGGTCTTGACAGGAGGGAATTTCATGGCACTCCTCACTCAGTACCAAAGTCTCAGTTTGAGAAGTGAGAACTAGCCATGTCCTCTGGGTGACTCCCTGCTCCTCAGGACTTGGACATAGCAAACATCAGTTTACTCCCGTAGACTGGGGATGGGTGCAGTCTACAAAGTCATTCTAAAGCAGCATCGTCTAGAACATTGGTTCTCAACCTGTGGGTCATGACCCTTTTGGGGGGTGTCGAACAACCCTTTGACAGGGGTCACTTAAGACCATCAGAAAACACAGATATTTACATTATGATTCATAACATTAGCAAAATTACTTTTATAAAGTAGCAATGGAAATAATTTTATGGTTGGGGGTCACCACAACATGAGGAACTATATTAAAGGGTCACAGCATTAGGACGGTTGAGAACCACTGATCTAGAACATGTGGAAGTCAGCTGATGGGGGCTTTGAGGATCCATTGCCACGTTCAGCCAACCAGCTGCTCCAGAAGTTATGGGGGCCCCACATGTGGTATATGTGCATATGTGTGCATGTGCATGGGTATGTGTGGGTGACTAAGGTGCAGATGCACATGCATGCAGCTGGAGCAGATAGATCAGTCAAGCCTACAGCTTCTATCAAGGAACATGGTGACAAGTTGCTATGAAGCTTGGTGACTCTTTTTTGGGAAGGCAGTAGTGGCTTCTTACCCTCTCCATGTATGAGGGATGAGCCTGGCAGCAACTATAGTATTCAGTAGGGGCAGGATATGGGTGCCCTGAGCTGTTGGGAGGATCCAGCACAGACCCTATAGGACACCTGTGACTTTGTGAGAAACACTCCCTTTCCACTTCTCCGTGACCTCTGGGCCAAAACAGATTTGATGGCTCCAGCGGTTTGCAGAAGGTTCAGGTCTGAAGAGTTGGTTGGTCTAATGGCCGGTGCTGTAGTTCAGTGGGAGAGTGCTAACCTGGCATGAATAAGGCTGTGGGCTCCCCCTGCAGGACTGCAAAGGAAAACAGTGGAAAATAGTTGAGAACAGGGCAGGAGGAAGAGCCAGCCAATACATCATAGCGGCCCAACAGCGACCTCACCAGCTCCCCACAGGCGTGGTGGTCCACATGTTCGTGAGCTCAGACAGGGCTGCAGCCACAAGAATCTATGAGCCTGGGCCCTAAGCAGAGAGAGGAGCAGAGGCAGGAAGGACATGTCTGGCCTGAGGAGACAGTGTGAGGGGCAGGCAGTGACTAGACAGGAAGTATCTAATGGCCATGATAAACTGGAGTGCTTTGTTTTTTTTCTTTTTTATTAAACTAATTAATTAATTGACTGATTAATTGGTTTTCTGAGATAGGGTTTCTCTGTGTAACCCTGGCTGTCCTGGAACTCACATTGTAGACCAGGCTGACCTCGAACTCAGAGATCTGCCTGCCTCTGCCTCCCGAGTGCTGGGATTAAAGATGTGTGCCACCACCGCCCGGCTCCCCCCTCCCCTCCGCGCCACTACTAACGCTCAAACCTTGGGCCTTCCCCGTGGCAGTGAGCTCGATACCACTGAGCTCCACCCCAGCCTGAGCCAGTGCACTTTGGGACCCTCTGGTTGGGGAGATGGCACTGTGGGGTCCTAGGAAGGTTATGCAGCTGCAGGCGGCGTCCGGTGAGCAGCGGTTGGTCTTGTCCTCGGCGAACCCTGCCTAAGGTCTCTTCTGTTTGTCCCCAACAGAGTCATGTCAAGGAGGCTCTTCCTCCAGGGATGGTCACCAGACTCTATAACGGCATGTGGAGGGTCCAGCTGACCCACAAGGCACACGGGGGCAGCGGGAACGTTTCCCGGGAGCAGTTCACAGTGTTCCTGTCCCACCTGTTGAAAGGGAGCTTCGAGGAGAAGGGCCAGATGGTTAGGAAGATGATCTTATCTGCAGAGGGTCCTGTGAAGGCCAGAGAGGTCCAGCAGGTAGACGGTAGGACACTTGGTGTCCTGGTGGGGGACCTGGGACAGGGGCTTAGGTAATGACGGCATCATGACGCTGGCCAGCCTCGGGGAGCTGAGCCCACACCGCAGCCTGGTTGGTTCAGAATTCTTGACCTAGTTTTGGCGAACTTTCAGGTGAACCAAGAGTGTTATCAGGAGAGTGAGAGCTGGGGCCTGGAGAGATGGCTCAGTGGTTAAGAGCCCTGGCTTCGATTCCCAGCAACCGCGTGGTGGCTCACAACCATCTATAATGAGATCTGGTGCCCTCTTCTGGCCTGCAGGCATGCATGCAGGCAGAGCACTCATCCATAAAATACATACATACATACATACATACATACATACATACATACATACATACATACATAAATAAATAGAATGAAAGCCGGGCCTGGGGGCACAGGCCTGACATCCCAGCTACTCAAGAGGGTCAAAGATCAGCCTAGGCACCTTGCTAAGACCCTGTGTCGGAATTTAACAAAAAGGGGAAGAGGGCTAGGGATGTATTATCACTTGGTAGAATTTTCACATAACATCCACAAAGCCCATGGGTCCATCCTCAGCAGCTCATCTAACAGGTATAGTGGCCCACACCTGTAATCTGCAGGTAGAGGCAGGAGTTCAAGGCCATCTTCAGCTACATAGCAATTTGGGGGCCAGTCTGGGCTACACGAGATGTGAAGAAAAGAAAAGAAAATACATGAATAGCTACAGGAAGTGGGGTGATGCCCATGCTGTAGTCCACTGTGGTTGGTACCGAAGAGACAAACATCACGTCTTCACAGGGGTGTGCTGGGAGTGGGCCGGGGAGGGTTTGGCTTTAACAGTGAAGTATCTCCCAGTTCACAGAGGAACTGGTGGCCTCTGCGGTGCATGTGCTGACCCACCGGCATGAGCTTCGAGGCTGGACTCGGAGGAAATCCACGGCGTCCCCCACCAGTGTGCAGGCGATGACGGCCCAGCTGCTCTCAGAGATGAAGTTTCAAGGCAAGTGTGGGACTGTCCTGTGCGAACCTTGTGTCGAACCTTGGCATGGTGGGGCACCACGGTTGCTGGGACTGTAGCCTCCCAGGGAAGCTCTGCTGTGGTGTGTGCCAGTCTCCTCTGCCCTGAGATTGCTGTGGGATGTCCTTGTGCAGAAGCCACTGTGACATTATCTCACTTCCTCCTCTGGTTTCAGTGCCTGAAATCTTTTTTTCTTGGTCAGTCTAGTAGAAAGGGTCTCAATATTTTTGTTGATTTAAAGAAAGATTTATTTATTTATTTATTTATTTATTTATTTATTTATTTATTTATTTATGTGTGTGTGTGTGTGTGTGTGTGTGTGGTGTATATATGGTCATGTCAGGCATCTTTGAGCTCTCTCCATCTTATTTCTGAGACGTGGTCTCTCACTGAACCTGTGGCCCACCAAGTGGCTAGGCTGGCTGGCCCAGAAGCCCCAGGGATCCACTTGTCTCTACCTCTGCTCCCCAGTGAGGAGGTTAGACACAGCTGGGGATCTGAACTCACGACTTCAGGTTTGCTAGGCAGGTACTTTACCAACCCAGCCATCTCCTCAGCCCCCCTTGCTTCTTAAGGTTTAAATGGTTAGTCTGAGGTCTCCTTCTGTAGTGTAGGTGTTTGGTTAGTGAGGTCTCCTTCTGTAGTGTAGGTGTTTGGTTAGTGAGGTCTCCTTCTGTAGTGTAGGTGTTTGGTTAGTGAGGTCTCCTTCTGTAGTGTAGGTGTTTGGTTAGTGAGGTCTCCTTCTGTAGTGTAGGTGTTTGGTTAGTGAGGTCTCCTTCTGTAGTGTAGGTGTTTGGTTAGTGAGGTCTCATCTGTAGTGTAGGTGTTTGGTTAGTGAGGTCTCCTTCTGTAGTGTAGGTGTTTGGTTAGTGAGGTCTCATCTGTAGTGTAGGTGTTTGGTTAGTGAGGTCTCATCTGTAGTGTAGGTGTTTGGTTAGTGAGGTCTCATCTGTAGTGTAGGTGTTTGGTTAGTGAGGTCTCATCTGTAGTGTAGGTGTTTGGTTAGTGAGGTCTCATCTGTAGTGTAGGTGTTTGGTTAGTGAGGTCTCATCTGTAGTGTAGGTGTTTGGTTAGTGAGGTCTCCTTCTGTAGTGTAGGTGTTTGGTTAGTGAGGTCTCCTTCTGTAGTGTAGGTGTTTGGTTAGTGAGGTCTCATCTGTAGTGTAGGTGTTTGGTTAGTGAGGTCTCCTTCTGTAGTGTAGGTGTTTGGTTAGTGAGGTCTCATCTGTAGTGTAGGTGTTTGGTTAGTGAGGTCTCATCTGTAGTGTAGGTGTTTGGTTAGTGAGGTCTCCTTCTGTAGTGTAGGTGTTTGGTTAGTGAGGTCTCCTTCTGTAGTGTAGGTGTTTGGTTAGTGAGGTCTCCTTCTGTAGTGTAGGTGTTTGGTTAGTGAGGTCTCTTCTGTAGTGTAGGTGTTTGGTTAGTGAGGTCTCCTTCTGTAGTGTAGGTGTTTGATTAGTGAGGTCTCATCTGTAGTGTAGGTGTTTGGTTAGTGAGGTCTCATCTGTAGTGTAGGTGTTTGGTTAGTGAGGTCTCATCTGTAGTGTAGGTGTTTGGTTAGTGAGGTCTCCTTCTGTAGTGTAGGTGTTTGGTTAGTGAGGTCTCTTCTGTAGTGTAGGTGTTTGGTTAGTGAGGTCTCCTTCTGTAGTGTAGGTGTTTGATTAGTGAGGTCTCATCTGTAGTGTAGGTGTTTGGTTAGTGAGGTCTCATCTGTAGTGTAGGTGTTTGATTAGTGAGGTCTCATCTGTAGTGTAGGTGTTTGGTTAGTGAGGTCTCATCTGTAGTGTAGGTGTTTGGTTAGTGAGGTCTCATCTGTAGTGTAGGTGTTTGGTTAGTGAGGTCTCATCTGTAGTGTAGGTGTTTGATTAGTGAGGTCTCATCTGTAGTGTAGGTGTTTGGTTAGTGAGGTCTCATCTGTAGTGTAGGTGTTTGGTTAGTGAGGTCTCATCTGTAGTGTAGGTGTTTGGTTAGTGAGGTCTCATCTGTAGTGTAGGTGTTTGGTTAGTGAGGTCTCATCTGTAGTGTAGGTGTTTGGTTAGTGAGGTCTCCTTCTGTAGTGTAGGTGTTTGGTTAGTGAGGTCTCCTTCTGTAGTGTAGGTGTTTGGTTAGTGAGGTCTCATCTGTAGTGTAGGTGTTTGGTTAGTGAGGTCTCCTTCTGTAGTGTAGGTGTTTGGTTAGTGAGGTCTCATCTGTAGTGTAGGTGTTTGGTTAGTGAGGTCTCATCTGTAGTGTAGGTGTTTGGTTAGTGAGGTCTCATCTGTAGTGTAGGTGTTTGGTTAGTGAGGTCTCATCTGTAGTGTAGGTGTTTGGTTAGTGAGGTCTCCTTCTGTAGTGTAGGTGTTTGCAGCTGTGAAGTTGTGTTCCAGTCGTTCCTTTAGCTGCATCCCAGAGGCTGGCATGTTCTGTTTTTGTTGTCATTCATCTGTTTCCTTTTAATTTACTTTTTATTTAGTTTTATTTATGTGTGTACGTATGTGCACATGCATGTGTGTGTCTACAGAGGCCAGAAGAGGGCGTCAGGTCTTCTGGAGCTGGAGTTACAGGCACCTGAGAGCCACCAGACATGGGTGTTGGAAACCCAACTTTACCACAGGATGTGGTGGCACACGCCTTTAGTCCCAGCACTCGGGAGGCAGAGGCAGGTGGATCTCTGTGAGTTCAAGGCCAGCCTGGTCTACAGAGCGAGATCCAGGACAGCTAGAGCTGTTACACAGAGAAACCCTGTCTTGAAAAACCAAAAACAAACAAATAAATACATAGAACAAAATTGTACTAAGAAACAGAGACACGAGTTTTGCTAATATATCCAAAATATGCTTCTAACCTGTATAATGTGAATATTGCAGTATTTTACAGTGAAAGCTTCATACCGACTGTTTGAAATTGGGAGTGTTCATTAGACTTAGGGCATGCCTCAGCTCAGACGAGCCACCTCCCCAGTTCCACAGCCACGTGTGACTTGTGGTTCTTAGACTGGTCATCGCAGGTTCGGATGGCTGCTGTGATGTGCTGGGCTCACTAATGCTAATTCCTTTTCCTTAGATGGCCACAAGTTTCAGGGGCCCCAGTTCCTGGACCAGGTCTGCGACCAACCCGTGATCGAGGACTGGGTGTTCCGTGTCCCTCACGTGGGCGTGTTTCTGAGCGTGGTCATCCATCGGGGCCTTCGCCTCCTGAGCTCAGCCCTTGACCTTTCCACGCTGGTCCCCGAGTGCCACGTGGACCCAGGGCAGCCGTTTGAGAGCATTCTGGACGTGCTGTCTGTCGTCTACCTCAACTCACACCTGCCCGCCGAGCAGCGCCACCGCTGGCGGCTGCTCTTCTCCACACGGCTCCACGGTCAGAGCTTCTCTCGGCTGTGCGGCCGCATCACACACCGGGGGCCCTGCCTGCTTGTCCTCGAGGACAGGGACGGCCATGTCTTCGGCGGCTTCGCCTCCTGTTCGTGGGAGGTCAAGCCTCAGTTTCAAGGTAAGACTTCAAGACCGCGGTAGGTACTCGGGCTGGTTAGGGTGAACTGCCAACTTGGCACAACCTAGAATCCCCCGGGGACAGAGTCTAAGGCATTATCCAGAGCAGGTTGATAGTTGATGGGGGAAGACCCCGCCCATTGTTGGTAGTGCCATTTTGGGGGCTGGGCCTAAACTGTAAAGAAGCTAGTTGAGAGCGAGTGGGCACAGCAGGTACAGTCTTTCCCCTCTGCCGCGGCTATGGTTGTGGTGTGCCCAGCTGCCCGAGTTCTTGCCTTGACTTCCCCCAAGTAATGAACCACGCCGACCTGGAACTATGAGCCAAATAGTCTCCTTCCCTACCTTGCCTGTTGTCCGGGTCTTATCACAGCAGCAGACGCGTAACTAGGATCCTCTGTCGCTGTGACCTGACAAAGGACGGCTGAGGAAGGCGGGGGCCTGTCATGGCTCACAGTCTGCGGGGTACAGTTCATCATGGTGGGCAAGGCAGGGCGGTGGGAGCAGGTGGCGGCTGCTCGTCTACATCCTGGTGGGTTAAGGAGCATCGCAGTGAGGTAGAGAGGCGCCTCAGAGGTCAGAGCACTGGCTGCTCTTGCAGAGGGGGCGGGTTTGGTTCCCAGCACCCACATGATGGCTCACAGCTGTAACTCCAGTTCCAGAGGATCTGATGCCCTCTTCTGGCCTCAGTGGGGTGGGGTGGGGCACCAGGTACACATGTGATGCACATACATACATGTAGGCAAAACACACATAGACACATTTTTAAAAAGCGTTTTGTCGGGGGCAGGGCAGAAGGGTCACTGGCTGTAACCTCTGAGACCTGTCTCCCCAGCCACCCTCCTCCTCCTCCTCCTCCGCCTAAAGGTTCCATAACCTCCCACACAGCTCTATTAGCCTGGCACCTGTGGGGGACATTTCACACTTAAACCTTAGCACGGACTTAAATCCTGAGGGCAAGCTTGGGAAGGGCTGGTCAGGTGGCCACTGCCCGGACACAAGCTCTGGCATCCATACATACTTGCGCGCGCGCACACACACACACACACACACACACACACACACACACACACACACATATCCTGACTCTCCAATAGTTTCTGCAGTGGAGGTATTATGCTCCTCTCTGGCATCACAGACCCCCTTCTTTGGCCCTGGCAGGGGGTCAACCCTGCTTCCAGGTGACAGCAGAGATGTCACCAGATGGATGCCCAGGAGGGCATGTGAGTCGCCTCCTCACAGGGATGCTTGCTCACTGCACTGCCCCCTCCCCAGGGGCGCCACCTTGCCCCCTGCTTCTCTGTTCTTGTGGCTTCGTTAGCTGTGGAAGCCCCGTGTGTGACTGAGTCCGGTGTAACTCTCTCTCACTGCTCTCACAGGAGCTGTCCTTCCTGGCTGTCCCCAAGCTCCTCCATAGGTGGCAGACCGCCTCCCGTGCCCACAGATGGCCAGCTTTCACCAGAGTGCCCCCATGGTGTCCCTATGTTACAGTGTACCTCTGGGCTTCCTTACCTTCATTCTACAGATTCGGCTCTGGAGGCCAGGGGGCCATGGGCAGGTGGGACTGCCATCCCCGGAAATCTTCCGGTCAGGCTGGTGGCCACAGACCTGAGAGGGAAAGGATCAGTTGGTTGAGGGTTGTCTCATACATGCTCACACACACGTGAACACACACATGTGTTCCCTTGGTTCCCTAGATCAGGTGTGCTTAGGATTTGATTTACTGCTAGGTTTTGGAGTGTTCCAGACCTTTGATCCAGTTCAGGGAACGGTGGGAACCGTCTCCAAGTCCAAGAGCCTTTGTGCCGACCTTAGACAGTGCTGCAGGTCTCAGATCCTGGAGCCCTCAGCTTCTCGGTCTGGGCTTGTTTTGTGTGGTGCCCGGGCCTGCCCTCTGATCACCAAGACTCCACTCCACACCCCTCCTAAAGATGCATAAGCTCTTGGTTGCTGCATTCCGAGATGCAGCCTGTCAGTGTTTGTGGTTCTTTGTGTCTGGCTCAGAAGCAGTGACTGTTTCCTTGGCTGTCTGTCACTTCCAGGGGACAAAAGATGTTTCCTGTTCTCCATCACCCCCAGCATGGCCACGTACATGCCCACGGGTTACAATGACCACTTCATGTACTTGAATCACGGACAGCAGACCATGCCCAATGGACTGGTAAGCAGGTGGGGAGGGGGTGTCCCACCAGCCAGGTAGGAATGCTTTTAGTGTGTCTGTCCCTTCTGCGGTATGTGCTGAGAGTCCATACCAGGACACATCTTCCTTAGTGATAGCCACGCCTTTGCTGGGCTTTCCCCGGGTTTGTGTGTAAACAGCCTGGCCCTTTCCATGGGCCCCAAACAATTGGCCGGTGTCCTGAGGGGGTGTAGGCGGCAGACCTATTACAAGGCACTACCGTCCTGCCTCACACCTGCATGTGCTGAGCCTGCACACCAAGGCTGTGTGCCGAGCTTTGTGGAGGTGGGAGATCCTGAGCTGAGGGCTCTGGGTACTGGGTCTGGTCTTTAGTAACTTATGAGACAGAAAATGGGCTCTGCTTGTGGTGGCCATGTTCTTGTATGTTGATAGCCACCAGGAGGGAAAAAAAGAGGGATAAGAGAGGAGGGGAGGGGAGAGGAGAGAAGGGAGAAGAGGGGTGGGGAGAGAAGGGAAGGAAAGGAGAGGAGAGGAAGCTGGAGACCAGGCCAGCAATAGCAGCTGGATGTGTGCTGGTGTAGTGGGACGGATACCCACTAGGATGCTTGGCATGGATGCCCAACCTGCCGGCCTTTTTCTTTTCTGTTTCTTGACGAGTCTTTTGGGAAGGCCCAGCTCTGTGCTTGCTGAGCTGAGAGCCAAGTCCAGATGTCCCCTCAGCCAGCTAGAGAGGGTTAGGGGTTCCCTCCCAGACTCATACCACAGCAAGTGGAAGGGACATGGCCAGGTCTCCAGGATGCCAGGGTTTAGGCACTGGACTCCTCTCTGAGTGAGCCTGGCTGTCAACCCCGGGAGCAGCCTCAGCATCCACAGGAACCACTCACCTTTGGCCTGGGGACCAAAAGCGGCTTCCAGACATAGGCTTAGATCCCCTGCATGTCCAAGATGGAAGCAGGTCATATCGTGTGCTCCAGGCCCATGAGGGACAAGGGGATGTGACGGAGGTGGCGTCAGGACAAAGCTGTCAGGGAGTCAGGGTAACAGCTGGCTTGAGCCTTGCAGTGTGACTGTGTGGTGAGAAGAAAAGGTCTGAGTTGCCACTCCTAGCCTGCCACCTTTCCTGAGGGAGAGTCATTGGGCGGAGGTCAGTTTCCCGTGGGGACGGGGCAAAGATGGGTTTCCAGGGTCCCTGTGCTCACCTCACCCCTGAGTAACTGCTTGGGACACCCAAAGGATCTGCAGATTTTCCAGTCTGCTGTCCCCTGTGTGTAGCCTCACCAGAGAGCTGTAGAGTGTGCTCTGCTGATGTCCATGACCGTTTGGTAACTTGGAACGTGATTATAATCGCAGCCCAAGAAAACAAAACTGCCCACTGCATTCCTGCTTCCCCCATGTCTCAGGCTGGCCAAGAACTCAAGCCCCTCCTGGTTCTCTGGAGTGAGGAAGCATGGCTGCTCACTCTCATCTGTCTCCACTTGCTCCGCAGGGCATGGGCGGGCAGCACCATTACTTTGGGCTTTGGGTGGCCGCCGACTTTGGGAAAGGACACAGCAAAGCCAAGCCCACATGCACTACCTACAACAGCCCACAGCTGTCTGCCCAGGAGGACTTCCAGTTTGATAAGATGGAGGTGTGGGGGCTCGGCGATCTCTTAGAGACACAGCTGGTGAGTTCTACACGGCAGTGACCTCACACAGAGCCCTAGCCTTTCCGCTTTTTCTTACTTTTCCTCCGCCTGCTTCTCCATCTAGGGAAGTTTTTCTTTAGCAGCTCTGGGCCATGCCAGGGTACATGCAGCAAAGTAGAGTGTGGGTTTGCCTTAGTAGTGGGGACCTACCTAAGATGTGCTCCTGGCCCAGCCAGATGGTCCTTTGCCTTCCCTACTTGTCTGCAAGAACACAAGTAGTTTCTGCCTGACCCTGGCAATTGCAGCTAGGGAGGCTTCAGGGTACCCATGCCTCCTGGCTTCTTTGTGGCTCCAGTCTGATAAGCCAGCCGCTGGGAGGAAGTCACTGTGTGGCCCAGGTTGGTGGGACCTGTTATCTCCCTGTGCACTGAATACACTCATCCCCTTCTTCCCAAGGTCAAGAACAAGAAGAGCATCCTTGACTCGAATCTCGAGGCCCAATGCCTGTTGGAGATCAGTGGACGGGCTCGCCACAGTGAGGGACTGCGGGAAGTCCCTGATGATGACTGAGGCTCCTGAACCGTGGACTTCCTGGAGCAAGGTCGGGGACTCCCCGAGAGATGCAGTGCACACAGCGTCCAGATTCCTCACTGCTGGGTAGGCAGAGCCCCTCAGCCCCTCTGCCCTGACTCTGGCTTAGCTTTAACACAGCCACATTGCCACATCCAGGCCGTCATGGCTGTACTTAATCAGACCACAGCCACACCAAGAAAAACCCCTCTGAAGCCATAATTGGTGGGTGTCACCTCCCAGGATCCCTGAGCGTAGGTTAGAACTTCGGCCTTATACTTTGTTTTATGTCAGTGGAATTCAAAGACAGGTGATTGTCAGGGGTGTGTATTCTTGCCTCTGGGTCCCAGTGAGTACCCTGATGGCCCATCATGAGTGGGAAGACAGAGGTACTCAGATGGATCTGAAGGTCATGTTTCTGGGAGCAGGACTCTTAGAACAGGTGTGTGATGGGGTTCCCATCTAGCTTTTTCAACACTTTTTAAATGAGTCTGATGAACAAATGGGAAAACTTGACCTACCTGTCCAGGGGCCAAGCCATTACTGTGCTGCTAACTCAGATATGAGGGCGTTTGGAGAGAACCAAAGTCTGGGTGCTTGATTAGTGGATGCATAAGACCCATCCCTGAAGTCAGTGGTGGGTGACGTCCAGTCTTGACTGGGAGGGGCAGCCTCTAGGTCTCCTCTGAGGTCACAGCTCAGGGCTTCTCAGAAGGATGATAACTAATGGAACAGTGCAGACTGACTTTAGAAAGACTCCAGTGATCCGAGAGACTGAGGAGTACTCAGGTGGGCAGGGTGCCCATCACACTGAGTCATTGCCGCCCAGTGTCGCCCACTCAGGGGAGCCCCGGGCCCTTCTCTGAGACCTCTACCTCTTCTGTTTGCCTTTTTGCTATAAACTTCAACCTTTACAGATCTGATGAAGATTCTACCTTTGATTGTACAGTTTGCCTCAACTAAAAGCCATAGAAAAGCCAGCTGCGTGCATTTTTCCAGCTCTGCATTCTTGCCCAGGAAGCTCCTGGAATACTCCATGTAACCATCTTGAGCAGGAAGTCTGAGGCATGTACCTTCCAAACAAAAGTGCTGTTTCTGTGCACGGAGGGGTAGGTGTGTGGTGCAGACAAGGGCTGGGCCATTTTGGTTTTCTTGCTAAGAAGCCAGCTGTCGATGGTATGTGGGATAGAGAGAAAATACTGGAAGCTTCAGACAACCCCATTGTAACCTCACAGAATTAGGTCGCTGTGCTATGGAGTGTTTTTAATAAAAATGTAGTCGTGTCTCACGTTGGTAGCAGACCTGTGGTGCCCATGGCTTGGTGTGATCCATTGGGAGTCATGACACCCTGGCCCCCATGCTTTCTGACCTCTGTGCTGACTAGAGCTCAAGCCACAGGTGGGATCCTGCTTCTCAGAACAGTACCCTAAAGACAGGAGGGCCTGGGAGCCCTCTTGGGGGTACAGGTGACAGGCTCTGCTTCTACACACATATACACAAACAAATTTCTCAGAATACAAACGTGTGTGGGGTGTCAACTAGGCCCTGAGGAACTTCTCATGTCTTCCAAATGAGGAGTGTGGTCTTTTGAGAAACTGGAACAAGAATTCAGCTGTGAGCGCCAGAGACCTCCTTACGCATGAGGCCTGATCCGAGCCCAGAAAGCGCTTGAAGGAAGAGGTAAGAAACACAGACCATGCTGCAAACCCAGTTGTTGTTAGAACGAATGCTGGAATGAAGTGCTGGAGAGGAGGAGACAGGAAAGGACAGCTCTGGGCAGGCATGCCCCGCCCCCTCCTCCTCCGGGCTCCTCTGGAGGCCACCCTCTGCACACTGGGGCACAGCTGTGTTTGTACACGGTCTGTCTTCCAGTGGGCGTTGCTCAGGGCTTCCCCGTCTCCTCTCCCGCTGTCTCTGTCAGCTCTGCAGATGTTCCATCCCGTTAGGCAGGCCAGCATCTTCCTGGAGGCTAGTTGTTGCCATAGTGACCATCCTGAGTCTGGCATTGTGTCTCTAGGATGAACTGAGTGACTAGTTGGTTTAAGATGCTTCCCCCCCTTTCGTTCTTTTTGGTAATGCTGTGGAGTGCAACCCAGCCCAGTGCGTGCT
This sequence comes from Peromyscus eremicus, assembly GCF_949786415.1. NCBI lineage: Eukaryota > Metazoa > Chordata > Mammalia > Rodentia > Cricetidae > Peromyscus > Peromyscus eremicus. Next base: position 88,248,648 of record NC_081420.1, read on the forward strand.
AGGCAATTGCTTACTACTGTGCTGTGTCCCCAGCCCTTGGCTTTTTGAGACAGGGTCTCCTATGTAGCCTAGGCTAGCCCTGGAGTCATGACCCCCTTACTTCTGCCTCTCGAGTGCTGTAACCACAGTTGTGCCCCACCATGCCCGGCTGAGGTGTGACAGGGCTCTTGACTTCCTTTCACCCCTGTAGCATACTGAGTGCCTTCTCCCCGAGGAGTGGCGGTGGGCAGCTTCGTTTTTCCAAGTGTCTGGGGTGGTTTGAAAGAAATCCCAGCGGGAGTGGCACTATTGGGAAGTGTGGCCTTGTTGGAGGAAGTGTGTCACTGTGGGGCAGGCTTTGAAGTCTCATATATGCTCAAACCACGCCCAGTGAGACAGTTCACTTCCCGTTGCCTTTGGATCAAGACGTAGAATTCTCCGGCACCATGTCTACCTGCACACCGCCATACTCCCAGCCACCATGCTTCCCACCATGATAATGGAAAAACCTCTGAACTGTAAGCCACCGCCTCAGTTAAATGTTTTCATTTATAAGGGCTGCTGTGGTCATGGGGAAACCCTAAGACACTGTCCATCTGGCTTTCTAGGGTGTCTTTCTCCACTTTGGTTTATAAGAGATTTTTTTTTTTTTTTTTTGAGGGCTGGAGAGATGAGTCAGCATTTAAGAGCACTGGCTGCTCTTCCCGAGGGCCTGAGTTCAATTCCCATCAGCCACATAGCAGCTCCTAACTGCCGGTTAATTCCGGGTCCAGGGAATCCAGTGCCCTCTTCCAAGGCAGCAGGCTCACACAGTGGTGCACAGACACACATGTAAGCAAACCAATATATGCATAAAATAAAAATAAACATTTCAAAAATGAAAAAAAAAAACCCAGCTTTTGTCAAAGCGACACCATGCTTATTTGGAGTGGTTAAGATTCTTCTTAGTTTATTCAGCTTTATCTGGGGTGGTTTTTCTGCCCATAAATCTTAGATGTTACGTCACACTTGTCAGCATCCTCTCTTAAGCAACTGCACACCCTCCACTTGGGATAGAAAAGGTCACCTACTTCTGCTCTTCCTGTGGTTTCTGGTTATATATCTTTGGCCCAAAGTATTTTTTAAGCTATATCTCATCCCTAAAATTCTAATGCTTTTTTAAAAAAATTTTATTTTAAAATCAGTTATGTGAGTATGGAGGTCAGAGGACAATTGGAGTCAGTTCTCACCTCCCACCATGTTGATAAGGGTCTCTTATTTCTGCTGCCTTGCTGTCCACTGCAGGCTAGCTGGCCTGAGATCCTGGGAGGCTGTCCTGTCCCTGCAGCACGTCCTGCTGTAGGAGTGTTGGGTTTACAGATGCACACTCCTGTAGCAGGGCTTGAACCCGGGTTATCAGGCTTTCTTGGCTCCTCTTTACGCAGTGAGCCATCTCCTCAGTCCCCTGTGTTAAGTGGTATGCCTTTCCTCTACTTACGCTACTTGCTTTAAAGTTTTATTTCATTTCTATATTATGTGTAAAAGGGCATTTTGTCTGCATGTATGTGTGCACACCAGAAGAGGACATCGGATTGCATGGGACTATAGTGCTAGATGGTTGTGAGCTGCTACGTGGGTGCTGGGAATTGAACTCAGGACCTCTGGAAGAACAGCCAGTGCTCTTAACCACTCAACCATCTCTCCAGCCCCTTAAGCTACTTTCTAATCAACTGACTTTCTGTGTGAATTCCAGCATCTTCCTTATGTTTTAATACTGGAGTTTTAGGGGTGGGTGTGGTGAGTTTTAGGGGTGGGTGTGGTGGCGTACACCTTTAATCCCAGCATTCGGGAGGCAGAGGCAAGAGGATCTCTGAGTTAGAGGCCAGCCTGGTCGACAGACCGAGTTCCATGACAGCCAGGGATACACAAATAAACAGTCTTGAAAAACCAAAATAAAAAAAATGAATGAGTAAAAGGAGTTTTACAGTAAAAGGTGAAGCAAAGGTTCTTTCCCTCCTCCTGTAGTCTGGAATGGCCTCTTAGGTTTGCTTTTTCTGAACTTCACTGGCATGGTGACCATTTTTAAAAAGTCAGATGGCTGAGGCTGTAGCTTGGAGGTAGATTCAAGAGCCTGCTTGTGTTCATTAACCATTGGTTAAGAAAATGTCCACTCAGCTCCGTAAAAGACAGCTCACTTCCCAGATGCTCAGCCCCCACCCCTGACAGAAGAGTCAACTATGGCCAGATGCTAGCATGAAATGAGTGAACACAGGAGCTGACGTGAAGATACTGTGTAGTGTGTACAGGTACCGGCACACATACCTCTTTGTGTGTGTGGCTTATGCCTGTGTGTAGGCGCACATGTGCATGTATGACATATACCTGTGTGTGGGTACACATGTGTGCACGTAACATACATCTGTGCAGTTAGGGGTGTGTGTGTGTGTGTGTGTGATGTATGCCTGTGTGCAGGTGCACTTGTGCATGTGGCATGTGACATATGCCTATGAGTATACTTGAGCACACACGGGCACACGTGTGTGAACTTTGTCCCTGAAGCTTGCTGAGTCCTTTTGTGTCATAACCCTCAACTATGAGTGTCTCAGAATCACGTGTCCAGCTTCTTGAGTTGTAGGCTCGGGCTCCCCCTCCTGAGAGGGAAGTGTGGAGGACCCGAGAGCCGGTGCTGCTGGCGAGTGAGCGATGCTACGGTGCAGGTCCAGCTGGCTCTGGCAGCCGCCGGCGGGATGGTTTTGTTCATGTGTATTGTCCCGAGTGTGCAGGCGTTGCTCCTCTAGTGGCATTATCACACACTGCCATGATTCCTTTATGGTTTTCAGTGTGGAACAGCCCAGGGCCTCGTCCATGCCAGGCAGACACTCTGGTGCCAAGCCCCAGCCCTTTTCACTGAGAGGCAGAGGCAGGGGGATCATGAGCCCTGCTGAGTTGCCCAGGCAGGCCTTGAGCGGTAATCCTTTTACCTCAGCCTCCTGAGTAGCTGGCATGTCAGGTGTTTGCTCAGCTCCACAACACCAACGATGATGACTCCCTCTCATGGAGAGGCTCTGGTCTTTCTCCACGAGGCATGATGTCGGCACATGCTCTGACGTATCTGCTTTTTTGTGGGGGAGGGAGCTTCCATGTGTGTTAGTGTTTATGAGGTAATCCCTGTCAGAAGTGGATGTGGAATTCTGAAAAAACTTGAGGGTTTTATTTTGGCATCTGTGGAGTGAGAACTTTGCAAACACAAGGCGTCTGTGTACTTCGTCACAGCGAGTGTAAGGGAGCAGCTCTGTGGCGTTTCGGCTTTTTAGATGACTAATGCCTATCCCCGCTCAGTGGCACTACCTTGTTTTTGTTTTTAATCAGATTTTTGCATAAATCATACTTGTGGAATCTTTTTGAACACTGGGGATTGAACCCCAAATCGTGAGACAGCTTTTTACGGAATTGCTCTTAAGCCCTTATCAAATGAGGAAGCAAGGTCTCAAGGGGGATGGCTGTGGGCAGCGTGGCCGTGCTCCTGGTCACCCTGTGCCATCATCACGTGGGGCCACATTGCTCAAGCACAGAAAGACAGGTTAAATAAAAAACACAGTGGTTTAATAAATAGTGCCATGTTTTAGCAAGCTCCGTCCTGACCTGCGCATCCCAGCAGGTCAGGACAGGTGGAGCCGGGGTCCTGATGCTGCGTGGTCACTGAGGCCAGGGACGGTGGTTCCTTCACACGGCCCCTGGGAACGTCTGGGGGGTCTTGCCTCCGGAGCAGAACTTCTCACACAGCTTGAGCAGCTCCGACAGAAAGAAGACAGACGAGGCCAGGCCAGCTAACAGCAGCAGGTCTGTGGGAAGAGAGGCTCAGGTGGCAGTGGCCACCTGCCACGTCCTGCAGTGGCCACCTGCCACGTCCTGCAGTGGCTCCCTCTGTGTTCTCTGCCTTTCTCCTCAACCCAACAGACTTGTGGGGGCTGAGGGGAAGGGGCTGGCCACTCTTGAAGAAGCCAGGGTCCTTCTGTGACACTGGATGCCCAAATGAGTCCCATGGTTTTTGCAAGCTGACTTTGTTCCTCACCATGGAAAAAGCTGCTTAGAAACTTGCTTGGGGGTTCCTGTCTTTCTGAGATAGGGTCTCGGGTAGTTCAGGTTAGCCTCGAACTTATTACGCAACTAAGGACAACTTTGTACTCCTGATCCTCCTGTCTCTCTCCAGTGTCACTGTTGGAATTACAGGCAGGCCTAGGTTATGTGGTGCTGGGGATGGAGCCCAGGGCTGTGTGTGTGCCAAGCAAGCACTCTACCAACAGAGCTACAGCCCCAGCCCAAGGGTTTTGTGTGTGGGCTTGTAGGAACATACAGGCAGAGGTCAGGGGTCGACATTGGGTGTTGTCTTTTGCTCTCCACCTTTTTATTTTTTTTTCAGACAGCTCTCTCACTGAACCTGGAGCCCACCATTTTCAGCTAGGCTAGCTGGCCACGGAGCCCCCGAAGTCCTCCTGTCTCTGCCTCCCCAGCCCTGGCATTACTGGTACATGCATTCTGAGGCTCAGACTTGGGCCCTCATGCTGTCCTGTTTCCCCAGCTCCTGGGTTCCTTTTCTTTGCTCCCATAGGGAGCTCGCTGGGGCCTGCAGGGACACTGATTCTAGATCACAGGGAGGGGGGGGGGCCCATCCTGGCTTTATCCAGGTCTCCAGTGCCCTGTCTGCACATCTTCACACCCGGGTGACCGTTTGGGGTCTGTAGTGAGCTGTGCTGGACCTGGGAGTTGACCCTCTGTTCTCCACTCCTGGGTGGAAGTGACAGAGGAAAACTAGGGACCTGTCACGGCTGTTCTTGGGCTAGTTCCTCTGCAGGGCCTGTCCCTGCAGGAATAGGGACTGTTTGCTTCCTGTCCCCACTGCTCTTTGGCTGTGGGAGCGTCCTGGGCTCCAGAGCAGAGCATGCACACAGTGGCCTTTGAGCATCCCAGGCTGCTAAATTATGTCCCTTTCAGCAAGAACTGCCAGATGGCCAGCTCAGATGAGCACCTGTCCAAGTCACCCCAGTCAAGCCCCCAGACTGTGTGTGTCCTGAGGTTCAGGGTGCTGCCACCCAGTCCTAGCCTCAGGCCCCACTTTTAGCAGAGGGGGCCTCTTTCTGGGCTTCATTTGCGTTCCCTGTATCTGCATGTCACCTTCCTACTCTAGGTGACACAGAGCAGATGCTGCAGACCAAACTCTTTGCAGAATGGCCCTGAAATCTCCCTCTCTGTGGCCCCCGCAGCTCCACCCCAGGCGGTCTCGGGGCGGGGGGGGGGGTGGGGACCACTTGTTCCTGTTCCCTCACTCACCGAGAGCTCTCAGGTTTTCTGTCTGGAAGACCCGCTGCAGGGGCGGGGCATAGATCACAGCCAGCTGCCCGAGAAGGGACCCGAGGACCGAGTAGAGGAACATGCGGTTCCGGAAGAAGCCAATCTCAAATATCAGCTTGGTCTGTGGGGAGGAGAGGCCTGATGGGGCTTTTGCAAGCGCACAGTGTGGGTTCGGCAGCTGTGCCCCTGGGACACTGTGCAGTCTGTATCTCCCCCCCCCCCCCCGGGGCGGGGCTCGGGGCTGGGTCTCAGCCCTGCTCACCTGAGAGCGACAGCTTAGGGCATTGAAGAGGTCGAAAAACACGAAGCAGGTGAAGGCCATGGTGGTGGTGCGTGGAGTGCTGGTCCCGTTCTCCGGGATCTGGAACCCGGTACATAGGTATGCTCACGGCAGAGAGGGAAGGGGACCCCCTGCCTTAGAGCTGAGGGGTACAGTCAGTGTGCCAGGGGTGACCTGTGTGTGTGTGCTGCCTGAGGATTGCTGGTCAACCCAGCCCCGAAGGTGTACCCTAGAATCTGACTCTGTGCCGTGTTTCTGTGCCGGCCCCAGGGGACGCCCACCCTGGGAAGAGCCTTGTCTTCTATCAGGAGTATCAGCTGCCAGCACAGGTAGCCGAGAAAGGGAAGACCGCTGCTCCTAGAGCAGCATTTCTCAACCTGTGGGTCGCGACCCCATTGGGGATTAAACGACCCTTTCATAAGGGTCACCTAAGACCATCGGAAAACATATTATGATTCATAAAAGTAGCAAAATTACTGTTATGAACTAGCAATGGAAATAATTCTATGGTTAGGGGTCACCTCAACATTAGGGACTGAATAAAAGGGTCGCAGCATTAGGAAGGTTGGAAATACTGTCCTAGTGGGTAACTGCCTCACAGGTCACGACACTACCCAGACCCACAGATCAGAACTCATGAGGAGTGTGGGACAGTCGGTCCCAAAGACAATGTGGCATGGTAAGAATGTCTGTTGAGGCCTAAGCTGTGTCTGACTGGGTTGGCTCGTCACAAGGACTGGCCAGAGCCCCAGTGAGATGGATTTGTGAGTGCAAGTTTTCAGTTTTTGCCTCAGTTCCTCCCCAACCCCCCCCCATTCCCGGAACCCTCATCAGGCTGGAACACAGCTCGGTCCGTCCAGTGTACACCCCTCTACCCTGGCTACCAGGCAGACTTTCAGAAGGAAGCTCCCATCTGGATGCCCTGGAGGACATGTCTAAACACAATGGGGATCCCTGCTTAATTCCTCATCTTGGCCATATATAACCATGCCAATGGGCCTTGAAAATTGACCTGTGCTAAGATAGTCTCAGAGTGTAAGGGGATCCTGTAGTCTCCTGTGACAATAAAAATAGTGCCCGCCATCCAGACCCCCGCTCTCTGCGCTCTGGCTACAGTACTTGACCCACACACTTCTCCCCACCTCTCCCAGGCATCTGCACCCACCACCCACTCTCTGGCCTCTGATAGCACCAAGCTATGTGTCTCCCTGGAGAGATGACCCGGTCCTGCACAGGGCTCCCGACTGTTCCTGAGCGAGCCAATGCCTGCCCTGCTCACCTCTCTCCAGAAGATAAAGAGGGTCCCTCCTATGATGACAGCAGCTGACATGAGGACCTTCAGGATCAGGGCTTTGTTCAGGATCGTGTCCCTGATGCTCCGGGGAGGCCTCCGCAGGGCATCTCTGTCCACAGGCTCCACCCCCAGGCTGTGCAGAACAAGGCAGCAATGCTTTGAAATAGCAAGGTCACTTGGAAGCTGGGCCAGGTGGCACACACCTGTAACCCCAGCTTTCCGGAGGCTGAGGCAGGTGGATCTCTGAGTTCAAGGCCAGCCTAGGTTATATAGTGAATCCCCCAGCTAGCCTGAACTACAGAGTGAGAGCCTGCTTCAAAAAGCCAAAAATTTAGCCAGGCAGTGGTGGCGCACGCCTTTAATTCCAGCACTTGGGAGGCAGAGGCAGAGGGATCTCTGTGAGTTCGAGGCCAGCCTGGGCTACCAAGTGAGTTCCAAGAAAGGCGCAAAGCTACACAGAGAAACCTTGTTTCAAAAAACCAAAAAAAAAAAAAAAGCCAAAAATTTGAAAAGGACCCCTGAGACCCATGCTTCAGCCTTGCCCTTTGGACTGTCGCTGGTGAGCAGGGCTGTTCTTGTCCCACAGTAACCATCCCAGGGATAGCCATAGCTCTCTACTCATCTCTCTCCAAGCATCTAGATGCAGAGAGGCCAGAGCACCTAGCAAGGACCAGCACCAGGCTTTGGCCTTTCCCATGTCATGAATTCCTGATCCCCCCACCCCCACGCAGTTCCCACTACCGTGTGGGGTCCTGAGTGAGGCCTGGAGAAACAGGACCCAGCTCTGCCCTCCAGGGTCCATCTGTCAGAGACTCCTCATTTGTCACTCGGAAACATCAGGAGATGTTGCACATGGGCTAGAGACCTGGGAGCTACCTCACCTGCTGTCTCTCACACACAGGGAGCCTTGTGGAAGCTGCAGCCCTCACTGGGCTCTGGGGAAATGAACCGGCCTTCCCTCTCGGTGTACCACAGCAGATGGTTATAGTGATGTTAACAGTAACAGCAGCCCCGTTTGGAGTGATACCTCCCTGTGCAAGCAACCAAGGCTGCTGGGCACACAGGTCTCCCGTGCCACCAATGAGTTCATGAGCATCTATGTCATGCAAGCACCATCCAAGGGTCAAGGGGCATCACGTCCATAGTCACCAGCTACAGTAGGGATGGATCCAACCAATCAGAACAATGATACTTTCCTCTTTGGGGAAAAGGATGGGCAGAGGACCAAGGATGAGGCCACCACTGTTAGAGTGATCAGGGAGGACTTCTTGGAGGTGGTGACCTGACTATACAGTGGGACTGAGCCATGGGCTCCAGGAGAGGGCTGTAACTGAGAGAGCGCAAGGCTCCATCTCTGCATTCATGCCCTTCAAGAAGCTGTTCACACTTCAGCAGCCTGGAGATTCCAAGAGGGAGCTCACATGGTCCTGCCTTCAGCCTGCTGCCTCACCTCTGCGCCGGTGGCCCATCCATGATGATGTTCACCCACAGGATCTGCATGGCATTGAGGGGGCTGGGCAGGTTGCACACGGTGGACAGGGTAATGAGGCTCAGGGCTGCAATACTCCTGCAGGGCACAGGCGACAGGCAGCGCATCAACGCATGCACCAGATTCAGTGCCCGCTGACCACGGAGGAACGTCTGCCTCTGCTTACGTGCTCAGCTGGAAGCGGACGAAGTTCTTGATGTTGTAGAAGATGCCTTTGCCTTCCTCCACCGCGCTCCTGAAAGGGAGGTGAGTGAGTGTGGGCAGAAAGGTCCTGGGGGCGTGGCGTGGTCAGCTCACACGCAGCAGTGCAGGTAGCTCTTGCTGGCACAGCTGGGACACACCAGTAGGAGGTGATGTCCGCCCTTCTGTGCAAATCCTGTGTGTGACCCCTCGGCTGGAGCCCAGGGCCCCAACTGTGCTCGGATGCTGACAGTACAATCCACCTGCAGTTGGACACACAGAGCGGAAGAAACCCAAGCTCTGCACACACTGGAAGCAGAACAGGAGAGGGTCTGAGAGGTTCAGAGACATCACCATCTGTCCGTCTATGTGTGTGTGTGTGTGTACCTGTGCGGTTTATGTGTCAGAACATGTGTGTGGAGGCCCTAAGAACATGTTGGATGTCCTGCTGCCTCTCTGCCTTACTCCTTTGGAATCAGTGTTTCACAGAGCCTGGAGCAAAGCTGGCAGCCAGCAAGCCCCAGGGGTCCTCCTCTCTCTGCCCCTCACGGTGCCAGGCTTACAGGCACACTCCTATGGCGATGTCCGTGGGACGCACACGCACACACACTAAATCATTCTTGGAAGAGTATTTTTAATAGCAGAGAAATGTTGCTATGTTGGTGCCTCTGCTGTTCAAAGCACTCTTCCAAATGTTCTTCTGCACCCTAAGTACTGATTTACTAAAGATTAGCCTTAATTATAGCTTCAAATTAAATCCAGAGAAAGGCAACTTTAATCCTCCAGCCTCACCTCCTGAATTCAGGAATCCCAGGTCTGTGCCTCCTTGTTGGGCCTCCAACTGTGACTTCTATTTGTGCAGATGTGCACACATGTGGGGGTCAGAGGACAACCTGGGTGTCAGCCCCAGGATGGCTGTCCTCCTTGGACACAAGATGTCTTACTGGCCTGGAGCTCACCGATCGGGGAGGTTGGCCAGCTAGCCAGCCCTGGTTCTGCCTGTCTCCTCCACAGCGGTAGGACCAACAGCCTGTACCACCCCGCCTGCATTTTCTTGTGAACTCAGGATGTCACACTCAGTTCCCCATGCTGCAGGCCAAGCGCTTTGCTGCCTGAGCCATCCCTCCAGCCCCCAAACGTGATTTTTAACAGCTCTCTGTTACTGACTAGTCAAGTGGCTCCAGGTTTTCTTTATATCCCACAGTGACGAATGACAGGATGGCCCCAGGACCCTGTTTTGAGAAGTTCCATATGTTTGGAGTGAGCTTGGGATATAGCTCTCTTCAGAGAGTCCCCTGAACCCCGAGCAAGCCCCCTCATACCCACTACAGCACATCCTGGGGATGCTGGTTATAGCAGCTCACATAATAGTTGAGAAGTCATCGTCCACCAGAATCATGTTGGCGGCCTCTTTGCTGACGTCCGTCCCTGTCTGGCCCATGGCGATCCCGATGTCCGCAGACTTCAGGGCGACTGAATCATTCACACCGTCCCCTGTCATGGCTACAATGGCCCCTGACTCCTGCAATGCCTTTGGGAAGAGCAGGTGATGGAGGGCCACAGCCCGAGGACCCTCCTAGACTTTCTTGATGCCCTGCCTGGTGAACCATGGAGGCAGCAGCCACCCGTCAGCTGGCCTGGTCACAGTCACTCTCCTGCAGTGGCTGTGGAAGTGGGCATGGCCCTGAACTACCCAACCTTAGTTTCTCCATCTGCAAAGCAAGTGGCAGCCACCATCCTGGACTCACAGGCTGTTGTGACACCCTGTCTAGGACAACAGAAGTGACTTGTAAAAGTTGCTGTCAGTGAGCAGTAAATAAAGCCATTAGAAGCCTTATCTCTGGGCTGGCAAGATGTCTCAATGTGTAAAGGAGCTTGCCGCCGATCTCGATGACCTGAGTCGTAGAGTCACGTGGTTAATAGAGAACTGACTCCCACAGGTTGTCACCTGACCTCCACACATGCACTGTGGCCTGTATGCACCCATGTTCATATATACAAAATTTGGTCTCTCCCTCTTTTTGGAACAGGGTCTTTCTGTGTAGCTCAGACTGTCCTGGAACTCATGATCCTCCTGCCTCAGCCTCCTGAGTACTGGGATGACGTTGTGAGCCAGCATATGTGGTTGGCATTTATTCTTCATCACTAAAAACTAAATGCCCCAGTACCCCCTCAAACAGCCCCCAAAGAGCAAAACATGGCTACCAAGGAGCTCGGGACTGCCAGGTGCGGACGTGGGAAAGCTCTGAAACTCACAGGCTTCTGGTTGACAAAGAGAAACCATGGCAGGTCCATGTTGGCACCTAAATATTTTCTCTTTACATCATCTCATTCCCAGGGCTGTCCCTAGTGTCTGTGGTCAGTGGTCCCCAGCTTCCCAACAACCCCGTAAGGGGATCCACTCCTGTTTAGCTGTGAAGTACCCATCCCACTAGAGATGACATTTCCCAGCATCCTCTGCAGCTAAACATGTGATAGCATTCTGGCCCGCAAGCAGGGATGGATGCATGGGAGGCATGCAGCTGTCTAGAGAAGAAAGCTACAGTCAAGGCCAGCTTAGCAGCATCCCCCCCGTGCCCCCCCCCAACCCCGGACCATCCCTGTCACTTGGCCAGCTGAGAGCCTGTCACCCTGGATGGTCCCACCCTGAATGGACCCTGTCGTTCGGCCCAGTTACCTTTATGATTTTAACCTTGTGCTTCGGGCTGGTCCTGAAGAATATAGACACCTGGCATAGGGAGTCCAAGAGTCATCAGTGGACAGAGGAGCTGGAGGACCTCTCCATCCCTGCCCCGTCTGCCCCCGCCCCGGGAGAACCCACCTGCCTCACTCGGGCAGCCAGTGCGTCCTGCTCCATGCCTTCCACCTCCTCCCCAGACATGGCTTTCAGCTTCTCGTGGCACAGGCCGATGGTTCTTCCTTGGGAGGGGAGTTAAGGCTGAGGAGTACCTCCAGGGCCCGAACTGTGGTCCTGTCCACCCAGCATGCCCATCTGAGTCAGTGTCTGATAACCGGTGAACCTCTATTTGCCCATGAGGAGGAAACTACGTGAAAACTGGCTTCCCTGAGGCCACACTGCTGGGAAGTGCCACTGGCACCTCACATGAGGGCTCTGAGACTCCGGCTGTGACCTCACGGCCCTGGGCTGAGTTGGGCAAAACCACCCTGACAGCTCAATAGACATGATTAGAGGAGGCAGAGGGGGCCTGCCGGCCCCCCGCTGACGAAGAGACGTGAGGACCAGCGTGGCTCCATGACTCGTCAAAGATGCCCAGCCGGTGGAGGGAGCCAGACTGGAACTCCACGGTGTGGGTGCCATCTGTGCCTAAACAAACCCCTAAACACATCGCAGGTCCTCAGTTTACATGTGGACTTTCCCCCAGTTTGGACACAAGCTGGAGCAGGGAGCACTGGTCTACACAGCTCAGATCCCTCTCAGCTGGGCGTGATCCCTTCACTCCCAGCCTCACCCTGGTTACCTATGGCCATGGCCGTCTCTAGGGCATCTCCTGTCACCATCTTCACTGACACACCAGACTCCGAGAGGACCCGGACTGCTTCCTTGACGCCAGCCCTCGGGGGGTCGATGATACCCACCAGACCCAGGAATGTCAGTCTCCCCAGCTCGGGCCCAGACGCCAGGGCCAGCACTGTGAGAGACACAAGGACAGGTTTCTGGGGGCTGGTGACCTTCTTTAGTCCTAGCAAGCCCTACTGTGACCCTCAGTCACAGGGGTGCTGGATAGGGAGGGAGGGGTGTGGGAATAGCTCAGATGATTGTCTGAGGCTGGTTGTCCAGCTGAAGCCCCTGGGGGATGACAGGCAGGCATCTGGGACAGCCCCGCCTGCCACGGGCTCAATGCACACTCATCTGTCCCCAAAGTAGGGAGGTCGAGGTAATGGACAGGGTGAGCCCAGCGCCTCTCCTAGCCCTGCCCCCATGGAGTACAAATATTCCAGAGTGTTTTGAGATGTTTTCTCCAACAAGGGACAGGGCAGCAAATGGCACAGGGTTTAACATTAGCCTGAGGGGAAGACATTGACCCTGAAGCCGGGAAAGCTGCATACGCCACGAAATGAAGTGTCTTCCCTCGTCTGAGAGTTCTAGGTTTTCATGGCAGAAGGCAGGGAGTGAAATGGTGCCTGAAATTATGTTCATGGCACAAACTTCATATGTCCTAGAGAACTTGGCGAGCAACGCCCCCTCCATACACGAGCCACACCTGGATAAGTGGGTGTCATGAAGGGCTAGGGGTGTCTAGGCACTTTGTGGAGTGTCACGTTGGGAATTGCTGTCAGCTCACCCCTGCCTGCATTCTGGCTGGTGGCAGATTCACCCCGGACCCTGCTCTCATGCATCCCGGCAACACTACAGGCCAACTCAAGGCCCCAGAGGCCAGAGGAGGGAGTCATGACACCAACCCCGCAGGCCAAGCGACCCCATCTTCTTCTCTTCCTGCTGCCAGCAGGACTTCTGTTGGGGCGTCAGAGGCAGGGGGATGCCCCCATTGTTGTACATGCTACAGTGATGGATTACTTCCTCAAAGGCCCCCTTCATGAAGTAAACGTCTTCCTGATCCTTGGAAAAGAAAAGGAAAAAGATCTGCGGTCATTGGGTGCTTCCTGCTGCCTCACACTTGAGCCCACACCAGAATCCCCCAAACAAACAGGTCCCCACTGTGAGCATCATGGGTCAGAAAGCCCCGTCCATACTGTCACCTCAGTTTGGAAGTCTTGGAAGGTGCTGGGCTTGTCATCCTCTCCCCCAGGTGTTTGTGCCTTGTTTTGGTAAGGGACAGAGGACAGCACAGCCATGGTGTGCTCCTGTCATCCCGGCTCTCAAATGCCGAGGCAGGAGGCTTCCAGGTTAGCTTGGGCCCCACAGTGAGACTCTGTCTCAACACCAGCCAGGCTCACCTCATTCTTCGGGCTGCACCTCACTGCCATCCACTTCTGCTCTGAGCTGAAGGGAATCTCTTTTCTCCGTGTGTAGGAATCTTTGACACCACTTAAGTTCATCTAGGGCGTAAGGTGGGATATTTTCAGGGAGTCATCCCAAGCCAGGCTATAAGCCAGTGGTTCTCAACCTTCCTAATGCTGCGACCCTTTAGTACAGTTCCTCATGTTGTGGTGACCCACAACATAAAATTATTTTTGTTGCTACTGCATAACTATAATTTTACTACTGTTATAAATCGGAAATTGGAAATATGTGTTTTCCAATGGTCTTAGGTGACTTGCTGTGAAGAGGTCGTTTGCACACACACACACACCCCATAAAGGGTCGTGACCCATGGGTTGAGAACCACTGCTGTATGCTAAGCTCTGTCTGTGTAAATCAGCATCCAAACTACAGAAACCCAAGCAGTAGCTATGGGAAGGCTGCCTGCTTCAAAGGCCTCACCCAGGAAACGGTTTCTTTTCTCTTGTCCCAGGACCAAGCCTTTGGAAACTTCTGGGGAACAACGGCATTTGGGAGGGTGCAGTCTGGGGCCTGCAGGATCATCACCCGTGTGGTCGTGGTCTTTGATGACTTTGGGGCCTGTTGCTCACCAGGTCAAACTCGGGTTTCCAAAAGCAAACCAGTGTTAGCCAGGTACCCATGCATTAGAGACAGTGTTTGGGAGAGAAAGGAATTCCAGAACTCCGGCGGAAGTGGTAGAGGTGGGAATGGATTGGGGAAGGAGGGGCTCTGAGGACCCCACTTCCCTATCGAGACAGGGTCTCACTGTGTAGCCCTGGCTGGCCTGGGATTTGCTATGTAGGTCAGGCTGGACTTGAACTCACAGAGATCTGCCTAGCTCTGCTTCCCCAGTGCTGGGATTAAAGGCGTGTGACACCATGCCTGGAAAGGGTTCCCCATCCCCTCATCTTCCTCAAAGCACAGATATGTCAGCAGCCCCCACAGTGGTGAACAGTGGCTGTGCTGTGGAATGCTGTCCTCTGAGAAAGGCAGCCATCAGTATCGTTATCCGAGAAGCTGTGACCTATCCCCAGACCCTCAAAATGAGGCCTGTTGTTATTCCCTCAGAAGGAGGGGTAGGGCGGGCATCAGACCCTCACCTTCTCAACCCTACCTCAGCTGCAGCAGGGATATGGTAGAGCATTCGGAAAGCAGAAGATTCCCGGCAGGGGGCACACCACATCAGGGCTGAGCTCCACAGGGACGTGGCTGTTTGTGATCACCATGCTACTTTGAGCAAACCCAGTGAAGTCAATCACCCACCAAGCTGGGCCTGGGTGGAATTGATTCTTTTGGGGGTGCCCTATGTGGGTGAGTAGATGTTTGTTTGTGTCACCCCAGGAGTTCACAAAACATGGAGATGTGATGGTGGGCAGGGTGTGGTGGCACATGCCTGTAGTCATACCTACTCAGAGGCTGAGGCAGGATTGTGAGTTCAAGACCAACCTGGGCCACACAGCAAGGGCGTTTCTCAAAGTAAAAAGTACTGGAGTTTAACCCAGGCAGAGATGATACCCTGGGTTCTGTTCTCACTACCGAAAACTAATAACATTGTGAAAGTGATATAAGAGAGGGGTGTGCAGATCATGAACATGATGCCTAAGGCTGGGGAGATGCTCAGCAGGTAAGAGGGCTTGCTGTGCAAACCTGAGGACTGAGTTCGAATCCCCAGAGCCCGTGTCTACTAGTCAGGGTTTCCTAAAGGAGAACTGATGGAACCAATATAATTGCATGAAAAAGCAAGCAAGCAAGCACAGATATCTGCTTAATACATGCATATCTATGCACAAACACATTTTTATTTGTTTGTTTGTTTGTATTTTGTTTTCTGAGATAAGGTTTCTCTATATAACAGTCCTGGCTGTCCTGGAACTCACTCTGTAGACCAGGCTGGCCTCAGACTCACAGAGATCCACCTGCCTCTGCCTCCCGAGTGCTGGGATTAAAGGTATTCATGTCAGTTATAATCCTTGTTTCTGTAATTGGTCACGTGGCCTTAGCTGGTATTTATAACTATGTTGACGTCAGACATGATTGCTCCCGGCAGCACCAATCTACTCTCGAGAGGATGTTGGGCATCGAAGACACTCCATATGGGATTTGTTTTCTTCTTGGCAAAAAATGGCCTGTTGGGCAGAGAACTGCCCTTGCCTCGACTGCTGACAGTACGTACACTGTCCAATCCGGACGAGCAGGACACGAGGAAAAGCGACTGATGAAACTTGCTGAGACAAGATGGGACAATCTTTCAAATTTTCCTGCCTCTGAGGATAGTCTGTCCGATAATCTAGGCCTATGGCCAACAGTGGACGCAGCTGTCTCTGTCATTCCTTGCATTTTTCAGAAGTTGCTTGCTTGCACTTCCTGCTCACTCAGGTAATATTATTTTCCTTCTCAGGTCTTTGATGGGGTCGAAGACTAGATGGTTACAGTTACGATCCTCTCGTATCTTAGCTAAGAGCATTACAGGTACAAGATTAGGCTCTTCAAGATAGGACAGCTTTTGGAGTGATCTCTGTGACTCGCCAATTACCTTTGGACGTTTAGTGTATGTCTCTTGCTTGATGTTGTTCTTGTTGGTTGTAGTTCCATTTTTGTTTATGATATTACCTTTTCTTCCTTCTAGACAATACTTGATCGTTGTTCTTTTTGTATATAACTTTGTATTAGGTTTAGAACCTTCTTATTTAGACAAAAAAAGGGGGAAGTGTTGTGGGAATTCATTCCATTCAACCAATGACTTTTGGGGTGTCTGATCAAATGGGTGTGGTCTTGTCTGCGTATGTGACCATTTAAGAGGAGAGAGAGAGGGGTCACGATCTCTCTTGGGTAGCGAGGACCGGATCAGGCAGTGTGGAGCGGCTTGCTGTTGGTTCCCATCACCCCTGGGCGGAACCGAGGACAATGGCTGGAGAAGTGGCGTTGTTTATCTCGTTCTGTAGCCGTGATGGTATTATCCCCATTTTATATCTTAATAATTCCTGAGCTCCTTTAACAGACTCTTGTGGGTTCACCTAACTACTTTTTTCTACTACCAATTCTGTCCTTCCTCTTCCCTCAGCAAGCACTGAGTGACCCACACCTTCATTCCTGACGGGTCTGTGCGCCAGCCCGCCTGGCCTGGGTTATAGTTTCCCATTGACTTTAATCACAGGACATGGTGGCACCAAGAGATGCCCTGAAGGGTCCCCTGTACTCCAGACATACTCTTTCCCACCTCCCTTGTGGAGAAGCAATCCAAATTCCCCTTGGCAATCAGTACCCTGCTACCACTGTGCTTCCTTTCTTGGCCTGCCTGCTTCAGGGGATCAGAAACCCAAAGTGGCCAGGGGGGAGTCTGAGCTTCCAGTTTGGTGGAATGTTCACTGTGTCTCCCGGCTGGAGCATTTCTCCTTTTGGAACCAAAACTTCTAGGTCAGCAAGTGGCTATGTGTGCCTGAACCCTCAGTGCTGCCGGAAGACAGGGTGGGTGATAGGGAGACAGCTGGGCTTGCTGGCCCAGCCTGGCTAAGGTTCCGTGAGAGACCCTGTCTCAAGGGAACAACTGGAGAGCCACAGAGAAGGACACTGATGTCCTCTTCTGACCTCTTACCTTCATGCCCAGCACTATCAAGGCCCCTTCTGTGGGCTGTCCCATTACAGTGTTCTTCCTGATGACAGCGTTGTTGGCGACGCAGCCTGCCTGAAGGGGGGCGGTTGGAATATCTGCAGTCAGTACTGAGATCTAGTGCCTGGGTCCTGAGCTCACCCACACCGTGAAAAGGCTGGACACAGTAGGCGTGGCCTTAGAGCTGGGCCAGGCAACAAGAGTTTCCTTCAATAAGTCGGTGTCTTAGAAACACACAAGGATCCCCCGCCACCCCTCCATCTTCAGGCATTGGACTCAGGGCCTCTCACATGCTAGGTAAGCCTTCTACCACTGAACTGCACACCCCAGATTTGTTTTTAGTTTTTTATTCTGAGATAGGGCTTGCTAAGTTTCCCAGGCTGGTCTTGAACTTGCAACCCTCCTGTCTCAGTCTCCTCAGTAGCTGGGATGCCAGGCTCAGGAGGAGTGCTGGTTCCAGAAGCTGTCGTAGGGGAGCCCTGGGTGCGGGAGGACTAGGGTCTGAGGAAGGGTGGTGGGGTGGTAGTGACTCCTCGTGGGCCTCCACTTGGGGTGACACTGTGCTCTGGGGCTGGAGAGTGGCCGAGGAGGATAAGCAGGCATCACTCAAGCCACAGGCTTTACGGAAGTGTTCTGCAGTACACAGCTAGCTCAGAGAAAAGTCTAGAAACCTGACAGAGTAGTGTGGGCAGCTGCTGCTGCTTCCCTGCCACACTGGAGCTGAGCTCTGCCCTCCAGGGGCTTCTCTGAGTTTGTTTCTGAGGGGGCTGAGGAGAGGGAAGGCCGCAGAGGAGGGGTTGTTTGGGAGGAGGCCCTGACTCCCTGGAGGCCGCTTGCCATGCATGGAGGGCAGTGGACTTATGTGGGGGACCGCACCTGAAACAGTGCGGGCGATCCGCACCCACAAGCCCAGCCAGGCTCCGCCTTTCCTTTCCCTTCCTCCTTCCCATCCAGCTGGGGTGATGTCTGCAGCTGTGACAGCCTAAGCTGTCAATCACCCCCTTTATCATTCCAGGCAAGTCGCACCCTGTCCCACTATGGCGACCCAACACTCACCTCCACCAGCTTCCCCACCGAAACATTGCTGAATCCCTTGATTACTTCCTTGGATGGGAGGAGGTACACAGTCCCTTCGCCGCTGTACCCAACTCCACTGACCTGGAGGGACATGGCAGATGGAGGGTATTACCAAGAGCCAACCCCCAAACCCTGGATGACACCCGTTCCTTCTCCTAGGGTCACCCCGAAGCCATGAGCCTACGCATGAGGATGAGCCTGCAGACTGTCTGCCGCCCAGGACCTCTCTCTGACAGTTGAGGTGCATGCGCTATGACAAACTACTGCAAGCGCTCTGGTGGAGGTTGTGGCTGCACAAGGGCCCTACAAGCTAAGGCGCAAACGGAGACGTCTTGGGAGGAGCCGTACCTAAGCCAAGAGGAAATATCCAGGCTTCTGCAGTTCATAAACCTGTCAGTCAAGATAGTGCAGCCCGGGGCTAAAAAGCAACCAGCCATGGAATGTTTGCAGATGGGCATGACAGTGTGCCCGGAAAATGGTACTGAGGGGCCAGAGAGGTGGCTCTGTAGTTAGTTACAAGTGCATATTGGTCTTGTAAGGGACCCAAGTTCAGTTCCCAGCACTACCACTAGATGGCTCCAAACTGCTGTAACACCAGCTTCAGGCGACTCCAACACCCTCTTCTGTCCTCCAAGGGCACTGCACCTATGTGCCTACAGCAACACACAGGCATACACATAAATAAATCTGTCTCAAAAAAAATACAACAAAAAAACCTTTAGAAAGTAAAAAACATTATTGACAAGAGAAGGCCATGGCCTATGGGCCCCCATTTGCTGATCCTCTGCTTTGGAGAGCTCTGTGGAAAAATATCCAGACACAAAATTGCTGGTTCAGGAGGGTGCCATGTGAGAGTCAGAGGAACACAAACAGTGAGTCACTCGGTCAGTTTGTCACGGGTGGTGACAGGTACTTATGTAGCCTTTAAATTTTGTAACGAGCTGGGCATGGTGACCCACACCTGGCAATCCCAGCATGTGGGAAGCTGAGACAAGACGACTCATCCCAACTTCTGGGACAGGCTGGGCTACATATTGAGTTCCAGCCTAACCCGGACTATACAGAGTGGGACCCTGTTTCAAAAAGCCCCAAAGCAGCAGGGACTAGTGGCCCAAGCCTGTAATCCTAGCTAGCGGAGAGGCCGAGGCAGGCAGGTCTCGAGTTCAAAGTCAGCCTGGATACAGAGCAAGGCCTTGTCTCCAAGTGAAAGTGAAGAGCGAGTTGGAGGGAAGACAGCTCAGGGTCAGTGTTTGCTGGGCATGCCAGGCAATCCCCAGACCACAAAAGCGGGGTGGGATGTTAGTGAGGGGCTGGGAGTCCGGTTCAGCAGTACAGTGCCTGTCTAGCATGGAGGAGACCCTTGGGTTCTATCCTGCAAAAATATAAAAAATAAAATTTGATAATTAAAAAAACCAAGGAAGCCATCTTAAATTGGTCACCATACTTTCTTAGACAGACCTCCAAGGTATTTACTTCTTCCTCGCTGTTCTAGGAGACTCTGTGTAATCTCTCTGGGCAGGGGAAGGGCCGGCAGGGGACACCTTGGTCTCCTGCCTTGCGGGATAGCACGAGGCTCACCTCAGCCTGGAACCCATCGGATGTGACGAGCTGGGTCGCTGTCATTTCGTTGGCTGTCAGTGTGCCTGTCTTGTCAGAGCAGATGACATTACAGCAGCCTGGTGCCATGGGAACAGGTTTAGAGAGATGAGTTGTCCCCCGCCAAGCCTCTTGAGTGTGAGCAATCCCAACCCCACACCTCCACCTGACTCAGTTTCCATTGCGGGGAGGGAACCCTCACCAAGAGTCTCCACAATGGGCAGCTTCTTCACAATGACCCGCTTCTTAGCCATCCTCAGCACCCCCAGGACCAGCGTCACCATGACAACGATGGGCAGCCCCTCTGGGATGGCCGCCACAGCCAGGCTGAGTAAAAAAGCAGAACCAGACTCAATACACCCAAGGGTGATGGGACTTCTCAACTGGTATTGGTGACCATGCTTTCATCTAGTGAAGCTTGTCTTTGCCTCAGTGGACATTCTATTCAATTTCCAATCCCACAATGCACTTGCCTCCTTCACTATTTCTGCCCTGACCGCTTTGCTGCTAAACTACCTCCCTAACTTGGGACAGGACCTCTCCAGTCAGGCGGTCACGGTCTCAGTGGAAACTGATGCCTCTTAAGTCCTTTTACATTCCCAGCATTCTCATTTATTAGAGGCAGAGTTTCAGGGGAAGCACATGGCAATTCCAGAGTCAGGGAACTAGCGGGAGGGGAAACTGAGGCTGGGGTGTACTATATGAGAGAATTTTTTAAAAAAGGAAAGAAAGTGGCAGGTTTGGGCATGCAGACTCTTCTCCTGGTCCCTTGAATTTCAGTTGTCTAATTCTTCTGGTGGATACCAAAGGAACCAAAGCACAAGCACAGTGAACCCCCTCCCCCGCACACACCTTCTCCATAGAGTAGATCTGATGGCTGCCCACTTCATCACCACCCCCTCCAGTGCTGAGAGCCCCACGCTGAGATCTTGGGAGAAGCTGGCCACACCCCCCTCCAGCACTCCCCCCTCCCCATTTGGCCCTAGAGTGAGGGTGGAGATGTGAGACTTATAACCACAGTAAACTCTCAAGTATTTTCATTAGAGGGAACCGCCCACAGTAATTTCTAGAAAGGGACTACTTGGGGTGTAGGAGTGACAGGGTAAGCTCTGTTACCTGAGAAACCATACAAGAGATAAGAAAAGGGACAGTCCAAGCCCTGCTGAGCATGTGACCCGTCCCCCCCCCCCCCCAGACCAGGTTTGCTCAAAGCAAGCTGTTACCCAGAGGTCTGGGACAGGAGCATTGCTAGAACAACTATCCTTCCCAAGAAACTGGAGGCCGGGTACCATTTTAATACAGTGACTGTATTTGTTTTTACAAGACAGGGTCTCATGTAGCTCAGGCTGGCCTTGAACTCACTGTGTAGCGAAAGATAACCTTGATCTTACTTCCTCCGCCTCACAAGTGTTGGGATGAGGTAGGAGCACAGCCACACCTGGTTTCTGTGGCCTTGGATTTGAACCCAGGGCTGCATGCATGCTAAGTGAGTGCTCAGCCATGAGCCACGTGTCCAGCCTTACAAGGACCTAATTTTAAAGCACTGATAATGAAAAATTTAAATATAACAGAGTTCAGATTAAAAGCCATTTCTGGCTACATTGGTGCAGGGACAGCTTTTTGCCCTCTGTGCTCCTCAGGCTGAGGTGTCCAGTTGACACATGCTGAAGGGACAGATGTGAGATCATGAATATCCATGAGTACCTGACTCTTGCTGGTGCAGAGCGAACACTCAGCTCGGGCTAGTGAAAAGTCATAAAAATTGGTGGGGGCTCACAGGACCTCGTCACCCATGGGACCTCATTGCATTAAATGGTGAATGCTGTCATGATTTGGTGTCCCACTGAGGAAGGGAAGAGAGGTTGGTGAAATGGCTTAGGTGGTAAAGACACCTGCTGCCACCCTCTGATGACCTGAGTTCCATCCCCAGGAACCACATAAGGAGAGAACTGACTCCTGCAATTTGTTCCCTGACCTCCATATGTCACTGTGCTACATGGGCACCCCCATCCCCAAATAAGTAAATGTTTAAAAAAAAATCAGTGGTATGTGTGCTGTAGCATAGGGTTTCTGATCACACTGGTATAAGCTGCCCTCTGGACAAGCATGGTTCACACCTGCAGTCCCAGCGCTCAGGAGGTAGAGACAGGAGGATCACCACCAGTGTGAGGCCAGCCTGAGCGACATTGACAGACCCTGGTCTTAAAAAAAACACAAGAAAAAAAAAAAAAAAAGGAGAGATAGAATATGAATAGTGACCTTTCACCCGGAGACAATGGGCCATTCAAAGACAAGTTATATAAACCAAGATTACTGAATTTGGTCAAGGAGCTTGGGTGGGGCGTGGGGGGGCGTTTCCATGGTGACAGTGAAACCAGCTTCCTTGGTTTTATGGCCTGGGCTGGCCAGACTAGCTAAGCTAACATTTACAGAAGATTATGAGGGGACACCCCCGTATGTCAAGGGATGGGCGTAGTGCGCACACCTGGATATGATCATAGCAATGAAGAATTAATCCACAAACTAATAAAGATTAGGAGAGATCAGGAATAGCAAGTTCTTGGAATCATCTTTAGTAACGCTCCAGCCACCAGGGCCTGAGGAAAAGTTTTTAGAAGAACAATTCTCTGTTTTTATTTATTTTGGAGAGTTTCCTCCTTGGCTTTTCTGCCATTTCTACCTTCCAATTTGGTGGTTTGGGGTGACTGGTCTACCATAAAAGCTTGAAGGTTTTTGCCTATTCAATGTTCCAGGGAAAGGAATGGATTCTTGTCCAGGTGTGCCAAGAGCCATGGAGGGAAGGATCAATGTGGACACTGGGGTTTTTGTTTCTTTATCCTTCACACATGCTGTCTTTCTAGGCTCCTGCAACTTTTGGTGGTTTATAAGATGGGAGATAATATAGAATAGTAACTCTTTGTGGTTAGGGGTGGGGATGGGACCCAGCACCTTGTCCATACTGGGGAGGTCCCATGTCCCTGAACTCTGTACTGCTGGGCTGCACCCTTCTGTGAAGGGTGGTGTTTCAGTATTTTGGCTCCTGAGGGCTCTGCTGTCTCCAGCAGCCCCTCAAGGCTCAGAGTCTCCTCCTCCTCTACCTCTCTCCATGGCTTCATCAACAGGGCACTGTTAGGGTGTTGAGACCCACGCCTCTGGTTCTGCTTGTGCTGGGGCCTGGCTGGGGGAGGTTCTAATCCCAGTCCCAGAGTGTGTCCTGGGACAGGCACCTTGGCACTTCTGGGAGCTTGTTAGAGATAGCGTCAGGTGTCAGTGGTGTTCTCTTGGTGGCACTGATCTGCCGTGGGCTATCCCACCCCAGGGCCTTGATACCTGCCTGGTGCTCCCTCCCTTCCTGCTATTCTCTTAACCGGCCCTTTTCAACTTTTTGCTTTCATATGACATGGAAACACATCCCTGATTACCTTCTCAGTCTCACACCCCTTTCTGTCTCCTTCCCACTCTCTCTCACAGCCAACATTTCCCATTGGGTATCAACACAGGCACAGATGCTAAGCTGTAACTGCGTTGTTCACCCACACTTAAATTGTTCACATTCACTTTCTCCACGAGGGCCCAGGCCTGTAGCTCAGTCAGTACTTTGATGACGTAACAGATAGCCCGTCAATGCTCAGTCAATATTTGTGGGCCTCCAGCTGCCAGCTGCCCAAGGTGGGAACAGAACCTTAGCAAGTGAAGGGTCCCATCCTGCCTAGAGGCACCGTGAGGGGTGGTTCAGAGTCTGGCTTCCACTCCAGGGCAATTGTGGAGCCTGAATCTCAGTTTCCCCATTTGTAAGGTGGAGCACGTGTGACCTTGTGGAACTGAGCTAGGACCAGCTAGGGTCATGTGTTCAGTTCCTGTTCCTTGTTCCAGCATCAGGAGATCCAGACTCCCACTCCTGGGCACCCAAAACCCTGGGTTCAATTCCCAACAAGGCTTAAACCAGCTACATGCAGGGTGATCAGAACCTCAAGGCCATCCTTGGCTTTGTAAGGTGTTTAAAGCCAGCCTGGGCTACATGAGATCCTGTCTTAGAGACAGAGATTGATCGATTCATCCAGGTCCTAACCCTGGATGTATGGCTGACCTTATCCAAGAACAGGGTCCTTGCAGATGTTCTCAAGTCAAGGTGAAGGGCTTTGCTGATCTTTTTCTGTGCAGAGACGGAACCAGGTACTTGCTTTATCACTAAATGCCCCGGCCCCTGTTAGAGTCAGTCTGGACTGTCCGCTTGTTTGGATGGAGAAATCGCCAGGAGGTTAGTAAAGTGTGTCTCTGGGCCTGTGTGAGAGGACTGACTAACCTGTGTGTGGGCAGGTGACCGTGGACAGAACCCTCTGAAACCTTGAGCTCCCTTCCTTACTTTCCTCGAGCCTTTTGTCACAGTAACTAGAAACTGATGAAACAAGGTCACACCCTGCCTGTGTTGGAGGCACAGTCTTCTCTAGGCATGCTGCTGTGTGTTCCAGGCCCTCAGCTGGATAGATCCAAGCCCTCATCAAAGAGGGATGAGAAAGGACCCTATGCTCTATACCCCTCCAACATGCTGCTGGAGACCCACTTTGGTGGGGTCCAGGAGTGCCTCCCCATTCCCTGCCTGCCTGCAGCCCACCACCTGCTCTGCTGGGGAAGGGGCCTGGGAGCCTTGACAACGCACCTGACCCCGATAGTGAACATGCTGAGAATGGGCTTGCCTTGCATCCAACCAACCAGCATCAGGAGACCTGCAAGAGACGTGACAGCGTCAACCTGGGTCCCTGGGTCCCCAGTGCCTCACCATGCTTTTAGCCCACTTCCTGAGGGGCCCTCTGGGAACTCAAATGCTGGATATAAGTAGTGACCTCAGGAGCGTGAAGCTTCTGGGCTGGAGATGAAAGATGGCCTAGCATGTATGAAGCCCTAGGTCCAATCTCCAGAATTGAGGGTGGGTGGGTGGCAGGGAGGGTAGTTCAGAGGAATTAACGTGGATATGTAGGCATGGTGGCTCCTAGTTATAATTCCAGCATTCAGGATGCTGAGACAGGAGGATGGCAAGAGTTGGAGGTCAGCATGGACCTTGTTTCAAATGAACAAAAACAAATAAAGAGAACCTGCAACCACTCATTCTACTGGGTGGAAAATCCAGTTTTATTCTTTCAGAAAAGAGTCCTGCTGTCCAAGCGCTAAGTCCAAGCTTAGGGTGAAGAGACTGACCACCAGTTCACACTGGGACATTTCCTGTTTATATTCCATGTCACTCCTGTGAGAGAGGGTAGACTCTGTTGTTCTCTGTCTCTCTCTCTGTCTCTCTCTCTGTCTCTGTGTCTCTCTTTCTGTCTCTCTGTCTCTCTGTCTCTCTCTCTCTCTCTCTGTCTCTCTGTCTCTCTCTCTCTCTCTGTCTCTCTCTCTCTCTCTCTTTTTCAGTTCTGGGAATGGAAACCCACACACATACACCAGTAAGCTCTCTACCACAGAGCCACACCCCAAACCATGGGCCACTGCTTTTTAAATATGTCTTATGTCCTGATTAAATTTCCTCTTCCTCCTTTGCCAATCCGTCATCAAATGTTTACTAAACACCAGGCTTTTTCTGGGTTCCGGAGGCATGGAGACAGAAGCAGCCTGAGCCACCACTGGGACCCATGAACAAGTTCACAAGATACTACAGCAGTGCAGAAAAGGACTGGGAGCAGCCAGTTGTAGCCTCAGTGTCTATACCTGTAAAATGGGAGCATGACCATATCTCCCTGTCCTTGCAATGGACACAAATAACAGTGAGAAGGAAGGAGGCAGGTGGTTTGTTGACAGCGTTTAGACTTGCTAAAGGATGTGAGCTTTGCTCTGCAGGGCACAGGAAACTGAGGATGGCCTATGCTGGTGTGTGCAAGTGCATGCACGTGTATGTATGTGTAGACGCTCACAGGATGTGACTGGTCATAGAACTCAGCCCTCGACTGAAATCTTTGCTGGGACCCAGATGAATCAAGAGGAAATGAATTAGGGGGCTCTGTTAGACACAGGGGCTGGACAGGGAGTCCAGAGCCCTCTCTAGGAACTTCATCTGTCCTTGCAACCAGAAGATGCTGCTGCTGGCTAGTGAGGCCTGGCGAGGGGCAGCCCTGGGCATCCGTCCCATGGCCACCTTCAGTGACCTGCTATGGATAGCTTGAAGTTGGCCATGCCAAGAGGATCTAACCAAGGGAGTTGGTAGATACCATCATCTCCTAGAGAGACTCTGCCAGCTTCCCCGCAGCTCCTGAGGGCCTCCAGGAGTCCCGGGAACTCAGCTGACACCCCTAGAAGCCCCTAGAGGGCTCTTTAGAGGAGACTCCCTCAGTGAGCACCTGTCTTGTCATAGGCATGCCGTGGGATTAAGCTCTACTTTAACATGGCAGTCACCTGTGAGCCTTCCTTCCGCCTTGGACATCTGTGTGCATATGTATGTTGGAGTGTGTGCAGGTACCGAGAGTGTGCCTGTGTATGTGCACAGGTGTTCATGTGGGGCCAGAGGGCAGCCTCAGCCTAGTTCTTCAGGGTGTGTCTATCCTGGTTTTTAAGATGTGGTCTCTCATGGGGACTTAGGGCTTGCTGATTTGGCTCAGCCGGCTGGTCAGAGAACTGTAAGAATCCATCTGTCTCCGCCTCCTCAGTGCTGGGATTATAAACACACATCACCACACCCAGATTTTATTTTGAATATTCTTTTAAAAGTTCTTAAATTCAAATATCTTTGTGTGTGCATGTATATGTCTGTGTATGTGTGATTGACAGACCCAGCTGGACCAACTCTTCAGGAAGGAGACAACTGCCTGTAATGTTCTCAACTTTGGAGAACATTTTGCCATGACATGTATGTGGAGGTCAGAGGACAACCTGCAGGAGTCAGTTCTCTCTTTTTACCTTGTGGGTTCCAGGAATTGAACTTGGGTCATCATTGTGCTTGGTGGCAAGAATCTTTACTCACTGACTCAACTCAGTGGCCCAACTCAATGGCCCAAATCACTGACTCAACTCAATGGCCCACACCTAACTTCTTAAACGAGAGTTTTGGGAATGGAATCAGGTCCTCATGCTTTCAAGGCAAGCATTTCACAAACTAGCTAACTCACAGGCCCAACATTATTTATTTATTGAGTCAGGTTCTCACTGTGTAGCCTTGGCTGGTTTGGAACTCACTATGTAGACCAGGCTAGCCTCAAACCCACAGAGATCTGCCTGCCTCTGCCTCTGAGTACTGGGATTAAAGGTGTGCGCCACCTCACCTGGCCTCCATCACCATTTTTTTTAAAAAGAAACTTCATCTTGTAGACAAGCCTGCTTGTCCCTGTCATCTCCCTAACAAGGCTCTGCAAGCATGAGGATCTGAGTTGGGACCCCTGGCGCCCACCCCACATAAAAAGTTGGGTATGGCTGTGTGTGCTTCTAATTCCAGCATTATGGGGCAGAGAAAAGCAGATCCCCAGAGCTCTTAGGCCAGTTAGAAAGACTAGGACACCCCCCCTACCCTGGTCAGGGCTGCAGGTAACAACACAGAGCATACGCAAGATCTCCCAGAAAGGGGCTCTGTGTAAATGACCTATGGAAGAGTGCGGGCTTGCATCTGGGACCTGTTATCACTCTCTCGTCCACTCCATTCTCCACCACACTCTTTTCTTCCTGAATAAGACGTTCCATTTCTCTCACCATCCACAAGCCTCTGGTCCAATTCTTTGTTCCAGGACACATGAACTTGGATCTCTCAGCAGGTGCCTTCACTAATCTGAGTCACTCCACTAACAGTGTGGTTATGGGGTCTGTAAAGGCCATCGAGGATGGGTCACTTCCTAATGGTTCTACCTTTGGCTCTCAGTAGGGATGGTAGGGACAGGCATTCTGATCTTCTCCAAAGTTGAGAACATTACAGGCAGTTGTCTCCTCCCTGAAGAGTTGGTCCAGCTGGATCTGTCAGTCACCAGTTAGAGACCACCCCTAGGGAGGCTGATTCACCTTAAGTCATTCTAAGGAGGTGGGAGGAATAATTATCCCCTTAAGGACATAATGTACTTTTTCTCCCTGGAAAATCTGCCCTTGCTGCAATTCTTCACAGAGCCTCACGAGGCAACTCTGATAAGTTGGCCCCATTTCTGAGTCCTTTTCATTCTTCTCTATCTCTTTCTTTTGGGTACTGGCCAAAGCCGAAACATTTTCTCTGGCACTTTGAGCTTTCTTGTTCTTTCTCTGAAGTCACCCCTGACCTTGCCTCTTTCTTCATATGGCTGCTGCTGACCTCCATGGCAGAACATTCTGGTCTGACTCTAGAAAGACACGGATTTCTGTGTTCTTTTCCCCCACCTCCTTCCCCCTGGAAGATGCTCTAGTATTTTCTCTCAAACTCTAATAAAAATATCCTCAAGATCCCTTCCAAGTTCATTTTAAAATTCTTCCATTTATGAGACTGAGAACACAAAGAAGGGACCCCAGTTTTCCTAGTCATGCTTGGTGCCCAACACAGAGCCCCTGAAATTTCACCAGCACGGCCAGCCTTACTCTCCAGAACCCAGCATGAAATAACTCCACTCACCAATGATGCCAAAGGAAAAGATGGTCAGCTGCTTGCCCAGCCTGTCCATGCTCTTCTGCAGCGGAGTTTTAGGCGTCTGCAGGTGGGGGGCGTGGGAGGACAATGGCGTGTTAGAACCCCATGGTTCTTATGACTGTTCTGAGTGACAACTATGTGGGGTACACATGCACATATATTTGATAAACATGATAAGTTTTATTTGGGGGGGGGCACACATGGAGTTCTGAGGACAACTTTTGAGAGTTGTTCTCTCTTTCCCACGTGTGGGTCCCTGGGATCAAACTCAAGTCATCAGGCAGCCCGTGCCCTCACCATCGAGCTTAGCTCACCAGCACACATGCTGAGTTTTAAAATTAAAAACAGAAAGCATGCTCCCGTTTCCCATGGCCTCCCTCTTTCTGTAGGTGAGCAGGCCTGACTCTGGCTTAGAACAACCCTGATAAAAACCCGCGGCCACCCATTGCCCTGTGGCCCTCACCTCTTCTGCCTGCATCATCTTGAACACTTCTCCGAACTGAGACTGTTCCCCGGTTCCGATCACCACTCCCTGTGTGGAGGAGAGAGGGAGGTAATAGAGGGCCGGGAGCTGCATGGCCAGGACCCTGGGGGCTCTGCTTACCTGGCCCTTCCCACACTGCACCAGGGTCCCCATGAAGACCACGTTGCTCAGGGTGCTGAGATCCCCGCCGCCCACCAACGGGCTGTCTGTTTTGCTGCATGGCTCGACTTCTCCTGTGAAACTGGATTCATCCACCAAGAGGTCTGTGACCTGGGGGGCGAAGGTGAAACTCTGAGATCCCCTCTTGCCCTTCAGAGGATCTGAAGCTTGCAACAATACCAAAAGCCCTGTAAGATGTCAAGTGGGGAAGGAGCCTTGGAAACTGAGATTCAGAATCACAGAAGCAAAAATGTTTAGAGCTCGGGGCCCCTGCAGGAAGACATGCAAGTCTCACGCCTTGTTTAATGCTATTTGCAATGTCGGAATTACTAGAAAACGTGGCTCAACTGCTCCTTGGAAAATGTCTTTACCTCTCCAAGCACCCGGGCCCGCTTCTCACCCAGCACCTTCCACCACTGTGAGCCATATGGCATGGTAACCAAAGGCTCCACTCTGTCTGGAGTGAGCGTCTCCAGCAGTCTGTATGCTGTGATTCAATTCCCTCTGTGAGGTGTTAACAGGGTGGAATAGGGCCAGTGAGATGGCTCAGCAGGTAAAGACACAGGGCAGGGAGAAAAGCCCCTTGGAGGAGGCTGGTAGGATGGACAGACCTGAGCTGAGACCTCAGGATGGGAAGGGCCAAGTCCATGGTGGGGCAGGGGGATGAGGACACACAGACACAGTCTCAGGAGCAGACAGGGCCCCCGTGTGTGGAGATAGCAGTGTCTCTGGTATGGAGGTCAGGCCTGGCTTGTAGCTTGGGCCTTTTCTGCCCCAAACAGTTAATTCCCATCCATTTGACCTCAAGGTTAGTCCCCAAGTGGTTGTCTCCAGGGAGCCCTTCCTGCCCTCCACAGGTGGGGCTGGGCTCTTGAATCGCCAGGACTTTCCAGCCTCCTCTCCCAACAGCCACTGAAGAGCTACCTGCAGGGACAGGCTCAGGCCTGTTGCTCTGAGTGCTAAACCCAAGCTCAGGATCAGGTCTGTTCTCTGCACTATCCTTGGCACCCAGCACAGTGCCCTGTGCATAGACACCTTAGATCAGCTGGGCCTGGCAGTGCCAGTCTGTCATTCAGAACTTGGGAGGCTGAGGCAAGAGGACTGAAAGTTCAAAGCCAGCCTGGGCAACTTAGTGAAACCTGTCTCAAAATAAAAGCGAAGCAAAGGCAGGAGATAAAACTCAGTAGGACACGCGGGCTGAGCATGCACGAGGCCATGGGTCCCTGTCTCAGTGCTAGAGGGCAGTGGGCGCAAGGGAGGGGCCCTGGGATGGAAAGAAGGGCTCAGAAAAGGGCCTTGGGCATGGACCCTCCCAAGACACCCACATCCCCATCTTTAGAACATGCAGCTGAGTCACCCAGTTTAGCAGAGGGAACTTGGCAGGTGTGACAGGCACTCTGAAATGGGGAGGTGATACTCTCGAAAGAGTGGGGCAATGGCACCCCGAGATCCTTGGGAAGGACAAATGATCAGAGAGGAGAGACGTGTTGGAAGGAGCCACGGACTGGCACCTCCCATTACTGGGAAGCTGCTGGTCTCTAGAGCTGGGAGGGAGCATGGTCTGCCTGTACCCAGACTTGGGCTTGTTCTAACAGCTGCTGGCACTTGATAGGCAGAAGGGACATAGAAAGACAGTCGTAGCAAAGGGGGGTAAGGACAGCAGATCGGAGTCTCACAGCCAGGAACAAAGCTACCCTGAGGGCCACCTTAGGAGGCAGTATAGCCCTCTAGGCCACCAGGAGGTAACAAGGAACTCCCACAGTGTCAACAGGCTCCTTAAGTATAAACACAGCCACATGTGTTAACACTGGGAAAACACTCTGATAAAGGTGTCTTCATGCAAAGCCAAGACGGCTGTAACATTACCAGGGGGCCGAGTCTGGTGGGCCACTGCTGTGCATGTGGCTCTAGTGGACTGGAAAGCAGTTTGCAGTGTGTGATCATAGAAAAACACTGGTCTCTTCCCAGGAGCCCTGGATAGCGTCTGAATGAGGAGGAGCAGGTATTTGTGGGGAGGAGGGCACAATCTCGTGGGGATGAGGCAGGGGTGGGGAGACACCAGTGGGTCTATGATAGAACTGGGGACATAAGCCACATAGCCCCAGCGTGACCAACGTGGCCGTGCTGGAGGACGAGGACCACGGAGGCTCCCTGCCTTTCCAGGCCACATGTGTCCTCCTATTCTCTCCACTCCCATGAATGCCTGTCCCCAGTGCTAGGACCCCTTGACAAAGCTTACTTGGAGTTCTGACAACTCCATTCAACTTTAGACTCCGCAGGGGAAGAACAGACAAGAACTTTTGCCTGTGTTCCCACTTAGGGGAACAGAAGGTAAGGCTTTGCGACCCCACACAGCCATGCACAAGCTATTGTGGGTCGTGTCCTCAGGCTTGTGAGCCTCCTGTTCCCGGAACTCAGTGGTCAGGGCTGGCCACTCCTGAGTTTCAGAGCTTAGTCGCTGATAAAGGTTTTCTGTTGTGAATAAACAAAGCTGTTGATTGTCCCAGGGAGTTGCAGAATGCCGGCAGGGAGATGTGTGGGGCATGATGGTGTCACTCTTAGCACTGTCAATATGTGCAAGGTGTTACTGAAGTGAATACGAGTGGCAGCAGCAGTCAGGGAGATGCTTAAACTCGTCTAGAGGCCTGTGGTCTACTCAGGGCTACAGAAATGTAAATCAGCCACCAGCAGGTGGACCGTTACAGGTCATGGATTGCCTGTCTGCACAGTAACTCTGTGCCGTCTGGACAAACGCCAGTTATGCCGTGAAACAGAGGGCCAGGACTTAAAGGCCAGGGTTCCCTTGCCCCTCACACATGCTGAGCTTCTTAGGAGCCAGTCAGTGTTCCCACAGTTCTGTATCCATGAAACTATTTAATCCTTCTAACTGCCCCAGGCTGTTATCACGTCCTGTGTTACACATAAGGAAACTGAGGCACAAAGAGGGTAAGCAGGTTATACAGTTAGGATTTCAGGTGCTGAGTTCAAAACTAGGCTTGTGTGTAGCCTCTCTTGTGGCTCTGCCTCTTTGTCTCCCAAGAACACTTGCAGCAGACACGGTTCCTGACCAGACGTGCGGCATCCTCAGAACTCAGTGAATAAATCCCTCTGTCACCTGCTTACTAAGAGTCCAAACAGTACTGGCCTGTTCTTGGAAGGAATTGCCACTCAGGTGACTCTGTCACCCAATCCTTTCTCCAGAATGTAGCATCATGTCATACAGCCCCAGGTATGGTTCTGCTAGATGGTAACTCTGAACCCTTAAGGTGTGGGAGAAGCCAGCCCCACTGGAGTCACCAAACCAGGCCTCAGCTGCACTTGATGGTTCTCTGCCTCAGTTTCCCTCCTTGCTATGAAGCAGCCCATAGCCTCCCCCAGTTCTGCCCTGGATGATTTTGCCATTGTAATTTGCTCTATAAACCACATAACCAGGCTGGGAGATAGCTTCGTTGGTAAAATGATGATTTGAGTCCCAGATCCATGCAGGGAGAAGAAAAAAGAGAAGATGAGGAGGAGGGAGAGGAGGAAGAAGAGGAGGAGGAAGGAGTGACCGTGGCAGCAGGGTGTGGTGGTAAACGCAGAGCTAGGGAGACAGAGACAGGTCCCGGGGTTAACTGTTCAGCCAGCCAAGGCTACTTCGCAAGCCCTGGGCCAGTGTGAGACTGTCTCAAAAACCAAGGTAGACTGTACCCGAGAAATGACACCCAGCACTCACATGATCACACACACACACATGCACAAAACTCCACAAACCAAGACGTGTTAGGCCTGTGCTGGCTGTCCCCCTCAGCCATGGGGCCATGCTCCCAGCTCCCCAGAGGATGCCCAACTATAAGAATAGGTTATAATAAATGTTCTCTCTGTCTCTGTCTCTCTCAAGAGTGAAGAAAATTACTAATATTTTTGGGCCACAGTTGACTGTGGGTAACAAACTGTGAAAATGGAAACCACACAGTCAGGAGCACCTCTGTTCCTAGAAGGTAAGCCACTTGGGAATGGTGGCTTTGGGGGTCTTGTGCCTGCACTCTACCTGCCTGCCCATCAGGACCAGCTGTGACATGTAGCTCACCTCAGTGAGTCGGATGTCGGCAGGGATCCGGTCTCCGATGGACAGGGACACGATGTCTCCTGGAACCAGGTCTCGTGCGAGCATATGCTGGAGCTTGCCGTTCCTCAGGCTGTGTGGGAGAGGAGGTAGAGCGGTGAACCCCGAATCAATCCCTTTGACAAGTGGATTTAGAGACCAACTTGGGGTTTCTATTGCAGGCAAACTCTCGAGACTTTACAGGCTCTATTTTTTAAACTCTTGTATCTCAAAATACGTGGGAAGGCGTATGACTACTGAGAGACCCTGGGTCTCACTTGAGAAATGAGCTATGCCTCCGGAAGCCTCTGCTGCTGGAGGCCAGCTGCTTTATGGCACCCCGGGAAAACACACTTTGACGCTGAGAGAACATACCACCCTGGCTTGGAAATCAGGAAGGAAGGACATCATGGAGAAGGACGTCATGGAAGGCAGGGGGCAGCTTCATGCCTGGGAAGCCCGGCCCTCCTCAGTGCGTAGCCACCTGCCCTGGGATAATCAGTGGCTGTCTGGGCACAGGTTCCAACTGCAATGCCCCCTCTCCTAGTCCCTCTGGCCAGCAGCCAGGGAGAGCTAGGACAAGCTCCCTCATTCCCCCCTATGCTCCAATGGCTTCTCATGGCCTTGGAGGCAACCCCACAAAAATCTGCCACCTGACCTGCTATTTCTGGTTCCATTCAGGTCTTAAACACCTACCCCTTTTGGGGTCTTAGGGTCTTTATAGACCTTGACAGTTAGGGTGGGCATCCCCTTTATCCTGGCAGGGGACACAGTTTTGCTTAGGCCTTTACCCTTCTCCACAGCCACATGTTTATTTAGCTAGTGGGTCACACCTGGGTGTCATCACCAGAGTGGTTCCATCCTTGCCTGTGGCAGGCTTAGACATGAACATGTCACAGAGCTCCAGCTTATGAGACGTCGGCTGGAACTTGCGAGAAAGGTTTTCTTGTCCTGTACACACGGTCTCATCAGTGGGACCTTGACAGTTTTGTGTCTGTGATGTCTGGAGCTGTGGCAGCCATCTTGGCACCACAAGGGAAGCCAGTGTGCAGTCAGAGTGCAATGCCAACAACCCGAAGATGGCAGAGCAAGGAGGCAAGAGCAAGCCCATGGCACCATGTCAATCAACCCCCACTCCGGTCCCTGGCTGTGACACAATGTCATTTCCTTGTGTCCCATGTAATTAAGTTTTCCATTCTTTGCAGCCAAGAGCACCAGGCACACCCCTGCTGCTACATGGCTCTTCCTTCCATGCCATTTCTTCCTCCCGTGTTGTCTCAAGGCTGTCCTTGTCCCTCCCCATCACTGCACAGCCCTGGGGCTGTGGTTGATGTGTGAGGTTTGGGCAGTGGTCACCTGGGGAGCACCAGCTGCTTTCCGGGTGTCCTGTCTCTCAGCTCACTACCCCACCCCCACTCACCCAAGGACCCTGAGCTCTCCGAGACCCGCAGGAGACCCGCAGCCCCCCACTCCTCCCACAGGGATGACCTCATTGCTATGCACCTCACTGTGTCCTCAGCCCTGCTTTCAAAAGAAAATTGTCTCTGGAGTGGCCCCTGGGGACAGCAGCCACACATCCCATTGCTTTAGTATTTAAGCGCGATGTCCAGCCAGGCTCCATCATAGGTCGCTCATGCTCATGCTGCCCAGCTGATGATGTCCCCTGTCTGGGTTTGTGACAGCCTCGTTCTCCAGCCACTGAGTTCAGATATATTCACAGTTCCCTGCATCTTCTAGAATGCTCATCCTGCCTATGGGTTCATATCTCTTGCTCCATATGCCTCTCTTCCTCTGTCTTGCATCTGTCTCTTTCTCTGTCTTTGACTCTATCTTTCTGTGTCTCTCTGTCTGTCTCTCACACTCCCCATAACTGCTGGCAACTTGACTGGACAGACCCATAACCTGTGAAACTTTCTTCCTACCTACAGCCCCAACTCATGTCACGGGTGTTCCTGCAAACTTCACGCGGGGCCCAGAGCTGAGCCAAGTGTCTGAGCCTTCCAACGTGTCCCAGGCCACATGGGGACTCTTGTCCTCATTTTGGAGCAACACAGGGACTGGGGGGACTCTGCAACATTTAGGGCCCTCAGCTGGGTGGGTGGGTGGGGGAAGGGCAGGTCTTTCCTGTGCCTTTTCACAGGCCAGAGGTGACTAGTGAATTCTACACAGTGTCCTTAAAAGCTGGCCCCAGAGCTGTGAGATGGCTCAGCAGGGTCAAACGTGACCACCTGCGTTAGATCCCCTAGAAATCACATGACAGGAGAGACTTGACCCCCAAAGTTGTCCTCTGACCTTGTACATACCATGGTATGCTACATTTATACAAATATATACAAATAAGCAAATGTAAAAAAAAAATTGAAGTTGGCGCCTTATGCACGTAGAGTCCTTTCTGTCCAAGCATCCCATCTTGCCTACACGCTCACTTTAATAAACTCAATAAAATGACAGAAAATGAGGACTCCATCTCCTCACTCAGCCACATTTAGAGTTCTTGTTAGGCACCCATGGCTAATGACCCCACACTGTACAGGGTAAGTAAGAGTATACTTCTAGAAGTTTCTATCGCTACAGGTTGTACTAGGTTGGAATACCGTGAAGGACAGATGGGTGCTTTGTTATTTTCCTTTTTAAACATCATCGACGGGAGCTGGGGATGGTAAATGGCAAAGGAGTAACATGTGGGCTGGCAAGAGGCTGTCACCTGCCCGGAGCTGCTGAGCCAATCAGAGAGCACCTTGTGGTAGTATGAATGAGAATGGCCCCCATAGTCTCGTATGTATGGATGCTTGGCCCCAGTTTATAGATCTGTTTGGGAAGGCTTAGGAGATGTGGTCTCGTTGGAGAAGGAGTGTCACTGGGGGATTCCAAAAGCCCGTGACATCCCACTTGGCGCTCTCTTCTGCCTCGTGGTTGTTGTCTCAACATGTGAGCTCTCAGCTACTGCTCCAGTGCCATGCCTGCCACCATGTTCTCCGCCATGATGATTATGGACTCACCCTCTGAAACTGTATGCCCCAAATAAACTCTTTCTAAGTTGCCTTGGCCATGGTGTCTCTTCATGACAATAGAACAGTAACTAAGACATCCCTCTACACACAGCCCCGCCACAGCCACACCGTGCTTTGTGGCTGGGCCTGTCGCTGCCCCAGGTTTAACTTCCGTTTGAGAACACAGACACCCTGGCCCCTCTCTTCAGGCAAAACTCAGGTTTCTGCTTTATTTCACAGGCTCTTCCCTTCCATCTGCAGCCCCAGGTCACACACCCCTAGCTAGACCCTGCTGCCAGAGCAGAGGCCCAGAGAGATGGAGCCTCCTGTCTATGGTCACACAGCAAGCCACCACCAGGGCAGATACCTGGCCTTGTCACCCTCAGTGAGACTGAGATCACCTTCCCCATGTCACACCACAAAGGAGACAGAGCTAGTCAAGCCTTGGTCACATTCATCATGGCACCTGTCAGCTCCTTCCGTGGACCACAGGCTCACGGAAGCCCCGACTTACCAGTTGCACTCTGGAGGTACCAGCTTGGTCAGCTCTTCCAGAGATTTCTCGGACCTGTATTCCTGGCAGGAAGCACATCAGATGTGCTGTTCAAAGGTGGGAACCCCGACAAGACAAGGGCCCATCACGTCCCGGTGACCCCACCCAGATGGGATCTCAGGATGTACACACCTGGATGAAGCCAACAGTCACCACGATGAGCACGGCCTAGGAGACAGGGTGCCGGGAAGGGAGGGTGTGAACACTACTTCCTGGTGAGGGTGAGGCCAGAGCCAACTACCAGAACACAGGGTCTCTGAAAGCACACTGCTCTCCAAGCCCTGCGGTGCAGACCTGTAATCCAAGCTGCTCAGGAGGCAAGTGACGGATTTGCTTGTTTTTAGTCTGTCCTTTCTTTCTTGGTTCACAATAAACTCCCCACCCCCTTTTCCTTGTGCAGTGACTGGCCTCAGGGGTCGGGGGATGGCTCAGTTGGCAGAGTGCTTGCCTTGTGAGTATGAAACCCTTAGTTTGAGCCCCAGAACCTGAGTAAAAAGCCAGGCATAGTGGTAATTGCAGCCCCAGTGCTGGGGAGAGCAGTGACAGGTGGGTCCCTGGGGCTCACTGGCCAGCCAGCCTGGCCTACATGGTGAGCTCTGGGCCAGTGAGAGAGCCTGTCTCAGAACACAAGATGAGTGCTTCCTGAGACATGACAGCTGAGGTTGATTCTAGCATCTGCATGTATGCACACACGTGTCCCCACATGCATACACACATACACAAACCATGATAAGTTTTGAAAAACACCTGGCAGCAGAGCCATGGCCAGCCCTGGGCATCCCTGCCCAGGGGCTGAGGCTGCCAGTCACTCACCAGGGCGATGCTGATGGCGTCTTCATACTCCTTGGTGAGGACACTCACCACAGCTGAGCCCAGCAGCAGCAGGATCAGGGGGTTCTTGAACTGGAAGATGAACCACAGGGCAGGTCTTCATTTCACAAAGGCCAGTGCAGGCTCCCACCTGCAGCTGCTGGGCAGCTCAGACCTTCATGTGAGGCCAGGCTTCCAGGTCTCCCTGCAGCAGCTAAGGGCTTGGGAAGGGGACTGCTCTATCTGGTGGTATTCCTCCTCTGTAGGAAAGTCCACCATCAACAGCCCTCTGGGCTGATCATGACACTGCCCCATCCAGACCCAGGCCTGACTCTGAGTTGTGTGTCTTGCCTGGCTATACCTCATCCATCCAGGGTTTCCTTGGGATACATGATGGATGTACATCCTGGCTACTATCGCCAAGCACTCCTCTCTTGCCACAACAGACCCCCAGCCTTGTGTGCCACAATCACTCTGCTCCTGCGGTCATCTCTGGGGACTCTAGTGATGTTCCTCTTAGGTTGTACTTCTGATTGCTGCTGTCTGTCACCCCTTTACATGATGACGATTCATGTTACAGAGAATGGAAAAGAAGAACAAATACAGAAACAGGGTCAAAGAGCAGAACCGGGAGATCAGGGAGAGCTTTGAAGGACCAACAAGCATGTCTCCGCCTCTGAGCTTCCCAATGGCCAAGGTGCAAAAGGAAATATGGCCCAGTGCATCGGTACCACAGCTCGTGAGAAGGACTTACTTCAGTGTGTGCTGGTGTGACACGTGAAGGGATGGGCCCCACCCTCACCCCTGAAGCTGTCATGTGTTTATTCTCTGTGGGAGGACCCCAGAGTTGGCTCCAGCCAAAGTCTCGACCTCTCAACATCGGGAGGCACAAAGACATTCTTCTGGTTTTGGGTTATGGTTTGTCTTTGATTCTACTAACCCACCTCTACTTGACAGCTGGGAGATGACAGTCCTGATGTCACAGTCCCTGCCTGCCCTGGATGACCCAGCACAGGGTCTATGGTGTGGTGTGGTGGACAAGAACTCAGAAATCTGGTTTTTCCTGCCTGTCTCCACCACTGGCTCACAGATAACCTGGAGCCACCTGACTTCTCCCGGCCTGTTTCCCAGGGTGCAGACAATGCTGTCTTCTTCTCCTCTCTCCTCCCCTCACTCCTTCCTCTCTATCTCTTTCATTTTGGTTTTTGAGATAGGGGCCCCTCAACTAGCTACATGGTCAAGGATAGGCTTGGACTCTTGGTCCTTTTCATGTTCCAAGTGCTGGGGTCACAGGCATCCACACCACGCCTGGCTATTTTAAGTTTTTTGGGTCAACATCTTAAGATGTAGCACAGGCTGACCCAGAACTCACAGTGATCCTCTGCCTCAGCCTCTGAGTACTGGGGTTACACATATGAGTCTCCTCCGTGTCCAGTTGCTCCTGGCAACAAGAGCAGCTTGCCCAGGGCTCAATAAATGTCCATTGGCCGTGGGATCAGGCTGATACTGTGGTATTTGGTAATTGGTGGAAGGGAGAAATTGTGGCTAAGTAGCTCCAGGAATGGCTCTTGACCTAGCAAGAAGTTTCTCAATCTCCTTGCCAGGGCCACAGATAGGAGAAATGAAAGGGATAGGAATGGGTGGTTCTTTTGGAGAGAATCCACCACACAGTGGGATGCTTACAAGCCCCAGCACTTGGGTCTGAGACACACGGGGTGGAGTCTGAGCTGGCAAGGAGAAGGGACCCGTTCCCCACAAAGCCCAAGACCTACTCCAAAGTACAGATAGACTCATCCAGAAGGCTGCAGCCTTCTCCCGAAGAGTAATGTCACAGGATACAAATGTTTCCTCTCCAGACCCCACCGTGTTCCACAGACCTTTATGAACTATTTAAGGGGACCTACCACCCAAGGCAATGAGTGGGTCTTATTCATACCCCTTCTGAGACTCAGAAGCCAGCCCACCAGTCACAGGGGGAGGCAGAGAAGAGGGTCCCCCCCAGTTGGGGTGGGGAGTCCTGACCAGTGCTGAGGGGAGCTTTCAGTGTGAAGTCTCCAAGTAGCTTAGGCAGGGCAGAGGTTAGGGGAGGGCCCCAGAAGAAATGAAGACAAGATGGATACCTAGCAGAAAGCCAATGGGGCGGAGCTGTCTGAGCCCCAGCTGGTCTGAGCCTCCATCTTTAGGCCTTAACTTCAGGAGCCCCCATTGCCTGAACAATGGACTTTCAGGAACCTTCTGGGCTGGGCCAGAGTCACCTTGGTGCCTACAAGCCAGTTTTGGTGCCAAACAGTCAATGCAGGGCACTGAGAACTGAGTGGTAATCAGCCACAAGGAGAGAGGGGGCTGCTACCTGAACCGTGTAGTTGGTCCTTGAACCAATCAATCAATAAAGCTTTAAACATAGAACCAATCAGAGGGCAGCTGAAGCCTAGGGCAGCTCAGGAGTCTACAAACAGGGAGAAGGGAGGTGTGGCCTGGAGTGAGAAAGGAAGGAAGGGAGATTGAGGACCCGGATGCCTCAGGTGTCAGAGATCTCTGCCTGGTCACGGGGCAAAGCACAGACTTCTAGACCAGAACTGGCAGCCATGGTCATTCCTCTTTCCCTCACAGTGGCTAGACATTTGACTTGCAGACATCAGCACCAGGCCAGCACAGAGCTCAGCAGCTGTGATGGGCTGGTGCTCAGGAGCAGGCCTGCATCACAGCCTACTTCTGGGTGACTTTGAGCCCCTGCACCCAAGATGAGCAGGTAAACTTGAAATTCAGGACCACAGGGAAGTGTGCAAATGTGTGTGTGTGTGTGTGTGTGTGTGTGTGTGTGTGTGTGTGTAGCCAGGGG
This sequence comes from Peromyscus eremicus, assembly GCF_949786415.1. NCBI lineage: Eukaryota > Metazoa > Chordata > Mammalia > Rodentia > Cricetidae > Peromyscus > Peromyscus eremicus. Next base: position 88,288,914 of record NC_081420.1, read on the forward strand.
TCAACCTTGGCTTGTTCCTTGGGGCTGTCCACCTTACTTTTTGAGACATGTCTTTTACTAGTCTGGAACTCACCAAGCAGGCTAGGCTGGCTGGAACCACCTGTCTCTGCCTCCCTGGATCTAGAATTTCAACCGCACACCACCAAACTCAGCTTTTCAAAAAGCAGGTTCTGGAAGTCAAACTCGGGTTCTTGTGCTCATTCAGCAAAAACACTTCACTGAGCTGTTTCCCCAGCCCGACAATAACTTCACTTTTACAGTCTCCTGAGGCATACTTCTAGTCAATTATTTCTCCCGTGGCCTTCTAAAATGCCCGTTTGCCAGGACATCCGTGCCTTTTTTGCTTCCTCTGGCAAAGCTACGTGCCATGCAAGGCCTTTGCCAAGCAAAGACTTCCTGCTTCTCTGTCCCACCCTCTGCCTTTGCAAATGACTTTAGGGGGATGATAAAATAAATTAACACTACTTATTTATTTACCGTTCAGCATGATGTCTGGCTCGTGGCAAGTGTCCCTGGTGCCCATCACGGCAAGTCAAGTCATGGCTACCTATATTTTTAGTCACCTATGCAGGTCTCCTCCTGGAGGCTCAGAGCATCCAAAAGGACAAGACTGTTTACCTTGAAACTCATTCACCCCACACCCCAGGTGGGACCTGTCCAAGGACACCCAGGATCAATATTTAAAGAATGAGTGCTTGGCCCGCCCTTCCTGGCTAGTGCCCCTAGTGAACATAGAGAAGGGAGTCCTGCCCCTACCTGATCCAGGTACTTCTTCCACACGGGCTCAGCATTACCAGTGACAAACTCATTCCAGCCATGGACCAGCCTGCGCTGGGCCACTGCCATCTCTGACAGGCCACTGTCCAGGTCCACCTAAAAGGAGACAGTAGATGTAGGGTGATCACAGTACCGGGTCCAACAAGGGCCAAAGAAACAAGTCACACAGTGGCCTTGAGCCACAGTGTCAGCAAATGGGACTGGAGATGGGAGAGTGGAAAGGTAGAAACAGGGTCTTCTCCTTACAAAGAAAAACTGCAGGGCAGTGGTGGTGACGCCTTTAATCCCAGCACTCAGGAGGCAGAGGCAGCTGGGTCTTTGTGAGTTTGAGGCCAGCCTGGTCTATGGAACAAGTTCCAGGAAAGCCAAGACTACACAGTCACACACACACACACACACACACACACACACACACACACACACACACACGGGGAGAGAGAGAGAGAGAGAGGGAGGGAGGGAGGGAGGGAGGGAGGGAGGGAGGGAGGGAGGAGAGAGAGAGGGAGAGAGAGAGAGAGAGAGAGAGAGAGAGAGAGAGAGAGAGAGCGAGAGAGCAAACCTTGGATATAGCTACTATCTAGCAGCTTTTCAAAATATTAAACAGGATTACCACATGACCCAGTCATTCCACTCTGGGTATACAGGCCCAAAGGCACTGGAAGTGGACACAAAGAGGTGCTTACACACTGGGGGCAGCATTGGTCTCAACAGTCTAAAGGAGGAGGCAGTCTGCATCTGTTGAGGTGAATGGATAAGCCATGTCGTGTAGACTTGTGACAGGGCTACGTAGATTCAGAAAGAAAGATCGTTTTGTTGATGGGTGGACCTGGAGAGCAGAACTGAGGGGGATAAACCTATCCCTAAGAGAAAGGCTATGCAGCTCATATAGGCAGACCGTGAGCAGAGCTGTGAGGCCTGAAGGAGGGAGGTGGAGGGTGCTGTTTAATGAGGACAGAGCCCAGGTTTGCAAGATGGGCAGAACTCCAGAGGTGGATAACGGTGCCATTGGCAAAGAGTGGCAACTGTTCTTCACAAAACATTCACTTAAAACTGTTGAGAAATCCTGGGCTTGTGGTGCACACCTGGGATCCAAATGTTTGGGAGGCCGAGGCAGGAGGATCAGAAGTTCAAGGGCAGCTTCAACTACAGAGTGAGTTTGAGGCAGCCTGGGCTACATGAGACCCTGTCTCAGACACCAAAACAAAACAAAACAAAACATGAATGGTTCAGAGAGCCAGGCATAGTGGGTATACCTGTGACTGCTGTACTTGGGAAGCTGAGGCAGGATTGGGAAGTTCAAGGCTAGCCTGGGCTACAGACTGAAGTCTTGTCTTAAAACAAAAAACAACCCAAAACCAAAACCCAAACAACAAACCCCAAATGACTTATATTGTGTCTCTTATTATCATGAAATTCCATCTTAAACAAAATAGGCATCTCTGGGAGTTGCTGAAGTGACCATATCACCCGCCCATGGCAGATGCTAATCCAGGCCCTTAGTGAGAACAAAATCAAGGCACAGCCAGTGTAAGTGTTGGTCATCATGTCAGGGAGCTTTGTGTTCAGGGGAACTTTCTGAGAAAGCTGTACAGGGCTGCGGGGTGGGGATAGGGGGGAAGAGAGAGTGGGATCCAGGTGTTCTCTGTAGGAAAAGAGGGCTGAGCTCATTTTTCTGGCTCAGGAAATGTCTGAACAAGGAAAAAGACCTTCCTCCTCTTCTCCCCAAGAATCAGGGCTTGAGATGGACTCTTAGGTCATTCTTAAGGCCTGTCATGGTACCACATGCCCTTTCCCTGCTAAACTTTTCATTTCCCAAGGCAGGATGAGCTATGAATAATACATACCCACATTCACACATGCACACACATATACCCTCACACCCATCCAGACATGCACATGCCCATGTAACATATATATGCATGCACATACTCATGTACATACATGCACATATATACATATGTACGTGCACATACATACAACACACCTATGTACACATACCCCCCACATGCACATGCATAGACATGTGCACACATGCAGGTGCACATATATGTACATGCACACACATCCTAATACCCACGCACAGATACACATATGCCCATGTAATACATATATGCATGCACACATATACCTGTACACACATGCACATGCATATATATGTACATGCACATACATACAACATACCAATGCACACTTACGCACACACATGCATCACCATTTCTGCCTGGTGTTCGAAGTAATATAAGCTAAAGATATGGTACTGACTCCATCCTGTGGCCCCAGAGGGCAGATTCCTAGGCCAGCTCTGGCTTTTTTCCTGCGATGCTCTCAAATTCTAAATCCCTCAGGTACTTGTGAGAATTTGATGCCTGTAACTGGCCTCTCCACGTCATAAAAAATGAAAAGGGAGAGGCAGGCGTGAGCGAAGAGTTTGAGCCCTGATGACAGAAGCCTGGAGGAGCCTGGGGCCACGCGGCTCCCTAACAGTGCTGGTCACTCACTCTGGTTCTCGCCATTTGCCAAAGGAACTGTGGGCGGAAGGACACTCGGCCTCCCTCGGGGACCTCAGGCACTGGCTCCAGGGACAGCAGCATTGTAGAAACCAGAACTGTTCTGCACTGACAGCTCCGTGGTACTTTCTCTTAATCCACAAACTACCTCACAGTGGCATCCGGCATAACGGCTCATCTTATGACAGGAGTTAGGATCCCCATAAACACACCCTGGATGAGGGCATTTCCAGAGAGGTTTTACTGAGGTAGGACCCATCCTGAATGTGGGTAGCACCATCCCATGAGTGCGGGGCCAGGCTGAGCACCAGCATCCATCTCCCTCTGCTTCCTGACTGCAGATGCAGGTGACCAGCTGCCCCACGCCCCTGCCACCAGGACTTCCCACTATGACGGACCTTGAACCAGAACCAGAAAGCAGCTGCCTTAACCTGCTTTTGGGGGGGCATTTTTGTCAAGACAACGAGGAAAGTAATAAACACAGATACAAACAGTTCTTACATGGAAGGCTCTGGCCAAATCCTCTTTGCTGCATTTACACGCTTCCCGGGGTGGCAGCGCTGTGACAGTCTTTTCTCTTTCGATGGCTTTCAGCTCACACTGGTCATCAATCTGTGGAGAAAGCAGTGTGGCTGGTGAGCATCGGACGCTTTGCTATGAGGTCTCTGGTTAAAGCAGGACACACATATGCAACGTGTGCACACCCCGAGTACACACGTCTACCCACGTGATCTGCTCCCACATCATGAGACCGGTGGCATCAGTCCCCAAGCTCACTCGCCAACCACCCAAAGGGTTGTTGTTTTTTTTCCAATGTGAACTCTATGGAAACGGTCACATGCCCAGCACCCTTGGACTGTGTTCTCTCTCCATGTTAGTGACAGTGGGCAGGGTGGCACACTGCTCTCTCCACAGATGCTCAGTTTTCCTCTGCATGTGTAGATTCTGCGCCTATCTATCCCTCCTGCTAGGGGCATGCGGGGTTCATTTGTAGTCATTGGCTATTATTGACACATCTGTTTGGAAATAACCTTTTTCTATTATTATTATTATTATTATTATTATTATTATTATTATATTCGTGTGTGTGTTTGTGTGTGTTTGTGTGTGTGTGTGTGTGTGTGTGTGTGTGTGTGTGTGTGTGTGTGTGGTATGCACATACATGTGGCCAACACTTGGTATTTTCTATCATTGTGTCCACTCTTTTTTTTTTTTTTTTTTTTTTTGAGACAGGGTCTCTCATCTTTTGAACCCGGAACTCACCTATTGGCTAGATTGGGTGGCCAGTGAGCTCTGAGGCTCCACTTGGCTCTGCACACCTGTGCCCTGGGTTAGGTTACAGATGTGTGCCATGTCTATGTGGACACTGGGGATATGAACTCAGGTCCTCAGGTCTGTGTATCAAAGCACTTAGCCATCTGAATGATCTGTCCAGCTGCACGAAACAAACTTCTTTAATAGGATTAGGCTGACAGATCAGGGTGACATTTTACATGTTCAAAACCTGGACCCCCTTACTGCAGCAATCGGGCTGAGTGTAAACTGTAAAGAGTGTCTCCTGAGCTGGTGGTGGTGGCGCACGCCTTTAATCCCAGCACTCGGGAGGCAGAGCCAGGCGGATCTCTGTGAGTTCGAGGCCAGCCTGGTCTACAGAGCGAGATCCAGGACAGGCACCAAAACTACACAGAGAAACCCTGTCTTGAAAAAAACAAACAACAAACAGCAAACAAACAAACAAACAAAGAGTGTCTCCTGTAGCAATATGTGGTATCACACCCTAGTTCCATGAGTTTTTGTAAATAACTCGAGGAAAGGGGTGGAGGCCACCATTAGGTCCTAGAAGCCCGAGGACCTGTGCCCAGAGCCCCAGGCCATCAGACACCAGGGGCCTGGGCCACTGTGATGACAGAGGGACCTCGGTGCCAGGGCACATCGAGACATGTACAGTGTTCTTCCCAGAATTCTGGCACTGGGACACGATAGCATCTTTTCCTTCTCAAGCCACCAGGAACTGGGAAAGAGGAAAGAGAGAGGTGCTAACAACTTCCTTTAGCTGAGGTGCAGTCCAAGTTCCTCTTCCCTTTTCACCAACGCCGCACCCCACGTGCAAGTGAGTACCCGGCGGCCGATTTGTCCATGGGAACCCCCAAACACACCCATCTCCTGGGATTCTGCTCTTGATATCAAAATCCAGAGCACCGCAGTGAAGACAGCTCCTCACCAGTTCTGTGGTTCCCGGAATGTCTCCACACCAATAAAGAGCTCCCGGCAAATTCCTCTACAGAGAAACGTGCACCACTGGACTGCTAGGCTCTAGTCCCCACGCAGCCATCTCTCTTGCTCCCTCCGTGTGGGAGACAACCCTGGGTGTGAGCACACCTGCACCCTTCCTTCTGGCTATACCACACTCACTTTCCAAATACAGTATCCTGTGATATTGAAACGTCACGTACACACACATATATACATGCACATACATATATACACAGGCACATACACATAAATACAGATATACACAGACATACACACATATACATATATTCTCATTCTCTCTCTCTCTCTCTCTCTCTCTCTCTCTCTCTCTCTCTCTCTCTCTCTCTCTGGCTCGGAGACACTCAAATCCTGGCTGGTTTCAGGACACACCCATCTCTTTTGGCCTGGCTGTGGTGACTGACCCTCCCTTGGCCCACCCCCTGCCGTCTTCATGGCCATAGACTGATTTTCTCTGAGCTTTGACCTCTGTGGATTTCGTACAATAGAATCCCACACTAGCTGACCTCCCCTGCCTTTGTGCCTCCTTGTGACCCCAGAGTACTATTTGCCTGCAGCAAACAGCCTGCTGCTCCATGTGGGCCCTGAGGCAACAGTCCAGGACACTGAGACTTCTCAGAGGAGTTCCCCAGCAGCAGGCTCAGGCTGGAACTCAGCCCAACAGAGACCTACAAAGGACAAATGTGACCTCCCATGGAAGACACAGGCTCAACAGACATCCGGGAGCTCAGTGCGGAGAGAGCGTTGGGGCAGCAGGGCCCAGCCTCCCTCAGCCCCGTCCTGGCCTCTCTGCCTCCCTGTCTGTCCAGTGCAGGGATCTTATTCATTTCTCTTAGATCCCAAGATCTCTATCCTGTTCTGGGGCTGATAACACGTGTATTCATTCCTATAACATACTTGTTAAAACGGACCCCTGCCTCAATTTCTTCCTCAGACTAGTAGGGGTTGTCACAGCAGGGCATTACCAAAAAGGAGAAGGGCTATTGGAGAAGAGGAGAAGGAAGACCCACGGGCAGTTCCTGACACTAAGAAACCCCAAGCACAGGTGATGATGGCAGGGTTCCTTTCAGAACTGTCCTGAAGGCAGTACCAGTCTTAACAAACAAGAGTGCAGAGGCCCGGTCACCTCTGATGTCCACATGAGCACTCAGGAATTCCTGTGCATGTGAACCAGACACTGCCAGAGACTCATATCCACTAAGAAAAAATTAGTCACACTGGGTATGGTGGCATTCATCTACAATCTCAGCACTTGGGAGGCTGAGGCAGGAGGATTGTTGAGAATTTGAGGCCAGTGTGAGCTACACAGCAAGGTCCTGTTTTTAAAAAACCAACAGTGTGGTATTGCCTTGATGGAGTCATTGAACTCTGTGATGGAAATGGGGTCACAAGCCAAGGGCAGCAGGTGGCCTCCCTGAGCGGGGAAATAGCTCCCTGCCCCCTCAGAACCTGCACAAGGAGCTGCCCTGGTCAGACTGTCTTCTGTCTTCTACCTGTGAGACCCAGGTTGGACTCTTGTCCTCCAAGCATCAGGGAGCACACGGCTGTGGCTTGGAGTGATGGAGATGTGTGGTGTCATGTTAAAGCCACGGTGGTACCCTGGTGTTGTCATCGTCTGCTTGCTGAGCTCCAGACTCCAGCCCCTCCCTGTATCCAGACACATGGGCCTCCCCCACTTCTCCACCGGCCTCATGGGAGAGGGGCTGTCATAATCCAACTTACACAGGGGTGTCAGCACAGTGCATGCAAAGCGGAGGGTGCTCCAACATGCTGTAGAGGGGAGAGAAGATGAGAACAGTCTCAATGTTGATACTAGAAAGGGAGGGGGTGAGCGGCCATGACAGCTGCATGCACAAGCAGGAAGGCAGTCAGAAAGTACAGGCGCAGGAACAGGCAGGGAGTGGTGTTCACAATGCAGGCTGCCCCTTAAGGCGGCACCACCCACATCCCCACAGAGGCCAACGCCTGTGCTGTGGCCTCTGCAGCAGGCACAAGTCTACCCTAACAATGCTTTCTTGGCTTGCTCCTTTATTCCCTGGCTTCTTCCTGAATGCAGAGAACCCTGCCCGCTGCCTGGGAGACCACAGTTCCTATGGTCTATGCCAAGAAATTATGCAAGCACCTTCACTTAAATCAACAAATGAGAAGACAGGACAAAGAAAGCCATCCAAGTGCAAGAGGAAGCCAAGGCCTGCCTTTTCTTAGGATCACAGAGTGAGAAAGGACTTTCTAAGTACAAGATAAAACTAAGATAAGAAATAGACTCAAGTTCCAGACAGAAAAGGGACTGGGCTGTGTAACGTACAGTGAACACTGTGAACAGAGTTCAACGGTAAAACTGCTGCAGGACACCAAGACAAAAATTTACCAAAACAATGTGAGTCTCTGACCTTGCAAAGAATAACATGACTGCCCATTGTTTCTATTGTTGTTGTTTTGTGAAAACTGGGAAAAAGATATACACTAAGAAAGTAAGCCCCATGATAAAGCTGAGGACTTCTGCACACTGGGACTGGTGCCGGGGAGAGCTTGCTCACATACAGCTGTGAGGTATGAATTAGGACAGCCCCCACTGCAGAGCGTGTGGCATCATTCGAGTTGGAAATGCTCTGCTCACTTCTTGTTCAGACGCTTTCTTTACAGAAGGGTCCTCTCAGAGCCACACCTCACAGTACTGTCCACGATGGCTCTGTGTTAGTGTCAATCCAAACACCCACTAATAGGCTGGCTGGTTAACCAGGAGAGCGCTGTAACGTGTGGCACAAAGCTGCCCCTGAAAGAGTTCCCTGAGTGGAAGTGTTAACTGTATGTTGAGGTACGCCTGCCATAGTCATGTGTGTAAGTCACACACAGCTGTACTGAGACTCACATGTGTGTATGCCTGAGCACCACCCAGACATCGACGGAACTCACAGCTCCCAGAATCGTCCTGCTACTGGGCCCTCTCTCACACACCACCTTCTAGGAAGATTAAACATCCTCACTGCTTTGCATAGAAATCTGCTCTGCCTGCTTCAGAAACCCACAGAAGTGTCACACCCAGGGACCCCAGTCCTCCTGCTATCTTTGTGAGAGTGGCTATTTCTCTACCAGTGAGGGCAGGTCACTCTGTTGCTGTGTGGGACCATGGGCATTTCATCCTATTACCATATAGCAACCTGGCGTCGTGATTTATTAGCTGGTTGCAGGGGCTGGCATGTAGGCTGTGTCCAGTTTGGACTGTTACGTCGTACATGGCTTTGTTAGGTCCCAGGGCAGGTGTGTAGTTATAATGGACACTTCCACGGGGTCTTCCCCAAATAGTGGGACCATTCACAAGAGTTAGAGGAGGAAAATTAGAAGTGTGGGCCGCTGTGCATAAGGGGGCCCACGTAAAACATGGAGAAAAAGAAGACGGAAGATATGCTTCTGGCAGAATCCAGCAGACCGCGCGGACTCGGGTGGCCTTTGGGTTTGGAAACCTGGTAGCTGAAAGCAGGGGCCATGGGAAATGGTTCTGTGCTTTGGGGAGTCTGGAACTACAAGTAAGAGTTACTGACTCAAAGTGGGGAAGCCAGTCCTGGCTGGCCCGGGACAGGGATGGAGAGAGGGGCAGTTGCTTCCCCAGGAAGAAATGCTGAGTGGCCGTAAGACCTTGCTCACTAGGAAAAGGGCTCATGAGGAAAAGCCTCCATTTTCCTCCAGCAGGCCCAGAGGGAATGCTGCAGGGCACTGAACATCTACCGTGGAGCCCCAGGTCCTACTCACCCTGAGGGGCAGGTCACCTAGCATAGCTTAATGCAGTAGAGAAAAGAGGGGCAGACGGTTGTAAGTGAGCCCGGCGGGGCCCACCCAGTGCTTCTTAGTATCAAGTGGAAAAATGTCTCAATGCAACAACCTAGGCAGCTGTGGATATAGGGGGGCCAGCCGCTTGCTCAGAATTCAAATTCTGGTTCCCTACCTGCCTATTGGGCCTCCCACAGCAAAGCCTATGCCTTTCTTAAGTCTTGTGTGTTGTCCTATGACATGAACTCAACAAGAACATGCAGCCAAGACTGCGGAGAGAACAGCTGCAGCTGCAGCCTTGGGTCAAGAGGGGCAACGAGTTCTTTCCTGGGCTGCAATGGTGTCTAGAGTATTCGTGTGCATGTATTCACATGCATGCATGCATGCATGTGTGCATGTGTGCTCATGTGTGTGAGAGAGTATGAGCATGTACGTAAGCACATCTGAGTGTGTGCGTGCTTGTGGGGGTGTGTGTGTGTGTGTGTGTGTGTGTGCATGTGTGGGTGTGTATGTGTGCGTGTGTGGGTGTGTATGTGTGTGTGTATGTGTGTGTGTGTGTGTGTATGTGTGTGTGTGTGTGTGTGTGTGTGTGTGTGTGTGTATAAGGCCTAAGGGACTAGCCAGCTCTCAGCAAGACACACTATGACTCACCATGTGTGTTATTCAGGAGGAACAGCATAGACATGGACAAGAGGACACATCTGGGCTGAGTGGGCAGCCAATGTAATTGGGAACCAACACATAGGTGACGGGGAGAAGACTGCACACACACAGGGAGATTGTAACCTCAGTGACTGGTGTTCTCAGCAAAGTCCTCAGGGAGCGGGCATGGGCTGTTAGGGATTCATTGGATTGGAATGTACGAGTGTGTATGTGCGCAGACACAAAACTGAATATAGACTAACAGTGTATGCATGCACACACCCCTCCTCCCACCAGCAAAGACAAGCAGCGGTAGATTTTGTTGTTGTTGTTTCTTAACACAGTGGTCCAAGCAAAATGCACATCCAGGAGCCAGGGCTGCTTCCCTGACTGGGGAGAGACGGTGGGAGGTAGGTGTAGAATTTCTTCCTACCCCAGCAGCCTCACCAGAGTCCGGGAAGGTTAGGAGGTCATGGACGCCTTACAAAGGGTCTCTCACAAGGCAGATGTGGGCAGCCAGAGCAGGCTGAAATGAATACTGACAACAGACACTAACAGAATCAAATCCGAATGCGTGTGTTCACACGGGTCTGAATGACTTCAGGGCTGGAGAGAAGAGGAAGCTTTCCCTGGCGTGGGCAGCTAGGCAATGACTGAATAGTGGGATTAAGAAATCACTCAGGGACGCTTTTAGTCAGGTGAGCATAGCCCATGCAGGCCGAGCTAAGAGGGTGACACATTAGTCTCAGCTGAGGGGAGGAGCTGCTGCCACCAGCAGTGGGACAGACAGCATCACAAAGACACTGGGGACATGGCTCAGTGGGGTAAAGGGCTGACCGTACAACCATGAGGATCTGAGTTCAGTCCCCAGCTCCTGTGTAAAAGCCAGGCACGTGAGGGCTTTCTGTCATCCCAGTGCTGGGGAAGCCGAGGCAGCCGATCTAGCCCAAGCAGCAAGCTCCAAGTTCAGTGAGAAACCGTTTGAAAAGTGAAGTGGAGAACAGAGGGAAACGCCCAACATCACGCTCTGGCCTCCGCACACACGTGAGCACACACACAAGTAAACAAATACCACCTCAGGCTTTTTGACACAGTGGAGTGTGGGACTCAGCACTACCTGCCCCCCATGAGGTCCATCAGGAGAACGGAGCCAACGTCTACCTGAGGAAATGCTAGACCAACCCAAAGCGGGGAAACACTCCACAAAGTTATGAGCTTGGAATCTTTAAAAACACCACGGACTTCGAAGACCAGGAAAACCCAAGGAACCATTCCATATACAGGGGACAAGGAACGTATAACTCCAGGAGGTTCCAGACCTGCATGAGTCCACGCACCATGTGACTGTGCCCATGGCTGAGTCATGGTGTGAGTGGACTGTAAGGGCTTCACTGTAATTAGGAATGAATGTCTTCAAGTGTTTAGGGCCAATGGGTCATCATGCAATTTGTGCCCAAAAGGTAAGGTGGTTGGCATGGCCATGTCTTAACTGTAAGGGCCTGGTGAAGGACATTCAGTGTCTGTTTCACAGTCCTCTAACAGTCCCCTCTGTAGCTGGAGGCACAGCTTGCATTCACTGAGCACACCCTCCCCAATACAGCTGCCATTCTGCATGCCCCAGCTCCCAAGTCTACCCAAAAGGCCAGGCTAGCTGGTGATGGGCAATGACCACTTTGTTGTCGGGGCGAGTGGTGTCCCAGGATCAAAAGACTTCACCCAAGGTCACAGCAGGCAGGTTTTGAGTGAGCACAGAGCCTACCTTTCTGTTGGGCAGTGGACCCTCCACTCCACCTCCCTGCCTCTCAGACAGAGCTGGGCCTCCATCTCACTCATTTATTCTGGGTTTGGTTGTGCAAAGCGGGTTTCTTTTGGATCTGCTGTGACCTGTGCAGCAGGAAGTTGCAGGGCCTGAACTGAGCCCAGGATGATAGGGAAAGTGGCTCCAGGAAGTACCACACCTGTGTTCCTGGAAGCAGAGTCACACATCTGGTTTCATCTGCAGGTTCTACCTGCCTGTCTTGAGGCCACTTCTGTGGGCCTCATTTCTGGAGATCAGTAGATCAGGGTGGCTAGCCTGATTCCTCTAGCCCTGGGAAAAACCTTCCTGACTCTTCCTGAGATGCCAAGGGCTTCCCTGTGGGGAGTATCTGACCCTGAAACTCGGTGATGCTAGGTCTCTGACCCTTGGTCTTGGGAGCATTTGGCCCCAGATCCCTGGCTGTAGCAGCACTGGGTTGCTGGGATCCACCTGGCCAGGAGGAGACAGGAAGGATGACTGGATTACTCACTGGATAGTCAGCCCATGTGCCAGGGGCTATTTGCAGAAAGAGCCTGTTTCAGTAGCCCAAGAGATTAGCCAGCAGCACAGAGAAGTGAAACTTAGAAGTCAAAGGACCAGCCTCCAGCTTCCCAGGCCTGTCGTCTCACTCCAGGAAAGCTCCTGACATTTCAGAACCTCTGGTTGCTGCGGAGATTTTCTCCAAGGATTCAAAGCAGAGAGGGAAACCAGCTAAGTGTGGGCAGTGTGTGCCAAGCTTCCAGTGCTGCAGGATTCAGGGGAGGTGGGGGAGCCGAGGCACGGTGGAACTGGGATGGTTCTCTGCAGGTGGAGTCATGTAATAACACCCTCCTATAACTAAAGAGTAAAGTGGGGGCTGGGGAGATGGCCTTTCAGCATGAGGACCCAAGTTCAGTTTCCAGAAATCACATTAAAAAAGAAAAAAGAAAGAAAAAGAGAAGTCAAGCAGAGATGGAGAGGTGGCAGGCTGGAGGCTGAGACAGGTGGATCGCTCTCTGGCCAGCAAGCCTGGCCTACTTGGCAATTTTCATGCCAGTGGGAGAGAAAAATGGTGTCTAAAGAATGAACTTAAGGGTGTGGTCTGACCACCGTGTGGGTGCCCACGCCGGCGCGCACACACACAAACTGCCCTCCCATGACATCCTCAACACTTCAATCCTTAATTTAATATTTAATCACTCTTTAATGACTTAATGATTTAATCCTAATCACTCTCAGGAGGCACCTCCGATGTACATAGTTTACCTCATTGTACCGAGGGTAGGTTCAGGCATGGGGACATGGAGACATTACGTAAGTTCTCACAGGGCCAGGTGTAGCGATGGAGTCTACAGGAAAGCAGCCTGGGCCAGAGAATCTGGCAGCCTATCCCACAGCCTTTAGAGCAGCTCAGAGAAAGGACCAGGGTGCCCCTGCACATCACAGCCTGACTGTCACACAGTGACAGACCAGCAGTGCCTGGGAGAAAAATGGGACCAAAATGTGTGGTGGGGGTGAGGCGTGGCACTGTGCCCACTGAGATTTGCTGTGGGTTCACGGAGGCACAATAAATTACAGGTATACAAAGGGGGAAATGAGGACAGATGTAGAAAGGGGGAAAATGGAAAGAAAAAGAGAGCGGAGAGTCACATTCAGTCCCGGGGGTGGGGTGTGGGGGATAAGGCAGGGGGGGTCCAGAGACAATAATTAATACCAATGGACATGGGCAGAGAAGTCAGGACACACTGAAATTTCACTACATTGATACTTGGGGGATAGATTAGGGACAGCTATGAGAAGAAGTCCTCAGAAACCAGAGAGAGTGACACAGAGGAGGACCAGCCCACAGGACTTCCTGGGGAGCAGGCACCTCCCCAATCAAGGAGGAGGAAGTCTGGCTTAATTTCCCAGGTATCCGCTCCCATAGCCAGGTAGATATGGTCTATGTGGTGTGACCCAGGAGTGTGCCAGTCAAATGCTAATCACAATCTCTGTGCCCCAACTCTTCCTCCAGAGAGTGTCTGTATCACAGCAGAAGCTCCAGGCTTTGTCTGTCTGTCCGGCTCCTCCCTCCCACACGTAGGGCCTGTCTCAAGATATTCCATAGTAGGACAGGCATTCTGCTGACTCTCTCTCACCCCAGAGAGGGTGCACAGGAGGATGTCGTCTAACCAATGAGAAGCTGTTGATCCATTGGATGAGTCTCATGGTTCAGGGAGCATCAGAGCCACCAAAGCCAGCTAGAGCCCAGAGTGCCAGAGTGGCCGTAGGTGCCGGTGTCTGAGGCCTGGAGCAGGCCGAAGACTGCACTTCTCACATGTCCCCAAGGCTGCTGGGAGTCAGGGCAGCATCTTGGTCGTTCCATTTCCTCTCCGTGGGTGCTGAGGGAAGGCCTCTGGGTGTGCAAGGCCCATGCAGACTCTGCTTATGCTGCCTAAAAGCTATGAAGAGCTAGGAAGGGGGCAAAGGAGGAAACCAGAGGCCTGGGAGTGAGCCTGACTCTCCTTGACTCTTATGACAAGTGTCTCCTTACACAGTAGGACACAGGGGTATGCCAGATGAGGCACATCAGGCTCCTCTGTTGTACACCAGGAAGGGGAGGACCCACCAGGGGCTGCGGCTGGAGATCCGGGTCGGGGTGGTCTCAGATCAGCACTCCTTCCCCCAACACCCACGAGACTCCCACATTTGATCTGTCTAGAAGCAAAGACTTATAAATCCTGGGGGATACATGAGTGGTCTTGTGGGTGAAGCACAGACTAACCAGGTCACATACTCATGGCTCTTCAGGAGAGACCATGTGCAACACTGATCTTGGTTCTGGAAGTTTTCAGACTCACAAGTCATGGGCATGTCTACACTCAATTGTGCTTTGCTGGGCTCTCTTCCCTCCAGTAGGTCAGCAGAAGGTTCTGGAAGAGACCTTGCAGTAGCACAGTTTCTGTCTAGAAGTGGGGACAGATGGGGTGTGCAAGCCTGTTCTCGGGTTCCTCGTGGCTTTACCCAGCAGGTCCGCATAGAGGATAATTAGGGCCACGGGCCTGAGTGCAGGTGTCTGAGATGGTCTGCACTTGGCTGTGCTGGGGGAGGAGGTCTTTTGCTTTACCCCTTGGTGTCTCTATAAATACCCTGGGGCAGAGACAGTCAGGGCCGTTGGAAAAGGTTCCAGGCCCTCTCGAGGCTATCCTTTATTTTCTATCTGTTTATCTCCACAAGATTCTCCGCAATAAATCCTTCTATCTAATATTTCCTGCTGCTGCTCGCACTCAAGAAAACTCTGGGGAACTGTGGGGGTGGTGGGTAAACACCCCACAATGGGGCCTTAACCTAAGTTCAAGTACTCGGCAACCTCCATGGAAGGCATGCATTTTCTCATGATGGCTGCAGCTCCTGTTTTCCGTAGGGACCTTGGAGCTATGTGCTGCATCCCCTCTCGTGGCCACCACTACCCCAGCCTTGGGATATGGCTTCTCTACAGGCAGCGCTTTAAAAGAGATGACTGAGATGAAGCAAGGTCACTAAAGGCGGTTCATCAGGTTGGAGTTCTTAAGAGCTCAGGACACAATACACTCTCAGAAGATGATCAGGACAGGGTGAGGGAAATGATGCTCTCTGTCTCAGGAGGAGCCGGTTGGCAATACCTGTCCCAGGCCTCAAGTGTGAGCCATAGCAAGCTGCAGAGAAATAGTACCTCCTCCAAGGGAGAACTGGCCCACCCCAGGGCATCTACACCCATGGGCAACACTTGAACCCCTGCCCCCAGCTGGGTACTGTAGATAGGAAGCAGGCAGGAAGTCAGAGAAAGACCCCAGCCCTCCAGCTGTGGAAGCCATAGTGACCACAGGCCCCACTGATTGGTGCTGCGCTCGGGTCACTGCCCGTATTTCACAGGTCAAAAGCCCTACAGTGGGATGGGTGGGATGGCTCAGTGAGTAAAGGTCTTTGTTGTCAAGCCCGATGATCTGAGTTTGAGTCCTGGGAACCATGTGGCGGAAGGAGAAAACCAACTCCCACAAGTTGTCCTCTGACATGCACAAAAAACTCCACATGCACAAAATAATTCATAAGCATAATTAAAAACAGTCCAGGAGCTGCCCTGTGCATCCTGAGGCAGCACAGGCCACTACCGTGCTTCGGTGCTGATCTTCCCCTTCCTCTCCCGGGAGAGCCCCAGGTACGTCCCACTTTGTGGCTCCCTGGTTGTGAGACCACAGGCGCACAGAGATCCCAGCTCTTAAGGGGTGGGAGAAGAGGCACCTGGAGCTTCCTGCTCCATGCTAGCCGACTTGATTTATCTTCAGGTTTGTGCCACACAGAAGAAGTCCAAGGGGACAAAGAGACGTGCCTAGCTTGGGGCTGGGTGGCTCTGCTTGTGCGGGGTTCCACTTCCCATCACCCACCATTCCAGTGGTCGTGACCACCCTCCCTCTGGTATCTCTGCACACGCCCTGTAGTTATCCACAGGGTGCAATACTAGGAAGCAGTCAAAATCCATAACAAGGCCGTTGGCAGGGCTTAGCGGGTAAAGGAGTCTGTCACTAGCCTGATGACCGGAGTCAATCCCCAGGTCTTACATGGTGAAAGGAGAGAACCAAATCCCCAAAGTTGTCCTCTGCCTTCCTATACGTGTCGTGGTGTGCATGTCCCCTGCCCACTAACCACATTTTTTAAGAAATTGAGGCTGGTGAGATGCCTCCGCGGGTAAAGGCACCTGCACTGCAAGCTTGGAACCCTTGTAAAGATGGAACCAACTCCACGAAGTTGTCCTTGGACCTCTACGTGTGTGCTGTGCCCATATGCACAGTAGTCAATAAAGTAATTTTGTAAAAGCCGTGACAATGGGAGACGGAAAAACACTCTCCTCCTTTGTGCATAGGGATCCCGCATTTTTCTTTCGTACCCACCCAGTCCCAGGAATTGGGCAGCCAGTTCTGATCTCACACCAGCTGTAACTACCTTGAGCTGAGCCCCTTTCCTGTGCTCACTCCCACGGTCCTTATGACAGTGACCCAAAGTCACCGCGGTCGGGAATCATTGGGAGAGGGGAAGCCCAAGAATGGCAGCCTGTGTCCCCCTAATCATCCTCTTCCCATTGGCACCTCATGCGGCAGGCTGGGGTGCCTGATAGTGCTGTTCACACTCACAGCCACCTCATCCAGTTACTGCAACCCTTAGCTCTTGACCCTGCCAGGGTCCCTGGCCAAGGCCCAGTTTGTCCCAGGCAGGAGGTCCCCGGATGCACTTTCTTTTTTTTTTTTTTTTTTTTTTTGGTTTTTCAAGACAGGGTTTCTCTGTGTAGTTTTGCGCCTTTCCTGGAACTCGCTTTGGAGACCAGGCTGGCCTCGAACTCACAGAAATCCGCCTGGCTCTGCCTCCTGAGTGCTGGGATTAAAGGCGTGCGCCACCACCGCCCGGCCCCCGGATGCACTTTCTACCAGCTCTCAATTCAACTGGTCACTGTCAGGGCAGGAGGCAAGCTCAAACACTTAGGTCCTCTAGAAGCTAGGCGGCTTTGAGCATGAGACAGACAAGTTCCTACCCTGGTGGAGGGTAGGAACAGACTACACCTATCCATCTGGTGGATGATCTTGTTGTCACTGAGAGTGCTCAGGACCCCCAGCCCCCAGCTTTACACCCTCTTCCCTCAGATACACACCAAACACTTCACTCGTATAGATCTTAGTTTCAGAGCTCAGGGTCTAGACTTCTTTATCCTTCAGGACAAGGCTTGTGGCATTAAGACTAGACAGATCCCGTGGTGTCATCTTTGGACTGATTCTCCAAGAACTTCAGGTTTCCTGAGAACTTATTAAGTTGAAACTCCTTCAGCGATTGGCCTGATAAGCATAGACCTGGTGGCACCAGTGACAAAAGTCTCACCACACCTCGTTAACAGGAGAATGGAGACATCACAGATCTCAGCTGGGGACTCTCAAGTGTAAACTACAGAGGTGAGAGGGGCAGAGAGGGGCGGCCAGCTGCCAGCAGGTGACTGGCATGGATCCTGTCTTGGTTGCAGCTCACTACCTGCCACCCACAAGGAGCCCTGGAGTGAGTTATTAAACACAAGAGACTAAAGTGAAGAAACACCATCTGCAATCCAGATGTTCCTTATCTGCAAGCAGCCAAGCCAGTTCTGCAGCTATGGGTCACAGCCTGCTTGCCGCCAGGTGTCACAGGCCTGAGACCTCAAGCTAGCAAGCTCCTGCATATTGACATCCCACTCTGCACACACATGTGGAAAGGGCCATTCTTGGCATGAGCATGCTCAAAAACTCCAAACTCTGAGCCCAGAAACAATCGTGTCAAAAGAAACATCACAAAACTAGGGAACTCCTGAGCAGGCTATGTGTGTGTGTATGTGTGTGTGTGTGTGTGTGTAGCCTTTTTACTTTGAATCATTTCAGCTAAAGAAATCATCCTGTTTTCTGCTCATTTTTTGGGGGGGACGGGGCAGGGTCTCATGTAGCCCAGGCTTTCCTTGAACTGTCTGTGGAGCCAGGGATGACTCTGAAAGCAGATCCTCCCGTTTCCACTCCAGAGTTCTGGGATGAGAGATATGCACCACATATGCCTGGAAATCTTCCTACTACTGTGGGGAGGGCAGCCTGACGGAGCCCCTTATTGCCACCCCAGGCCCTCGTATTCACTCAAGCAATGTCATCCCTTTCCTAAGAGGGGTCGTAGCCTAGACTTCCTCCACAGAGTTGCAAAGAGGTATAGCAGAAGCCGTAAGTCCTCATTCTCAGGCTGAGCCGCGGCTATTCTGAGTCTGCTTTCAGTCAGTCACACTGTGCAGCCTGCCTGCTGTGCAACAAGGAGCCCCTGGGAAAGGACAGCCGAAGTACTTAGAAGTGGGTGCGCCAGGTGGGTCCCCAGTCACACACGCAATGTGACCACCACCTCGTGAGAGACCCTGAGCCAGGAGCACTCGGCTGCACAAGCTCAAGTATCTGTTGCAAGCTTGGGGACAAAGTGTTATTCCACTAGGGATGGAGAGCAAACCTCCATTGGACATCCTGGGCTGGGTCTTTCTGGTCCTGTTGAAAGCAGCTTTAAACTTCATACTTACGAGCCTGTGTCCACAGCTGAGCTGTAAGCCTGTGGCTCCTTTGATTGGCAGGTTGAATGTTAATATGGATTGAAGTCACGCCTCAGTGCAAATTGTTGGAGAAGACAAGAGGTAGAGGGTGCAATTCTTTTCTCTAACATACCCACATACTGATGAATTTTGATGGGTGAGGGTCAACTTCAGGCTAAGAGTATATATGTATAAGTCCTGTGGTATGTAATGGGGGCTGGAACCCAGGGCCTTGTACATGCTAGACAAGTGTTAGGTCTTTTTTTTTTTTTTTTTTTTTTTTTTTTTTTTTGGTTTTTCGAGACAGGGTTTCTCTGTGTAGCTTTGCGCCTCTCCTGGAACTCACTTGGTAGCCCAGGCTGGCCTCAAACTCACAGAGATCCGCCTGGCTCTGCCTCCCGAGTGCTGGCATTAAAGGCGTGCGCCACCACCGCCCGGCAGGTCTTTTTTTTTTTTTAATTAATCTATTTTTTAATGTGGATGGGTGTTTTGTCTCTGTGTGTGTCTGTGTGCCACATTCATGCAGTGACCCCAGAGCTCAGAAGAGTACATGGCCCCCTGGAGCTGGAATTACAGATGGCTGTGAGCTGCCATATGGATCTGGGAATTGAACCTGGGTCCTTCGGAAGAGCAACCAGTGCTCTTATCTGAGAAGCCTCTCTTCAGCCTGAGTGGCAGGTCTTAAACATGCAAATCTGAGACTGTTTTCTTCACCGCGTCTCTAAAAGCTGACATATTTATGAGTATGTGAACAACTGCCAAGTCCTGATTTAAAACCACTCAAAGGCCCCCACCGCTGTAAGTAGAAGGTCAGATTCTTTCTGACAAGACTCCTAGGGTCACCTGTGTACCCTGACCTTCTCAGACCAGCCCCTGTACTTCCCTTTTCCTGACGGGAACTGTGCCCAGCTCACTCATCTTTCCACTCCTATTAATCTCAGACATGACTCCCTCCCTCAGACATCAGCTCCCACACTCAAAAGTCAAGGTCAACTATTCCCTGCTTCTTCCACCCTCCACGATGGATGCCTAAGGGCAGAAAGTGCGTGCATTTTCCTCAGCACGGCCCAGCACGCAAGCACTGGAGTCTGGGTTGAATGACAGGGTGCCCACTGCACGTGCCCAGCTACTGGCACCCAGGCCCGGATCTGGAGAGCCCAGAAGGGTGACAAGGTCAATAGCCAGGATGGCAGGACAGGTGGGAGTCACGCCCACCTCGGGAGCAGCCTCGAGGGCAGAGCTGGCGCCTGGGCCTTCCCAGAAACAGGAATTTCTAGTCTAATGTTCTTCTCCTACTGTGCAGGACATCAGAGAGAAGCTTTGTCCAGCATCAAAACCAAGGAGTCTTTCAAACACCCTTCTACTGGTCACCCTGGAAACACAGCAGGAAAGAACTAGCTCCCCGGCTCTGCCTCCGCACCTGTAACTTGGCGATGTCCCCATCTCCATCTCAGCCTTCTGTCCCCTTCCAGCACGTCTGGGTCAGTGAGACCACTGATTAAACAGCTCTTCTCTTTCACTGGCCACTGTCCTCACCTCCCGACGACTGGTTTGTGAATACCTTGCTCCTCAGCGCTGGCCAAGATGGTCCAGTCAATACTGCGCAAGAGCCGATTGGTGCTCACCCACAACCTTGGCTCTCCTCTTCTGTCCCCAAATTGCCACTAAGCTCCTCTGGAGCCCAGAGGCCCAGGAGGGGACCCAGCCAGTTCTCAGGACTGATTCCTCTCATGGCTGTGTGCTGTGAAGCCCACCAGTGCCTGGGCCACAGCACACACCAAGTGTTCATAAAACCAAGTCAGGACATTTGCGGACGTGAGCCCAGAATGAACAAGACTTCCTTCCCTAAGCCTTTTGGTGGGGGACAGGGTTCAAAGCCCAGCGGAAAAAAGTGTCTCCCTCACCTCACTTCCAGGGACTGGTTTTCAGTGGGGTTGTTTTGTTTCGTGTGGTACCGAGGATGGAAGCCAGGGCCTTAACACGTTGACCCACCGCAGAGTTCTGCTGTCCCAAGACCCTGACTGTGCACCCTTATTGCGTACCTCTGTAAGGCCAGCTTTGGTGACAGCATACCTGCTATAATAGCTGGCCTTTGCTGAGAGCTCCCCAGAAGTCCTCGGTCCTGGTCACCACATGCCCAGGCTCCCTCCCCATCAGTGTGCTACAGAGAACACGACCAGGTGGGGAGTACACCTGCAGACAGGTTGCCTTTGAACAGTTCAGGGGAAGGAAGCCCACCCGGCTCAGAGCATCTCCATGTGGGTTTACACAAAACCCACACCTGCACACTCTCAGACGCCCTGATGACAGCCAGCTGTGTGTGCACCAGGAGTACTCAGGGATGCCCAGCTGTGTGCAAGACATCAAAAGACAGAGAGAACTAGAAAAGGGAGGAATGAAGCCATCCATGTCAACAAACACACGCCGAATCCCTGTTAACAACACATTACAGACATGTAAGGACACACTTGGCATTAGCAAAGGATTATGGTATACCGCTAGCCCACAAGGCTGCAGACTAACATGGACAGTTTTGAGCCCTGCAGTTCACAGCCCTAACACCAGAATTCTTACACCGATACATACAATCATCTTTGTAAATAAATGCGTAAATATTTAAGAACCATACCATCGAATGTCTTGACTGTGGCATTCTTTGGGAAGAAATAAAACTGAAATGTTGCAGAAGATTTTCTGTCATTACAAAACAAATTTCCTGGAACACCCCCCCCCCACACAACACACACACACACAGAGACACACACACACACACACACACACACACACACACACACACACACACACACACACGAAAAGACCATATTTGGGGGGCGTTGTTCCCCAGGGGCAAGCATGGGAGTTCTGGGTGTGCCATGAGCTTCCACTCTCAGACCTTACAAAGCGGGTGGTGGGGAGGGATTGTGCTGGGTCACCAACCCACTGACTGTACCCCAACTGCCCCATCAGAGGCACAGAAACAACTTTATGGTTGTTGGTCCTAGAGAGAAACTCCTGGTACTAAAGTCCTGGAACTCATTATGTGTAGACCAGGTTGGTCTTGAACTCACAGAGATACACCTGCCCTGCCTGTGCCACCATGCTGGGCTCAGAGCAGCTTTTAAAAACCATACTGATGTAGAGGAAATGAAGCCGGTAGTCCTACCATGCCACTTCAATTTTCACTATTAAACTTTAGCAAGATTTTGTGTGGCTTTTTTTTTTTTGGTCCCCACCTCAACCCCATCTCCCTCAATTCCAGCAGCTTTTTAAAGTCCATTCAACTGCCTGTGTGTGCACAGGTATTTAAATTCCCTGGAGTCAGAGAAACGTAAGTGCCTGGCTAGGTAGCCTGCCAGCTGCATGCCCTTGAAGAGCACAGGTCTCAGTTTCTCATTTCCCAAATGGACTAGCCTACCCAGGCTGACTGGTGAGTTCTGGGCCTTGAGCCGGGTGGAGCTGCTTCCTCCGAAGCCAGCTTCTTTTCAGAGTTAAAGGAGGCGATGAGCAGAATGGCAGTGCCCAGTGACACATGGGGTCCCGTGGGTCACGTGCAGGATCCTAGGGGACAAATATGGAGTCTGAGCCCCTGCCTCACACCAGATCGGTCAGACTCACCAAGGTCTCTACCTCGTCCCTCTCCAGCGCCTTGTACCGGTGGTCCTGACCCAGGAAGACCAGTTTCTGCAGAAACTTGAGGAGCCTCCCCATGGTGAGCGGGTGTCCAGGCTGCTCCACGGCCGGGCGTGGGGCGGGTCGCAGTCCCTGCCCGCGTCCCTGGGGCCCAAGCGAGGCCGCGGCTGCTGCGCGCCCTGGCTTCCCGGGCGTCCCGGGCGGCCGGGTTGCCCGGGAGCTGTCTACCTGGTCCCCAGGTGAGCTCCGCCCCTGGGCAGGGCTGCAGCAGCGCCGCCCTCTGCACAGCTGGCCCGCCCCGCCTGCGCCAGGACCCCAAATTCCCAGGGTCCACCCCAGGGGCTCCGGAAGAACCAGGAAGCCACTGTGTGGTCTCAGAGCTGTGGTTCTTGTCCAAACCTGCCAGAGCATAAGAATCACCTGGAAGGGGGAAGGTCCTGAACCAAAGACTTACTTGGGGTAGTAGTGTAGCTCTGGGCCAGTTACCTGGCCTCTCTGAGCCACCTGGCTGCATCTGTCATTGAAATGGAGCAGAAGGCTGAGACCTTACCTACAGGAGCCTTACCTATACCGGTTACCTAGGTGTGCCCTTGGGAGTAGGGAAACTAGGGGTACCACAGCCACCTGTGGAAGATCTCCAACTTTTCTGTTCACCTATAGAGCAATCTTCTCCCCTGTAAATGGTAAGTGAGTGTTGCATGCTTCCTGAATCTTTGGTTATTGCCCTGCCAAATAGCCGTCAGGACAACACCCACTTCCCAGGAGAACTGGGGGTCCCAAGGACAGGGTGATGGGGGCATCCTGCAGGGCTCAGCACAGAGCATGATTGTGTCAGCAGCATGCTGGTACACTCTGGTGGGAAGAGGGGTGTCACACAACTCCCAAAGGCCAGGAGCACATGCGCCACGTTACTGTTTTGGGTTGCCCAGTGTGTGCTGAGGAAAGCCAGAAGGCTTTAAGGTGGACCAGGGTCCCTAACGCCACAGAGCAGAGGTGGCCCTGGAGGAGAAGGCTGGGCCATGCCCCATCCTGGGTTTACTTTTGACTACAGGCAATCAATCAATTAACTGCATTTGTCTGTGTAACTAAACTGTCCCCTTTGAGCGAATATCCGCCACCTGCCTCACTGGCTCCCCCAAGCGGTGGCCACTCCAGTCCTGTCAGCCTGATGGGACACTTCAGTGGGCTTCACATCACCTCATGTCTTTCTTCTCTTTAAACCAAAGCGCCTCCATCACGCTGCCCATTCCCCACCGCAATGCCTGCTCTGACTGTGAGTTCCCTCCCACAGCATGAGACCTCCCGCCCCAGTTCCAAAAGAGAGAAACTACTGAACTCCTTCAACTTTGCAGTCCAGGCCACGTACTTTCAGATGTGTGTGAGCGTGGGTGACTTTTCCCACCTCTCTCCACCTCAGTTTACCCCTCCACGAAGAGGGAGGGGCACTACCTGCCCACCTGTGTGAGCTGGGGTCCCAGAAGGAAACGGCACCCTCAACCTGAGTGATCTGAGAGCTGGAGTGAGAGACTGTCCCCAGAGATGTGGACACAGGTAGGGGAAGTGGAAAGGACCTGAGATAGCAAATAGGGTGAACTGGCTTCCATGCATGTAGGGCCTCCAGAGCAGGTACCTAGAGAGGGGAGAACTGCTGTGTGCAAGGGGGAGCTTCAGGGGAAGACGAGGCTCTGAGCAGAAGCCTGTAAGGCACCGGTGCTTCCTCCTGGGCTGAGTTCCTAGAAGGGCAAGAAGGTATTCTGTGGCAGCAGTAGAGAAGCTTCCAGAAGAAACGTCAGGGTCTGGTGTGTGGCTGGTGAGTGCTTGTGCAGTGGGGAAGCTGTGCCACTGCCTAGCACTGCCCCACATGGGTTCTCAGGAGAGTCTGTGGTTCATGTAGAGGACCCTTGGGAACTTGGCTCCTTTATCTCCTGGCTCTTCTGCAACTTGCCTCCTGTGGTTCTAAGAAGGATGCTGTGGTGGTGTGGAACCTCTCGCTTTCCCAGGGGGTGTTGCTGACGGGGCAAGGCAGACACTGACATCAGCGGCGGCAATGGGTTGGTTGGTCAACACCTCCCCTGCATGGCCCAGCTCCTGGGTCCCATCACCACAGCCCCGTTTCAACCAGATGGGTGGAGGGTAGAATTTGTGGACAGGCATGAGAATGCACAGGGTGAGATGGGACAGTGGGTGGTGGATGTCATGGAACCCCCCTAAAACAAAGCAGATCATGAGAAGATCGGCATGGTGACTGGAAGCGGCTGGGTGGGCCCCCTCAGGCTTCAACGACTGAAGTTTCAGTTTGTGTTGTGGTGAGAACATGTAGCCTGCTCACACCTCTGCTAGATTTTAACTGACTGAACCCTTATCACTGCTGTGCAGCCCACGTTCTTAGGCCATCTCCACAGCACTGTTAGCTACATGCAAAGTGTGCTGTTTGTAAGCTGACTCCGTCGGCTGGAACTTTCTGGTCCTGTGGCTTTTTTCTTGGCAGCCATATGATCTGAAACGGGGGGGAGTTTTGAAGTTTCCTTTCCAGCCATTCTCCTGTCCCGTCTGCGTTTACTCTTCCCATATTAGTGTGTCTGGCTGGCCTCTCTCCACCTCACGCCTCATGCCCGCTGTTTGAGGAGAGCACTCCCAACCTTTCATCGTTGACTTTGATCTGGAGTAAGCAGGGCTCTTGTACAGGTGTCCCCAGCAGCGACACCTGGGGCTTCTGCTGCTTCTCAATCTTCCTTCTTCATCTTGTCACAGGCATACCGGGGTTTTTATTTTTCCTTTGAGAAGTTTTGATTGTTTGATTTCTGTCTTCACCTTGGAAGAATCTAGAACCCACATTTTAAGGAATGTCCTGAGACAAAGCAACCAGCTGGGAACCCGTGAGGTGTGCAGATTGGAGATGGCCCTCACAGCTGGACCAGGGATGAGAGCCAAGGGCAGGGCCTGACCAGAAACATGTTGCCTTTCCTGAAATGTCTGCTCCGGACACCTTGAGCAATGAGTGAGGTCACACTGGTCAACTCCCTTCACTCTTTCCTTGGAAGTGGAGTCCTTTCCTTCGGCTCTCAAGAATGCATCTCTCAGAGCAGGATTGACACAGTCTCAAGGCACCTGAAATTTATTTGGTCATAAACTGCATTCCCGGGTTTGACAATTGAAGGTGTCTTTTTCAGAAAGGGTGCACTGTACACAGGTGTATTCCAGACATATTTTTAAGTTGTAGGCACGAGCTGTAAGTGGCGGCTTCTTGTTCAAATACTTCCCAGCTTGTGTGTTAGTACTGTGCACACACAAAATAATACAAGCATGGAATCGGGTGTGGCACACCTATAATCTCAGCATTGGAGAGTTAGAGGCAGGAGGATTGTTATGAGTTTAAGGCCGGGCTGAGCTACATATGTGTGAGACCTTGTCTCAAAACAATGGTAAGAATATATTGTACAGATGAAGAAAGTTAAGTCACTGAAGGAAAAAAAACCTCATTGATTTAACACATTTGTGTATGTGTGTACATGTGTGTGCACAGGCATGTATGTGTGCGTGTGTGTGGAGGTCAGAGGTCAACCTTGTGTGTCTTCCTCAGTCAGTCTCCACCTTGGTTTTTGAAACAAGGTCTCCCACTGGCATGGGCCTCCCCAGTATGACTGCGTGGCTGTTGGGTCACGGGAATCTACTTCTCTTTGCCTTCCGGGCACTAGGATCACCAAGGTCTCCTCACATCTTGAACTCTGTCCCCGTCTGCCTGTGTCTCCTGAGTGCTGGGATTAAAGGAGTTCACTGGCTCTGCCCCACGTGGTATTTTTTTTTTTAATTTTTAAATTTGGGTATGGGGGATTGAACTCAGGTCTTTGCTTGCATGGGAAGTGCTTTGCAGACTGAGCCACCTCCCAGCCCCTCAACAGTACTTCTTAAGCTGTGGTGCAGGGTGGTGGAGAAGCAGCCATGAGCACAACGAGCCAGCATGCTCTGGCCCTGTCCTGTCTAGTGGGCGAGCCGGGCTGCTGGGAATCTCTGTGGTGCAACACGAGGCAGTGAGGTAGCGGGCTGAGTAATGGCTGGGTGAAGACAGTCCAGTCCTCACCTGTCATTTTTCGTCACTCCTGTGACAAAAAAGCCTGACAAAGACAGCTTGAGGAAGGGTTGGTTTGTTTGTTTTTTACCCACAGTTCCAAGAAATACATTCGACCATGGTGGGGAAGTCCTGCGGGCAGGAGAGTGACTAGCTGGTCACATTGTCAGGAAGTAGAGAGAGATGGATGTTGGTACTTGGCTAATTTCTCTGTTTTAGGAAGTCCAGGAGACCAGGACCCCAGTCCATGGCTTGGTGCTACCCATATTTAGGGAGGTTCTTCTCACCTCAATTAACCCAGATAATCCCTCACAGACATGCTCAAAGCTTGGTTCCATGGTAATGCTAAATCCTGTCATGGTAGCCATCACATTCAGAAGTGGGCCTTTATCTGGAGTGAGGATAGATGCACTTATCCTAAGCCTCTGGGGGTAAATTCTGCCTGGGCTGACTGGAGGTCCTTGTTATGGGGCCTTCACCAGAGAAGACTGCTCAGACAAGGGTTTAAGCCAATAGACAGTCTTTATTAGCTGGCCAGCGACTACACTGGGTGTTTGGGATTCCACTGTAGCACTGAGTCTTTCTCAGGATGAGCTTTTAAGTACAGAAACCATATTCTGGGTTGACATACTTCAGTTAACAAGAGCAGGGAGCCAGAAGCGGAACTACAGAAGCCAAAAAGCAAGGTTAGAGACTTCCCCAGAACTCTGGACTTGGATGGATTAGGCCTTTGTTTTAGTTTTGGCAGGTGGTGCCGGCTGTGTTCTGAGTTTTACAGCCCGAATGGCACTTCCATCATGGAGTCAGTTGTGCTAGGGTCTCTGGGCCTACCGAGTGTGGGACCCTGTTATAGTTCTGACTCCAGAACTGGTGATGTCACCAGAAGTGACAGAAAGGGAAATAGGTGGGTGAGGAAGGCTCAGAAGCTGAAGCGTCATCAAGAAGGACCCAGGGCCACCCAAACTTGGAAGGAGCAAGAAGGACCCTGCCCCAGAGCCTGCAGAGAATGTGGTCCTGACAGTACCAGATTTCAGGCTGTGACTTCTGGAACTGAGAGAACAAATACTTTGAATTTGGGGTCATGTGGGTAGGTGCTATTCACTGTCACAGCCCAAAGATGGGGACAAGCAGTCATGCCTTGAAAAAAAATATTATATTAAAAGAGATGACCCAGGCTCAGAAAGACAAATATTGCATGTTCACTCTCATACATGAAGCCTAGCTTTTAATCATCAAAAATGAGTGTTTGTGGGTGAGAGTGGAGGCCAGGAAGGGAAAAGGGGTCCATGTGACGGGGAGGGGGCATGATGTGGGGGGCAGTAAACACATGTTGTGTGAAAGTGGACAGGAAGGTGTAGCAGGGGCAGGGCTGGAGAGCAGAGAGATGGGGAGGTCACTAAAACTAAGTGGGAATGAAACCCCCATAATGAAATTTGTATACTAATTAAAAAATACCCAAAGGGGTGGAGGCTGGAGAGATGGCTCAGCAGTTAAGAGCACTTGTTCTTCCAGAGGACCCGAGTTCAGTTCCCAGCTCCCATCTGGCACCCTCCTCTGCCCTCTGTGGGCATCAGGTTTGTACATGGTACACACACATACAGGCAAAACATGGATACACATGATATAAAAGGAACAGATCTAAAAAAAGAAAGAAAGAAAGAAAGAAAGAAAGAAAGAAAGAAAGAAAGAAAGAAAGAAAGATAAGCAAGCCGGGTGGCCTGGATGGGGCCTTCACGGTTGGGAGGGGATTTGGGGGCCGGGAACTAAGAGTGAGAAAAGGGATCCTGGGGAGGGTAGGCTCTGTGCAGCAAAGGGCACAGCCAATGTCAGAAGCAAAGGCCCGGCAGCCCCTGCCGCAGCTGTGAGGCCCAGTTCCTGTGTTTTCTCTAGTTGCAGTCACGTGCCCTCAGAATCGTCTCCAGACCTGTCCTGCTGCGACCACTTCTCCGCAGCCTGGTGACATCAGTGGTCTTGTAAGGTTTTCATTCCAACAGGAGGGATAAGCCCCAACCTGTGCGTGGTGACACCAGGGACCCGGGGAAGGTGCCCCAGGACTCACTGGAGCCCAAGGGGTAAACACATAGCTCAGATGCCTGGCTCCCTCCCCCTCCTCCCACAGCCATAGGCATCTCTGTTTGGTCACCAGGTCACAGCAATAGGTCATTTTCCCTGGGCTGGGGCAGGTCTGAGAACCGTTTCTTCATCATTCTTAGTAGCCACCATAATTGTTGACACCTGACACATAAACGCACCTATCTAACAAAGGATTTTTTTTTTTTTTTTTTTTTACAGGAAGAAGGCAGAGCTTGGCTGGGAGGACTTCAAGGAACCTTCTCGAAGGTAGAGATATAGATGAAAATCTCCGAGATCTCTTTACATGCGTCCTTCGGAAGCCAATGTCACGGTGTGGTAGGGATTTGTGGTTCAGTCTGAATGGCTCCACTGGGCTGGAGAGAAGGTTCAGTGGGTCAAGTGCTTGCTTTATATGCAAGAGTGAGGACCCAAGTTCGGATCCCTAGAACCAAGGCAAAGTATGACATCATAGCGTGCGTGTGTGATCCCAGCACCCCTCCAGCAAGACAGGATTCAGAGATAGGGGACTCCCTAGAAGCTCCTGCATTAGCCAGCCTGTCCTGCGCAGTGGTGAACAAGAGATTCTGTCTCAAACAGGGTCAAAGGGGAGGGCTGACACCCAAGGTTGTCCTTTGGCACGCATGCACCCCCACTCTCACACACAGAGATGAAGATGAGGAAGAGGAGGAGGCAGGCAGTCGATTAAGAAGATACTTGTCTCTGACCGTGGTGGTGTATGTTTTTTAGTCCCAGCACTTGGGAGGCAGAGGCAGGTGGATCTTTAGGAGTTTGAGGTCAGCCTGGTCTACAGAGCGAGTTCCAGGACAGGACAGGCTACACAGAGAAACCCTGTCTCAAAAAAAAAAAAAAAAAAAAAAAAGAAAGAAAGAAAGAAAGACACTTGCCACATGGCCTCTGCATGCTCACACACATGCATGTACATATGTGAATACATACATAAATAAAAGTAGAAATAAATGGCTCTTCTTTATGGCTCCCCCTGGACTCATTTCCCAAACCTGTAGTGCTGGGAATCCCTTGAGACCTGAGCCGGGACACAGGCATCTCCCTGCAGTAACTCTAACCACTAGTGCAGACCCACAGGCCCCTCTGTCACCCTCTCCATGCCCACAGCCCTCATTCCTGGTTCTGTTCAAAGGAGAGTTCACCAGTCCTGCCTCCCAGCCTTGATGCTCACGGGTTTCTCCGCCAGGCACGATCTCCCCAGGCTATTTGTGGAGCTTCCTCTCTTTCTCCAGGCCTAGGCTTAGAGGTTCCCTCAGAGAAGCCTTTTGGGAACCCCACTGTCACTGTCCCTCTGATCATTGTACACCTGTTTTCTGCAATTTGAGGCATCCTCTCACTGAGGGAGGAGGAGGCTCGTGAGAACCATAAGAAATTGAAAATAGTTGCAAGCCCCCCCCCCCCCCGAGGCTGTATAAGCAGTGAGCAAATGCTGGGGAGAGGAGAGCTGCCTGTGCCCAAGACTCCAGAGATGCAGGTTTTTGTGAGCTGTCACCTGAGCTGGGGTGGACTTCCCAGTCTCCCATGCTGTGGTAGGTAACCCCAATATGGCCACTGACTCACAGATGGACCGGGGTGGATTCATTTCTTTGGTGTGTTACTGCTCTCTCTCTGCCTGAGGCGAATGAAGAATCTCCCTGGGGAAAGTCTGGCAGTGTGTGAGCTCCTCCAGCTAAACTCTGTGTCATTGCAAGTTCTGTTAGGGCAAAGCAGGCAGATCAGTGAGAAAGATGCCCTCTGCAAGGTTGTGAAACATGTGCCCACAAGACACTTGCCAATCACAGAGGGAAAGCAGTCACCTCACAGGAAGACACCTCGCAGGAGTCAATCTAGCTGTCACCAGGAAGGGACAGGGGTGTCTGTCCTATGCCCTGGTAGGATGGATGTATGAAGGAGGGAGGGTATATGTCACCTCAAGGGTGTTCCTGCCTAAAATCCAGCCTGAATCTCAGTTCTGTGGTGGCGAGTGAGTTTTCTTGGAGAGTCTTTCTATTCACCCTAGGGAGGGTACTGACAGACTGAAGAGAAGATTTGACACATGTCCAGCTTGGTGAGCTGGTGGGAATATTGGGATCACTCATGTCCAGCTTGGTAAGCTGGTGGGTGTGAGTATACTGGGATTATCTCCAGAAACATGGCTGCCTTGAAGGTACACCATCAACAATCCCCACCCCCCCGCATGGGTGATACACAGATGAGTCTTCATCCAGTCAGCCCTCTCCTCCTGAACACTCTAGTGTCTCCAGAAGAGCTACATACAGCTGGGCCAGCAGGTGGCTGTGATCTCAGGTGAGGGTCTGATCCCCCCCCCCCCCATCCCCATTCTACCAAGGGTCTCAGGAGTCTGGGTGATCACAGCTCTGAGTCTGAGTCAGCAATGGCCACCTCACAGTGTTACACAATGGGACACCCAGTCCCAAAGGAAAAGTGTCCCAGAAAGTCACTGGTTTATTTCTTCAAACAATGTAGCCATCAGGCATCAGGAAGAGGTTGTAGAACATTCCAGAAGGAAGGTGATGCATCCCAATCAAATGCAGCTCATGATCATGGAATCAGAGAAAATGTCTTTACCTTCTGTCATAGAGGAAGGGATGGACAGAGAGAAGGAGAGATGGAGGAAGGGAAGGAGAGGGGGGGAAGTGCTGTGGGATGTTCTGTATGGCAAATGTGTTGCTAATTAGTCAATAAATAAAACACTGATTGGCCATTGGCTAGGCAGGAAGTGTAGGCGGGACAAGGAGGAGAATAAAGCTGGGAAGTGGAAGGCTGAGTCAGAGAGACACTGCCAGCCACCACGATGAGAAACAGCATGTGAAGATGCCGGTAAGCCACGAGCCATGTGGCAAGGTATAGATTAATAGAAATGGATTAATTTAAGCTGTAAGAACAGTTAGCAAGAAGCCTGCCATAGCCATACAGTTTGTAAGCAATATGTCTCTGTGTTTACTTGGTTGGGTCTGAGCAGCTGTGGGCCAGGCAGGAAAACTTTAGCTATAGGGAAGAGAGAGAACAGAGTAAGGGGGACCAATAGAGGATACTTGTGGCTCAGAAGTTTGTTGCTGTGGGTCTCTTCTTATGTACTGTCCTTGAAATGACATGGAGTTGCAGTGCAGACACAGGAAGCCAGGCCAGGGACAGCTGGGGACACCTACATGGGTGTTATGGGCCATTCTGTTCGGGTGGAGATGGTAGTCATGTACACCCACACAAGTCAGCCAGTGGCACAGAGACCACACACTTGCCCTGCAGTCAGACTATCTCTGGCTCTGACACACACCATAGCCACAGCTAGGTAAAACGTAACTGTCAGGGAGACAGATTCCCCATACCTGCACATCCTTTCTGCCTCTGGAGATCTGGGGGCCATCTTGGCACTCTCCAGTAACCCTATAATTATTCCAAAATTGCGATAGTTTGAGTGTAACTGGTCCCCATAAGCACATAGTGAGTGGCACTATTAGGAGGTGTGGCTTGTTGGAGTAGGTATAGTCTTGTTGGAGGAAATGTGTCACTGTGGGGGTAGGCTTTGAGGTCTCACATATGTTCAAGCCATGCCCAGTGTCTCAGTCTTCCTGCTGTCTGTGGATCAAAGACGTAGAACTCTCAGCTCCTTCTCCAGCACCATGTCTGCCTGCACACCGCCATGTCTCACCATGATGATAATGGACTGAACCTCTGAACTGTAAGCAAGTCCCCATTAAATGTTTTCCTTTATAAGCATTGCCATGGTCATGGTGTCTCTTCACAGCAATAGAAACCCTAAGACAAAAATAAACACCAGAAAGAAACAGCATACACATTCATCTTCCCTCCTGAGCTCCCATGTGCTCCCCAAGAACGCCTCTGTCCACCCATGTGACTTAGAGTGCTGCCAGCTGTCTGTCCCCCATGGGCTGTCAGCTCCGTGAGAGCCAGGCAAGGATCTGCCTTTTCCCAGTGACGCCTCAGCCTCTGGAAGTGTATCTGGCACACAGTAGATGCTTATGACCCATTGCTAGATAACCAAATGAGAGACCTATGGCTAACCTTAACTTAATATATAGCCAAGGATGAAGTAGAGCTTTTGACCCTCTTGCTCCTACCTCCCAGTTGCTAGGATAAGAGGTGTTACCCAAGAAGCCAGTTTATTCCATGCTGGGGATTGAACTCAGGGTGTTGAGCATCCCTAGTCTGGAGAACCTGGGGGACCCAACTGGGCTGGCAGGTATGCTTGGGCAGCGAGGGGAGCTCAGGGCCTCCAGCCACATGCTGCTGTGATGGGCACAGCCCATGGTGGAGGATGAGCATCTCTTGACCCCTACAGTGCATCTGTAGTGTGGAGCCATCCTGGGACCTGGCTGGGGAAGGGACATCACTGTCTATTGTGAGTGCCTCAGTGGAGAGCCATTTATGGGAGCCCACAAGCTCCAGATTCTTCCACTAGCCTTGGGGCTGTAATGCACATTATGTTGGTAAATTGCACACTGTTTGAACTTATGAAAAGCAGAATCAGGGAGCAAGGAGGCCTTTGTCTCCTCCCAACCCCCCTGGTCAGACTGGGCCCCTGGCTGTGCACACCCCCTTTCTGGCTGCTTGTGATACTGGGCCAGTTGCACATGGCCTCAGGAGGTGCTGGAGTAAGTAGAGGGTGGAAGGGAACCAAAGAGGGGACTTCATCTGTGCAGCTAAGGGAAAGGTGTCATCCATGGTGGGGTGAGACTTTTCAATGATGTGTCTGCAAACCCTTCACCCATGTTCTGTAAGAATCCTAGTTCCTGGGACTGGAGAGATAGCTCAGAGGTTAAGAGCAGTGGCTGCTCTTCCAGAGGTCCTGAGTTCAATTCCCAGTAACCACATGGTGGCTCACAACCATCTGTAGTTAGATCTGGTGCCCTCTTCTGGCCTGCATACATGCAGGCAGAACACTGTATACATAATAAATACATCTTTAAAAAAAAAAAGAATCCTAGTTCCTTTTCTACCGCTGTGATAAAACACGGACAAAAAAACAATCTGGGGGCCAGGCGGTGGTGGCTAATCCCAGCACTTGGGAGACAGAGCCAGGCGGATCTCTGTGAGTTCAAGGCCAGCCTGGTCTATAGAGCAAGATCCAGGACAGGCACCAAAACTACACAGAGAAACCTTGTCTCGAAAAACGAAACAAAACAACAACAACAAAAACAATTTGGGGAGGAAAGGGTTTATTTGGCATATGTATTCTGGGTCAGAGTCCATTGAGAGAAGTCAAGGCAGGAACTCAAGCAGGGCAGGAACCTGGAGGCAGGAGCTCCAGCAGAGGCCACGGAGGGGTGCTGCTCACTGGCTTGTTCTTCATAGCTTGTTCAACCTGTCTTCTTTAGAACCCAGAACCACCGGCCCACTGGTAGCAATGTCTCCCAGTGGGTTGGGCCCTCCCACATAAATCCTTAATCAAGAAAGTGGCCCACAGCTTTGTCTATAGGCCACTCTGAAATGTCTATAGGCATTTTCTCAGTTGAGGTTCCTTTTCCCAGATAACTCTAGTTTGTGTCAAGTTGACAAAAAACCTAACCAGGACAGTAAATAAAAACAGCAAACTCATAGGTGGCCTTATTCCTTTGCTATAAAATACACACACACACACACACACACACACACACACACACACACATATACACATGTGCACACATACATATACAAATATAGAAATAAATATTAAATAAGCCAGTCTCTTTAAGATTTCATATAATCTTGAGTCTGGTTCATAATCTTTTTTTTTTTTTTTTTTTTTTTTGAGACAGGGTTTCTCTGTGTAGCTTTGGAGCCTGTCCTGGAACTTTCTCTGTAGCCCAGGCTGGCCTCGAACTCCCAGAGATCCACCTGCCGCTGCCTCCCGAGTGCTGGGATTAAAGGTGTATGCCACCACCGCCCAGCCTGGTTCATAATATTAAAGGGTCAGGTCCGTAATCCAACAGTTTATATTTGAAATATGTTAGTAATAAACCTTGTTGATTTCACAGAGGGGACATTCTGACCTCTTGTTTGGAGCCTGGGTAACAGGAGCAGGAGGCTTCCTGTGGCATTTTAGTGGCAGCCGGTTGCTGATGACACACAGGTGGTGAGCAGGTATTCCAGGGCTCAGCTGTGACTAGTGAAATGAGAGAGAGTCATCCTGATCCTCGGTTCTCCCCGTCTCCAAGACTGGCTAGGGCGGCACTCCTTCATCTAATGGGCAGGGTGTTGCCCATCTCCAGGCACCTGTTAAACCACTCTGAATGTGACCTGGTGAGAACCCAGAGTCTCCGTGAGCAGGAGAGACAGGTGTGGGATAGGCGTGGACTGGGGACGTGGCTGTGCCTGTCCAACAAGCTCCTTTGTTGCCTGTGACCGTGGCATGCTGGACTTTCTCTCCCTGGTCTCAGGGACCAGGACAGGAGATTCCCAGCATGTAGACCCAAGGAGGTGCTGACCGATTTCACAGAGCCCACCTGCCAGCCTGTCCCAACCCAGAGGTTGTATTGCTTCAATTTCGTTGCTTACAAACAAGATAAACCCATTGAGCAAGTCCAAACCAAAGTCAAGGGAGCCAGCTACTGAGGACCCTGGAGTCACTGCCTTGACGCCATGTGGGTTAGAAGCCAGTCCTGGAACATGGCCAAGAGCTGCCCCCCCCACCTTCTCCTCTCCCTTTCTCCTTTCTTCTTTTTCCTTCTCCTCCCCTCCGATCTGTCTAGCCCACTCTCTTTTCTCCTACCCCTGACATCTCACTTCATCCCATAGTAATCAGGGGGAGGTGCTGTTTTCATTGTTTTAAGGGCTGGACAGGCCAG
Organism: Peromyscus eremicus; assembly: GCF_949786415.1. Classification (NCBI taxonomy): domain Eukaryota; kingdom Metazoa; phylum Chordata; class Mammalia; order Rodentia; family Cricetidae; genus Peromyscus; species Peromyscus eremicus. Next base: position 88,324,315 of record NC_081420.1, read on the forward strand.
GGAAGCTGCCCAAGGCCACGGGGTAAGGGTCAGGCTCTTAAGCCAGGCTCAGTCATGTGCTGTGTTTCTTCTGTCTTTAGCTACTTGGCTGGTGACCACATGGGATGGCAGCCCCAGAGACCAATACTCAGAAACTTAGCTCAGACATTCCCCACCTCTAGGAAGCCCTCTCCAGCCCCCCTCCCCCCCGCTGCAGCCCATGAATGGCTTTCTCCTACACTTATCTCACAGCACCGAAGGGCACAGACACAGTGCACTACCTTGACTCTGCCGAGTTAGGTCACTGTGCCTGCAGGAAGGAGCGTTCTGGGGAGAGGGGTCTGCTTTACCCAGGATCATGTGACTGCCCTCTGTAGCAGCAAAGAGGACCGTCCATGGGGGTCATAGATGCAGTGTACTCTGCCCTTTGGTCACCCAAAGGGGACCAACCTGCTCTTTCCTTAGATCAGCTGGTATACTGATCTTATGAGAATGTTCTAGGAAAAAAAAAAAAAGCCAGGTGTGGGGAGTTAAAACTGGAATAGCCGATAGAAAACCCCAGACAGGACTGGGCCAAGGTCAGCAGGACCACAGCACAAAGAGATTATTTAATTAAGTCTGCTCCTACAGGGAAGTCCTTGTTAAGGGAGTTGGCCCAGGGGAGGCCACTGGCCTGGGGAAGCTCCCAGCTCACCTTCTCTCCCCAGCTTCTCAGTGCCCCTCTTTGCTGTGGGGACCATGCACTCAGGACTTTGGCCTCGGGAGGCACAGCATCCCTGCACTCCTGGCCAACACCAGCGGGTGGCCTCTAGCATGGCACCTTTGAGGACATGACAGTTAAAGCCCTGACTCTAGCTTGAGATGACTCAGTAGATCAGATGCTGACACCAAGTCTGCCAAGCCGAGTTCAGTCCCTGAGAATGGTGACCTCCACACACTTGCAGACTGTGGGAGGCACAGAGGTCCTTGTCCTCACAGATAAGCACCAGGGGAACCTGGAAGACTAAACACATAGGGCTGTTCTTTCAAAGGAAGGGATGCATAACCTGTTATCTGTCCAGAAGGCTGGGAGGGGACGTGGTTAATAGCCTGGTGGCCTTTTCACTATCCGTGTGGCTGAGACCACACCAGATCCTTTCCACAGACCTTTTCTGTGAGCTTGTCAATCTACAGAGCCTATCTTTATGGAAAGTGTCACATGCACTTTACAAAAAGTTTTGATACAGTCACGTCTTTGCTTTAGTGTGCACTCAGGGTTGAGTTAATTATTGCCAAAAAAAGTTTTCACCAAATTGTGCTGGGCTTAAATATGCCTAAAATAAACTACTCGCCGCCAGACTCCTGAAGTGTGAGCCAGCACCAGCCACTTAGTCATGCTGAGCTAAACTATCTCCTTGCCTCCCGAGGATCATTACTCTGCTGGCTGTGGTGGTCTCAGAGACCCCTACAACAGATGTACACACACACATAAATAAATGTAACACAAAACTGAAAAAACAGCTGTGCCTCAAGTTTGATAAAGGAGTTCATTTTCCACTATGCGGTGGGCAAATTTATTTTAGGAACAATTGGATTGGATATATGTCTTCCACAGTCAAAATCTGTAAAAGTCACCTCGAAGCTGCAGGCTTGTGTGACCAGGGTGCTGAGCAGGGACCCAGAGCTCGTCAGGGGCTTCCCCCCAAGTTACCACACCAGGCTGGGCCACACTGGGGTTGGGAATCTAGAGTCCCATTTCCTAGAGCTCCAGAGTTCTCTTCTGTGGAACTGGGTGTGATGTCTGGGGTCAAATTATTTTCCTGTTTCCAAGGCTTAGCATGTGGAAAGCATAGGAGGGGGTCCCTCAAAAGCTGTAAAGGAAGAAAAAGGAGAAAGGATACATATGAGTCGATTGTGGGCGGGACAAAGAGCACAGGCCTTTTAAATTTCCATCTGCCCTGGACCCATCAGGAGCACCGGGAAAGATGTGTTTCTTTGAAGGTGAAACCCTCAAGCCCCTGAGAGATCTCCATGGTCCCTGATTAGCTACTGACCATCCATTTCCATCATACCCATTTTATAGAGGGGAAAAACGGGTTTGGAGAGTTGAGTCATTCACTTAAGGCTACACAATAGAGATCTGAGCTTTACAGCCAGGCCCCACTGGCTCCCGCGTCTGAACATCTACCCATCCTCAGCTGTGCTTCAAGACCATGCTGAGCCTGGGCCAGAAGGCCCTGGTGAAAGTTGCAGGCTTGAACTTTATCAGACACACACCAAGGCTGGCTCCTGCCATCTGCAGACAGCAGACAGGCTGGCGTCAGTCTCTGCCTGTTCCACAGTCTAACAGGGATTTAGCCCAGGATACCCTGGAAGCTGGAACCTGCTTCCTTTTCAATGACCCTTAGGGAACTGCTACAGTCACGGCTGCCATTTGCTTTGTGAGCTTGATGAAGTCCGGGAGGGTTCTTGGGTTTGAAGTTGGGGACCCTCTGGTGGCGGCTACATGGCACCTTTGTATGTTTCTGCTGGGCAGACCCCTGTGCAGATAGCCTCCTTGACATCCCCTGTCCCCTCAGCAGCCTCCCGGTGGCTCCTCACAGCTGAAGTGATGCATTGTGGGAACCACAATCTTCACTTTCCTCCACCTGGTGTACCTGTCCTCCAGCCTCTTATCCCAGGTAGTACCTTCTCATCTGCAGATTTCAGTTACGAGCTCAGTGTCAGACCCCCACCCCCTGGGTCCTCCCTCATGCTCACTGGAGACAGCTCCTGCACCCTGATAATCATTCCTTGCACAGTCCCTGCTATATCTGTGGCCTCCTTGTTGATCTACCCGGTGGCTGGTGTAGACTCCCTTCTAACAGGACGTCAACCTCACCCTGTGGGATTAGTCCCCTGCGGTGGATAGTGCAGACTACCAGCTACCACTGAGCTCAGTAGATGCCACGAGCCACGCTGAGCCAGGGGATGTGCTGGCACCACAGCCGTCAGACGGGTGCTCCCTACAGTACTGTCTGGCAGAATCGGGGAGAAGACAAGATTTGCGGGGCACTGGCCTAAGTGTGGAGGCCACAGTCAGCCAGGTCTTTGGTTTAGATCCTGCTTCTGGGAATCTGGAGGGACTGTGACATTCTGATGTCGCCCTCATGTGGCCAACATGGGGACGATGGCTGTCTAAGCGTCCATCTCACCTCCGCTTACCTGCCAGTCTTGCTTTATTGAAAGTGCCTCTGTTGTCCCTTTCCAGGTTCCGCCACATTCTTGGAGTCACCTTCTGCAACAAGAACACAGTTGCCAGGACAGATGTTCTGCTCAAATCCCCGCCTGGGGCCCCCTGTGACCTCCAGAGGTGGTCTGGATGGATGCCTTGGCACAGCATGGCAGTCTGCAGGTGCATCTCTCCCCTTGCCCCAGCAGGGCCCCTGCCTCTATTTCTCTGCTCCTTCTTTAGCATCCTGGAGACTGAGCCCAAGGCCTCACACACACTAGGTGCTCTACCTCTGAGCCTTATCCTTGGCCCTCCTGCCTACCCAATCCACAGCTCACTCATCACACACTGCAGCCACGGGGACAGCCACACCTTCCCTGATCATCACACATGCCCTTCCACTGCCAGTGCCTCCAATCCCAGAGGCTGAGTTTTCTTGATCCCTCCTTAGGAAGCTCTTCTCCTTAGAAACTCTTCTGGTCTAAAAGGTCCTCATGGTATCTGGCATGTGACATCTGGAGCCTTTGTCACCGGTACCATGAAATAACCACATAGACTTTATGAATATTTGAATTTCCTGCCTGAGCTACTCTGTGACAGGAACCAGGTTCACTGTGTTTACAGATGGAGCCACAGCCTCCAGCTCTGAGTGGTGAGCAGTGCCTGATAACAACATGCAGCGTGGATGGAAGGGTGATGGATTGGTGATGGACAGGTGGGTGAGTGGGTAGGTGAATGGTGGATCCATGGAGGAATGAGTGGGCAGGTGGATAGATGAATGATGAATGAATGAAAGAATGATAGATAAAAATGGATAGATAGGGTAGGTAGGTAGAAGAAAGGATAGATAGAGGGATGGGTGAATGGGTAGATGTGTGGATGAGAAAGGAAGATCAGAGAGAGGGATGCAAGGAAGAATGGATGGGTGGATGAAGATAGATGGAAGAATGAATAAAAGGATGGATGGAAAGAGAGGTGGATGGATGGGTGGGTGACTGGGTAGGTGGGTGAGTGAGTGGATAGGAGATTGGATGGGAGGACGGGTAATTGATGGATGGATGGATCAATGGATGGGTAGATGAATAGTGGGTAGGTGGGTGGGTAGATGGGTTGGTGGGTAGGTGGGTAGATGTAAGAATGGATAGGGGAGTGAATGAATAGATATATGTATGGATTCTCAGATAAATGAACAACCAGGAAGATGGATGAAGGGTCATCTCTTCCAATTCCCTGAGTGAGGGTAGGAGAGACATAACTGTGCCCATCCCCAGATTCTGACACTAGGGTGAGGGCATGGTTGTCCTGAGCCCCTCTCTGGCTCACATCTGTCCTGCCCAGCATCATAATGACAGGGCTCACTTTTATTTCTCAGACCTAACTGCCAAGCCCTGGACTTAGATACTTTCTTTGTACTTAAAAGCTTGCCTCCCTTCCTTGTGTCTTCTGCAGAGAAAGAGTGACTTCTCCCCCTCACCTGGGTATTCCTTGTGAAGCTTCTGTCGCAGGATCCGCCCTTCTGGAAAACAAGCGGGAAGAGAAAGCTTGCAGGCACTCAGGAGGTCATACTAGTCAGTTTCCGGTTGCAGTGTTGTATAGATATTTTGACATTATTTTGAGGGTCAAAGGGGACCTGAGACCAAAATGTTTGGAAACTACTTCCTGGATCATGAAGCGGTCCTGACCTCTGACCCCAGGAGAGTTGGTAGCAGAGAAGACTATGCCTTAGAGTGGTCATGAGCTCACAATTTATTGTGTGTGTGCATGCACGCAGGTGTGTGTGTGTGTGTGTGTGTGTGTATGCATGTACATGTGTGTGCAGCTGTACATGCCTGTGTGTACTTGGAAGCCATAGAAGAACATTGGGTATCCTGCTTTATCATGTTCTACCTTATTCCTTTGAGGCAGGGTCTCTCACTGAACCTGGAGCTGGGCTGGCGATCAGCAATCCTCCTGATCGGCCTGACCCACCCCAGTGGTGGGATTTCACACCTGGCCACACTTGGCTTTTTTTTTTTCAGGTCTTCATGCTTGCTTAGCAAAGGCTTTTACCCACTGAGCCATCTATCCAACCCCAGAAATTAATTCCCAAATGGCCCAAGAAAGTGCATGTGTCCATATCTATGGAGAAAAAGGAGGGAGAAGAATGTTTGAATAGTGCTGGGCCTGGAGGTGGTCCCAGGAACGTTCCTGCAGCTTTTCTGTAAGTCTGAGATTCTCTGAACATGCAGTTAAAAAAACTTTTTTTTTTTTTAAACTGTTTCTCTCAGTTACCGTGACATATGTGTTCTTATACTCTGCTGAGAGTTTTGCCCTAAAGGAAGGTGAGGGACTTTCAGATGACTCCAAACTCAGACATAATTACCACCAATTATTCCTAAGTGACAGCCCTGAGGTCAAGGCCGGGAGAATTTGCTTCCACCTGGGAGGCTGGAGGTGTTCCTGTGGGAGGGGAGGCATGCACAGCACACATGGGCGTGTGCAGGTGCAAGCACGCACAGGTGCATTCACACACAGGTGCATGCTCAGGTACATACATGCCCTTTGCAGCTGGTGGAGCAGGTTCCCAACCTGATTCCTCCCTCTTACTGTGCCAGGGCTGGAGGTGGCACACACTCACTGAGCTTCAGAACCTGCCCCTGCGGTAATTACTACATTACCACCCCAAATCCCATTTACAGATAGAATAACTGAGGCTAAGAAAGTCCGGGGACAGAGCTAAGCCACCCAGGAAAGAGGAAGCAGCTAAAAGCTGTTTCTGAAATTCTGGGTCTGCATTCTTGCCTCCATTACACTTCTTTCCTGGGCTTGGACCTTGCTGGTGTGGTCTTGTTGGATAGCCTGATCTCTATGCTCAGCATCCCCCAGGAAGTGCATCCATCTGGACTGGGTTCAGACTCCCTAGATCTGGTCTGAACTGGTTTGATTTACACCAGTCTTAGAAGTCATAGAATCAAATGAGCAAGATCAGGGGACCAGGGGCTGGAGAGATGGCTAAGCAGTTAAGAGCACTGACTGCTCTTCCAGAGGACCCAGGTTTGATTCCCAGCACCCACAGGGCAGCTACTGTCTGTAACTCCAAGATCTGACACCTTCACAGAAACATACATACAGGCAAAACACCAATGCAAATAAAAATAAGAATAAATAAATAGTTTAAAAAAAAAAAAAAAAGATCAGGGACCAGAAGGACCTTCCTGGGGCCTGGATGCAGCTCAGTTTGGAGAGCTCAATTGCCATGCTATACAAAGCCCTTCACTCCATCCCATGTGCACAACCTAGCACAGCAGTTTATGGTGTTGGCCTGGCACATTATGGCAGAAGAATCAGAAATTTAAGGCCATTCTTAGCTATAGTAAATAGAGGATCTGGGCCAGCCTGGGCTACATGAGACTTTGCCAGAAAGAGGCAGGGATGGGGGCTTCCAATGTATGAAGCATCCTTAGCCCAGCTGGGGCCTCTCATGGAGGCATCCCTCTGTCCTGCAGCCCCTGAAGGCTGCCTGCATTCTGGTGTTCTATACCTGCAGGTCCATCCCCACTACCCCCTCACTGTGACCTGGTGTCTAGGAATTGGCAGTAATACATGGGAAGATTGGTGGAGCCACAATGGTCATAATGTGTGTGGGTTAGCTTGGTTGTTCCTTACAGAACCCCGACTCCAAGCTTGACCACTCTGCTCTCGGCCTATTTCACACAGACGAGAGTTTGTGATTCGCTGTTTCATCCACGACCTCTGTGACGAATGTTCACGATGGCCAACTGCCATCTGAGAAGCAAGGGTTCTCAGACAGTCCAGATTCTATGAGGTTTAGGCCTCACAGATGGCTCAGCAGGTTAAGGGGCCTGCTGTGTGCCCAAGCCTGATGACTTGAATTCAAGTCCCAGAACCCACACAAGGGTGGAGGGAGAGACTGAACTCCTCAGAGTTGTCCACAGACCACGTGTGCCATGGTGCATTCCCTTGCACTTCCCTCAACACACACACACATACACAATCGTAATAGACTTTAAAAACTCAAATTCTGTGGGGTTAAAGACAGATCTAGAGACGGGCACACAAGATTCCCTAACACTTGTGGCGGCCTAGCTCCACTCCCAGAACTCACCTGCTCCCATGACAACAGCAAGTGGTCCCCATTGTACAGGGGAGGAAACTGAGGCTTCATCAGAGAGATGAAGAGACTGACCCCAAGGTCACCCAGGTAGCAGACGCAGAGCTGGGGTGACAGGTGGGAGCAGGGCACAGAGGGAGCAGGAAGTGACAGGGTGACAGGTGACAGGGTGACAGGTGGGGCTGGGGTGAGGCCAGAGCAGAGTGGAGCAACAGCACTCACCTGTCTGTCGGCGCTGCTTGACGCACTGCCCATGGTTGGGTATGCCCTGGGCTGGGTCCCCTGGGCGCAGGATGTGGCACTCATAGCCTGAGGGACAGAGTAGTGGCTCCGCCCCATCCTCAGTGGTGCTGCATGCCTCTGCTGTGGAGGGACACGGGCCAGGTCTCAGGTGGCAGACCTGGGGGGCAGACAGTGCACCCCATCCAGAAAGGCCGATTTCTAGCCCCACCCAGATACCAGGCCATGTCTGTGCTTCTCACACAGTGCACACATGTACACTCAGACCCTAGGCCATGTTTGTACATACATGTGCACCCAGAGAGGCTACCTCCCACCTGCAGACTCCAGGCTGCATCTGTGTCTTACATACAGAAACTCTGAGAACCACCTCCCACCAGCACCCAGTGCACACATACACAGTCACAGTATCCTAAACACAACATCACCCAAAGAACATGTGATTACATGTACACTGCCATACCCTGAAACATGCACTCACAGCTACAGTCACGTGTGTACACACAACACACCCACAATCACACATATACATGCTTTTGCACACATGTGCTTATACACAGACACACCACATTCAGCCACATCCACAAGAACAGGTGTAGCATACCCTGATGGACATGGTCCACATGAGGGTGTGCAAAGCCACACATGCACACATGTACAGCCCTACCTCTGCAAACCCCTGGGCCTCAGGCCTGTATGTGGTTCCTTTCAGAAGCTGCCCTCCATGCCCCATCCACATTAAGGTGGCTACGAGGCCCTCTAAGACTTTAGGGGTTTCAGACCCCTTTCCTTCTCATTCTCTACTGAGGAAGGAGACCCGTTGTCAGGGAGAGCCTTGCTGTTTTTCTGCACAGTCCACAGACCCCAGGCTGGGTCCGCAGCCAGCATCCCTGTGACCCATGGAAGCCCAGCGAGAAGGAGGGCTGGCTCCGACTTGGGGATCCATGCCAGGTACCTTGCAACACCTCCTCAGGACCATCCAGCAGCCAGCCGTTGCCACCAAGCCATCGGGGTTTGGGCTGCACCAGCCAGTCTAGAACTGACAGAGAACTGGGTGAGATGGAGGCCTTCCTGCCTGGGGCAGTTTGATGTGACCAGCCTTAGTGAGGGGCGTGTCACCCCATAGAAGAGGTGAGGATGGCTCCAGCACGCTGCCCTGTGGGGCATGCCACAGGCCTGCAGCATCCAGGCCACTGTCCCCCTCCTGTCCCCTAATCCCACAGCCAAGCGCTGAGGCTGAGGGACGTGGGCCAGATGCCATGGCTGTCATCATCACTAACTGCTGTTACCACTCCTGCTGCCAAAGAACGAACGGATGATGCATCCGTGCTCACCGAGTGCCGTGCATGGGTCCAGAGACCACAGTACTGGGATACGGAAAAACAGTAGAGCAGCTCACACTCTGCCCTGCAGGGCTGACCCCAAGTGGGGGACGCTAGGTACACAGAACAGTAAACCCAGACTTCTGCAGCCTCGAACAGTGGGAAGGGGCGGGGGGGGGGGACCCTGTTGGAGGAGGGGCTGCTGGCAAGGGAGCACCCTCTCAGAGGAGGGTCTCAGGGCTGTGGAGGAATGAGCCTTGTAGGTATCCAGGGGAAATGTTAGGAGCATCAGATCAGGGGTCCACCCCCGCATGCAAGGGCTGTCTGGGGGAAATCTAGAGGCGCTGGGGCCATGGGGCACTGGCCAGGGATTTTTTTTTCTTTTCTTTTTTTTTTTTTTTATGATTTATTTACTATGTATACAATGTTCTGCCTGCATGTGGGCCTACAGGCCAGAAGAGGGCACCAGATCTCATTATAGATGGTTGTGAGCCACCATGTAGTTGCTGGGAATTGAACTCAGAACCTTTGGAAGAGCAGCCAGTGCTCTTAACCTCTGAGCCATCTCTCCAGCCCCTGGCCAGGGATTTTAAAGAAAAGTCCTCAGTCTGGATTTGATTACATTTATTTTTTTGAGACAGGGCCCCCTGTAGCTCAGGCAGACTTTGAACTCCTGAGAATGACCTTGAACTTCTGATCCTCCTGCCTCCACCTCCTGAATGCTGGGATTACAAGTGTGTACCACCACACCTGCTTTACACAGCGACGGGAACCGAACCTAGGGCCCAGGGCTTTGTGCTTGCTATGCAAGCACTTTACCAACTGAGCTACATTCCCACCCTGGATATAAAGACATATGTGTATTTAGAATGTTTATTTTCAGGGTGTGAGCACATGTGGAGGCCAGAAGACAGCCTGGGTGAGTGTGTTCTCTCCTTGCAACATATGGGTTCCAGGGATTGAACTCAGGTCCTCAGGCTTGGTTGCAGGTGCCCTGACCCCTTTATCCCATACACTCTATAGACTGAGCCATCCCACAGACTGTGTCCCTTCTAAAAGGGTGGAGTCTCATGGTGGTGACACTGTCCCTGGAATGTGTGTATTCCATGCGGGGGGCTCCACGCATGCAGATGAGGCTGCTGCAGTGAGCAGATGCTGCAGAGGTGCGGCTGAAGGCTGCAGGTGAGCACCCGGGCTGAGCCGCGGGTAGCTCAGTACTCACAGCTCAGTTCCTTCTCTTCCTCAGGCTGGCATTGGGTCCAGCTGACCCCTAGTCCCCTGACCCCAGCTCAGCTTACCTGGTGGAGGTGGCACAGCCTCCAGGCAGGCGTAGGCACAGCCGTTGTAACAGCAACGCCTGTGTCGCGGGCACTGGGAGTCGGCCTGGCAGCGTGTGGCCTGGCAGGCACCTGGGGGCAGCGTCCGTGGGGGTGGTGGGCAGCGGTCTGCGCGGGGCTGCCGGGGGCCCGTTGGCGTACCCTCTTCAGCCTGTGGGACATAGTGGAAGGGCATTGGCCTGGGCTCCCAGCCTGAGCTTCCTCCCTGGGCGGAGCCTGCTGCCAGGGTGGGTCGGTGAATGGAGCAGTTCTGGGGTTGACTGGCTGTTTCTCTGTGAGTCCCCAAAGAGATGGCTGCAAGAGGGAAGCAGGAGGAGAGGGAAGAATGGAGGAAGGGGGGTGGGTGGGAGGAGGGATGGGAGGAGGGATGGGAAGAGGAAGAAGCTGTAGAAGGAAGGTATTTTTGGAGTGTGTGGAAGAGCAACAGTCTACATGCTAAGTATGATCCCCATACGATAGCTCTCCTCTGTCTACATGTGTTTGCACATACATGGGTGTACATGTAAACACACATGTAGATACTATACATGTATATTTCTGTATAAATATATATTTTTAGCCAGGTGGTGGTGCACACCTTTAATCCCAGCACTCGGGTGGCAGAGGCAAGTGGATCTCTGTGAGTTCAAGGCCAGTCTGGTCTACAGAGCGAGATCCAGGACAGGCACCAAAACTACACAGAGAAACCCTGTCTCGAAACACCAAAAAAACAAAAAACAAAAAACAAACCATATATTGCTGTGGATATCACTCTATATAAATAAAGCACTGATTGGCCAGTGACCAGGCAGGAAGTATAGGCGGGACAAGGAGAGAGGAGAATTGAGGAAAGAGGAAGGAAAGGGAGACCCGCTAGAGCCACCGCCAAGACAAGGAAGACGTAAAGTACCGGTAAGCCACGAGCCACGTGGCAAAGTAAAGATTAATAGAAATGGGCTGAATATAAGAGTGAGAGCTAGACAATGATAGGCCTGAGCTAATGGCCAAGCAGTTTAAATAATGTAAGAGTCTGCGTGTTTATTTTATAAGTGGGCTCCGGGACTGGCGGGCCTTGGCGGTGGGAGCTGGAGAAAAATTCTCCAGCTACGATATATACATATTTTATAGTCTATCCACATGTCTAGAGCTTTGAGTATTCATGGATCACACACCGAATATAATCACAGACATCTTGGATAAGTCTCACACACTAACAGGGAGGTAGAAAGGTCACCTGAGAACATTTGTGCGCCCTCTTTTGCGACACTAACCAAAGCCAGGCAAAGCAGATGCCTGGTGTAGGGAGTCAGAGAGGCTGCCAGCGTCACTGACTGGCCAGCCAGGGAAGGCCACTCCAGACAGCCTAATTGGGTCCCTCTGTCAAGACTCCACCCATGCTGGTCACAGTGTCATGAGAGAACTTGAAATGGGACGTGAGGAGGGCAGATCATTAGACATTAACACACACACACACACACACACACACACAGGTGGCATGCACATACACACACAGGTGGCATACACACATGTACAGATACGAAGTAACTTATGACGTCAGGTCTTGACTATGTGTGTATATGTTTATATATACAGCGCCCTCTCTTCAGCAGCATGCAGAGCGTATGTGTTTTGTGCATATGCATGGGGGGGGGGAGAAGGTAGGAAGGTAGCGGCATTGATCCACACTTGGTGATTGAATTATGAATTTCTTCCACCTTTTTTTTTTACATACAGGGTCTCATATATCCCAGTTGGCCTCGAACTTGCTATGTAGCTAAGAACAACCTTGAACTTCTGATCCTTTCTCCACCTCCTCAATGCTTCCTTTCTAGTTGAAAATGGCTGCTGGAGTTTGTTGAGGCTCGTGGTGGGCAAGAGGTCCAGGGCAAGCTGTTCAAAAGCATTCTGGCTACGATAGTGCTTGCTGGAGCCAGAGTTGTACTTCAGCAGCAAGCAGCTGTGGTTATCATGCAGCACCCTCTCTTCAGCAGCATGCAGTTGTGGTTGTCATGCAGCACCCTCTCTTCAGCAGCATGCAGTTGTGGTTGTCATGCAGCGCCCTCTCTTCAGCAGCAAGCAGCTGTGGTTGTCATACAGTGCCATCTCTCAGCAGCATGCAGTTGTGGTTGTCATGCAGCACCCTCTCTTCAGCAGCATGCAGCTGTGGTTGTCATGCAGCACCCTCTCTTCAGCAGCATGCAGTTGTGGTTGTCATGCAGCGCCCTCTCTTCAGCAGCAAGCAGCTGTGGTTGTCATACAGTGCCATCTCTCAGCAGCAAGCAGCTGTGGTTGTCATACAGTGCCATCTCTCAGCAGCATGCAGCTGTGGTTGTGTGCAGCGCCCTCTCTTCAGCAGCATACAGCCGTGATTGTGTGCAGTGCCCTCTCTTTAGCAGCATGCAGCTGTGGTTATGTTCATTGCCCTCTCTTTAGCAGCATGCAGCTGTGGTTATGTGCAGTGCCCTCAGTTTAGCAGCAAGCAGCTGTGGCTACATGCACCTTCTTCGTGGCATCTGTGGAGTGTTCAAAGCAGCTGGGATGCATGAGAGAAATCCAGCACAGCGAAGGGTCTAACAACAGTTAGGCAGTCAAAAGACTCCAGTGCCAAACTTCTTGGGTTGTTTGCATCAGAACCCATCTTTAATATTAACAGCACTTTCCCTGTGTTTAACCATGTTCTGCTCCAGCCAGTTCTGCTCTGCAGTCATGGTCCTTCAAATCTAAGTCCCGGGAGTTAGCATTCTGCTGTGTGACCCTTCTCCATATGGGGACAACACAGCACCTCTCTCTTTGGGTTTTCTAATGACCAGACACACCGAGACAGGCACAGCAGTGCCCAGGGTGGCGCTTGTCCCTGGATGGAAGCTAGCTCAGGGTCACCAGTGGCCACTCCTACAAACTGGTCTTTTGCCTGGAAGACTGCTCCACATTTGTCTTCTGGCCGGATCACCTCCCAGCCCTCAGCATATACCCTCCTGAAGGTGGCCTCCCTTCACCAACAGACACGTGGATCTTTCGGTGCAATCCTGACCTCCACACACATTCTGTGCTGCCATCTCTGAGGCTGCGAACACCATGCACTACTGCTGATGTCCCGCAGGGGGCATCCGGTCACAGGGAATAAATCCTGCTCTGGCTGCCCCCAAGCCGGCATCAGAGCAGGCAATGGCTTTCGGTTTCCTGCCCCAAAGCTGGCGCGCAGGGTGGGGGCAGCTAAAATGGGGGTGCTCTGGTGATAGCCTGCTTCGCCCAGAGAATCTGTTTCTTCTTGCTGGCACAGATTGCTCATTCAATCTGTGAAAAGTGGGGGGGCTCAGTAAAGAGCTTGCCTTGCAAGTGTGGGTACCTGAGTTCGATTCCCAGAACCCTTGTAAAAATCCAGGCCCACTGAAAAGTGCTTGTATCCTGGTGCTTGGTAGGCAGAGACAGGCCAGCCTAATCTCTGTGAGCTCCCTGTTCCAAAAAAACAAGGTGAGAGCTGGGCAGTGGTAGTAGCGCATGCCTTTAATCCTAGCATTCAGGAGGCAGAGGCAGGCGGATCTCTGCATTCGAGGCCAGCCTGGTCTACAGAGTGAGTTCCAGGACAGCCAGGGCCATTACACAGAGAAACCCTGTCTCAAAAATTAAAAACAACAACAAACAAACCAAAACCAAGATGAACAGAGCCTGAGGAACACTTGAAGTTGTCTTCTGGTGTCCACACATATGCATACACCTGTACCCACACCTGCACTTCCCACACACTTACAAACATCTACTCACACACGTACACACGTCTATCCTCCACCTATACAAGTCTACCCATAAACACGCATACATACATCTACCCCCCCCCAAACACATACAAAAATAAAGAAATGAAGGAAAGAAATGAATGATAAGAGAAAGGCATTGCTAAGTGACTGTTAGTGGATATGGAGAAGGTCTGAGGTTAGAGGTCCCCAGAGACTCAAGGGAGACATGTGGGGGGGCTTCTGAGCCCTGCAGTCTTCAGCATCGCGCCCCTCTCTGTCTCTCATGTTCGTACTCTGTCCCCAGTTGCTTGGAAACTGCTGGCAGGGGACATAACCCCTCACCCTCCACTTCACATCCATCATCTACAGGATTAAGTGAACTGGATAGAGTTCAGCCTCACCAACACTAATCCTGATCCACCATGACAGCCATGCCAGCCCCCTTTGGAGGGGGATTGAGAGCCACTGGGTACTGGCAGGGGAGGTGATGGGTTTTCTTCCCAGTAGGTCCCATGTGCAGGCACCGTGGTGCCCGGGGGTCAGCAGCAAGCCTCTTCTCTCCGTGGCCCCCTGTCTCATTAGTTGGTCAGGGGCAGCCCGAGTGGGGGGTCTGCAGAGAGACTGGTTTTATACTGGCTGGCCACTGTTGTCCCACGGGAACACAAGCCTGTTCCCCAGGATGGAGAGAAGCGCCTTAGGCTGCTTCCTGACAACAGATGGTCGCTGTGGGGGATCGAGAGCTGAGGGGCCCCGGCTAAACAGTTTTGAAGAACATTCCGTGTCCTGCAAGGTGACACTTAGAAAAGCTCTCAACAAAGGTGCTTCCTGAGATCTGAGGAACTCAAAGAAACACAGGGTGTGCTCTGCAGCCCCTCCCGGTCCCAGATTAAAGGCTTGGCAGCCCCAAGGGTCAGACCAGGACTGGCTCCCCAAGCCCCTCTCCTCCCTCCCCCTTCCCTCCCCAGACGTCCTGGTTGTCCCCTGCTAGCCATCCACCACCTGCCTGGATGGTCACTTGTGTTCTCTGCTCATGTGCAACACCCCATCCAGCCATATGTCACTCCTGGATGTACCTGTGTGCATGTGTGTGTCTGTGTGTGCATCTGTGTATGTATAAGTGTGCCTGTGCCTGTGTGATTGTCTGTGTGTCTATCTGTTTCTGTGTGTTCTTATCTTACTAGGACTCCACACTCTAAAGACTAGATAGGGCTAGCCCATGGGTCGTATTCCAGAGGCTGCCGTGATGCCACCAATACCAATGATTTGCATCAGTCCTACTCTTCACAGTGCTGTCCCCTCTACCTGCCGCTTTCCCGACACCCTTTGCTCATTCTTTATGTTTGAACCCCGGAGCCAGGTCTACCTTTAGGCAGACTCAAGAGGAATGGGACTAAAGCTGGGGACAGGTCAAGGCTGACAGAGTTGGGATTAAGGGCTCAGGTTGAAGAATCAGACCAGTCTGGGGTTGAACCTTGGAGCTGTGGGATCGATTCTCCAGGAAAAATCACTAACTTACCTGAGACTCAGTTTTCCTCCTCTTCAAAATGGGCACAATAGAAGTAGTTGCTATGGTTGGGGTAAGGCCTGGCCTGTGAGGTGCCCAGCTCAGAACCCACAATGCTTCACCCCAGTTAGTACTGATCACCACTGTTTCTACTGAGTTTGACTCTGTGGGTTCAGGGGGCTCCGTTCTCATCTCTATAACATTCTGTCCAACCCACACCAAAGCCCTTCATCGCTCCCTGCCTCCCTCCCACACATCACTCACAGGGAGTGATTGGCTGGATACCCCTGACGCCATGGACTGAGGTGTGATGCTAAGACAGGTTCAAAAGAAGCCTGCAGGGCTGGAGAGATTGCCCAGTGGTTAGAGCACTGGCTGCTCTGACAGAAGACCAGGGTTCAATTCCCAGAACACACATGACAGCTTACAATTGTCCATAACTCCAGTTCCAGAGGACACAACAGCTTCTTCTGGCTGCTGTGGGCACTGCATGCACATGATGCCCAGACATGCACAAGGGCAAAACACCCATAGACATAAAGTCTTTAAAAAAGAAAAGAAGAAAAAGAAAAATGTATCCCCGGCTCCAGGAGCTCTGGTCCAGCTGGGCACAGAGGATGTTCAGAGACAGACCCACAAACAGTAGTGTAGTGGACGTGATAACCTCACTGTGACAGCGTTCTTAGGAGATGTGGGGGGGGGGGGCACGTGGGAGGGACTCCAGCACTGAGACAGGCTTCTGCGTTCACACCATTCTCTGACAACTGCTTGGTGTGGCCTTGTCCCTCTTGCTGGCACTGTCACACAGAGAAGAAACTGAGGCACATGGTCACCACCCCAGAAAGCTCCAGACTCAGACCCTGGGCCATCTGGTTCCCGGTTGTGGCCTGAAGCAGAGTTTGTCAAGTTCTCACCCCACTCAGGAGCCTGCAGCATGCCCCACTGTGGTGTTACCAACCCACTTTACAGATGGGGAAACAGAGGCTCGGGACTAGAAAAGGCATCTTGCTCAAGCTGTGGCTCTCCATAGACAGAAGCAGCTTGGATCACCCTGACTCCTCCAGAGCCTGGCCCTGAGGATCCTTCATCTCACACACCCCAGTTTCCACCATCCTGGGGAACAGCCCCAGTTCAGGGCACAGTTAGCTGTTTGCCATCCTCATCTAGGAACATTCTAGAAACAGCTCATTCCCAACCCTGCTTGTGGCCGTAACCTACCCTTCTCTCCAACCTACATTGCCGCCCGGCGGGAAACGAAACAAGAGCACGTCAAATCCCTCACAGAAGCCAGAGGCTCAGCCAGAATGACAGCATCCTTCATGAGGCCTTGGCACCCCCTGCCCGTGATGCCCAGCCTTCATCTGCACTAAGGACTATCCTAGTGGGGCCTCAAACACCAACTCTGGGTCCCGCTCAGATGTCTCTCAGCTCCACACCAGACCTGAGTAGAGCGATTCCCCAAAGCTCTTCAACAATCCGGTGGCTACAGTCAACCTGGAGATTCTGGTACCTGCATAGGTTGACAAAGCCCTTTTTGGTCGATGCCACCCACAGGAAATGAATCAGGGCTATGCCTTCACTGGGCCTGAGAGGGAAGAATCAGCAGGTTCAAGTTCAGTGTCCTCGAACAGCCAGAGGAGGCGGGGTGGACAAGTGATGGGTCATCTGTGGGGTGGAACATCACATGGGCCATGGGGGAAGGACAAGAACCAGCCACATTCACAAACCTGCCACCCATCTCAAATGCAGATCGCGTGCAGAGTGAATCTGCCACACACTAGGGGACCCAGAGCAGGGAACCCACAGAGACAGAGCCCTGGGGAGGCTGCTGGGAGAATGGAAGTGAGTGCTTATTGAGTATGGGGTTCCTTTGGGGGAGGGAAACACTTTGAGAGCAGAGAGAGCTGATGACTGCACAGCACTGTGTGTGCACAAACACACACATACACACACATAGATAGACATACAGATACACACACAAACACAAGACACACACAGACACACATAGATACACATACAGACACATAGATACACACACACAGATACACATACACACAAACACACACATACACACACACATAGATAGACACACATACAGATACACACACAAACACAAGACACACACACATACACATAGATACATACACAGACACAAACACACATAGACACACATATAAGACATACAGACACACAGATATACACACATACAGATACACACACAAACACAACACACACACATACACACACATAGACACACATACAGATACACACACAAACACAAGACACACACACATACACATAGATACATACACAGACACATAGATAGACACACATACAGATACACACACACAAACACAACACACACACAGATACACGCAGATACACATACAGACACATAGATACACACACACACATAGATACACATACACACAAACACAAGACACACACACATAGATACACACACACACACACATAGATACATACACAGACACAAACACACATAGACACACATACAGATACACACATAAACACAAGACACACACACATACACATACAGACACATAGATACACACACACACATAGATACACATACAGACACATAGATACACACACACACAGATACACATATACACAAACACACACATACACACACATAGACACACATACAGATACACACACAAACACAACACACATACACATACACACAGATACATACACAGACAAACACACACACATACACACACATAGATAGACACACATACAGATACACACACAAATACAACACACACACAGATACACATACAGACACATAGATACACACACACATAGATACACATACAAACACATAGATACACACACACACAGATACACATACAGACACATAGATACACATACACACAAACACAAGACACACACACATAGATACACACACACACACACACACCGATAGTTTGTCTTGGGCCATGGAGGAAGCTTAGTTGGTATTGTGCTCACTTAGCATGTTTAAAAACCAGGGTTCAATCCCCAGCCCTGAATAAACTGGATGTGGTACACATGTCTGCAACCTCAGCACTCAGGAGGTGGAGACGGGAAGATGAGAAGTTTAAGGTCATCCTCAGCTGCATAGGAAGTTTGAGTCCAGCCTGGGCTACATAGATTCTGTATCGTAAAAATAAAAAATGTCTTATGTCATGTGAGGTTCAACTCAACTTAAACATTTTTAAACAATATGAATAAAAAGAAATGCATGTGTTGTGGACAGGGCTCATGAGAAAGCAGAGGTCCACACAGATAAGTGATGTGTGGAGGAAGACGGAGCGTGGACTGTCCTCAAACCTCCAGCTCTGGGCCGTCTGGATCTTTTGAGGGTAAGCATCAGTACTGCTGTATTAAAGAGAACTGTGGAGTGACCCCCATCTAGGGAGCTGGCACCCCACCTGCAAAGTTGCCCTCACCCCAGGCCTCCCCTACACGCTCCATCACCCCTTCATTCCACAAGAGAGCTTTGCCCTTCTTTGGAATGTTCTAGAGACTTCATAGCTAGACCAATAAAAACGTCTTCCAGGTCTGGTTTGCGTGGTGGAGGAAGAAAGCCAACTTTCCTCAGAGCCCTACTTGCCCTTCCTCAGGAATTCAGACGTCAGAGATCTAAAAATAAGCACCTCCCTGGCCCAAGGCGCTGGGGCTCAGTGTGAGGATGCCCTGGGCCTCCACAGCGGGCCGTGGGCCCTTCCCAGAGGGGCGCTCCGAAGACTTCAGCCGGAGCGGTGTTGCTCGCTGTCAACTGCACAACGATGCCCCTCTAGAACTTTCCATGCCTTCCTTTATGCTCTGGGTGACATGGACATCCTCTGCCTGAGCCTGTATGCACTGGGCTCTCAGTTAGATTTGAGGAGTTCTGGGCTGGACCCCAAGACACTGCCCTGTCTTCTCTTGGCTGAGTTCCAGATATGGGCGAGCCCTCCCCCTGACACTAAACAAGCGAGACCCACCCTAGGGCAAACCTTCTGCTTCTTTTGTCTTCTACAAAAGCAGCTAGTGAAAAAGTAAACAAATCTTGCGGATAAGAACAACAGGAGCCAAGAGTACAGCCAAGATACCCCGAAAGCAAACACAGAAGGGGGGCTCGAGGGAGAGAGGAGAGGCTGAGATGTCTGGTGAGGGCCTCTGTGACGGTCACTGCCCTCAGTCCCAGCTGTCATGGGCCCCAGGTACCTTCACAGGTTTCACACACGCACGCGCACGCACACACACACACTATATATATATATATATATATATATATATATATATATATATATATATATATATATATATACACCAAACATACATATGCATATTTGCATACATATGTATACACATGTATGTAAGCACACACCCATAATATTTACACATACATCCCTGTATATTCATATACTCAAACATATATACACATATGCAAACACGCACAGACATATGCATGAGTGGTGGCATGCACAGAGCACAGGTCTGGTCTTTTTAGTCTGTACTTTTATGTGTATGGGTATTTCACCTACATGTATGTCTGTGAACCACAGTGTGTGCTTGGTGCCCGCAGAGGCCAGAAGAGGGCGTCGGATCCCCGGGACCTGGAGTCATTCAGTTTTGAGCCACCATAAAGAGAGTGCTGGGACTTGAAGCCAGATCCTCTGGAAGAGCAGCGAGCGCTCTTAACCTCTGAGCCGCCTCTCCAGCCCCAACTCTGGTCTTTTCTTGAACCCACAAAGGACCTGCTGTTGGATTCCACACCGCAGACGTGGAAACTGAAGTTCAGACGGACGACAACCCTAGGCTTTCTTTTTTTTCTTTTTCGAGACTGGGTTTCTCTGTGTAGCCCTGGCTGTCCTAGAACTCGCTCTGTAGACCAGGCTGGCCTCGAACTCACAGAGATCCACCTGCCTCTGTCTCCCGAGTGCTGGGATTAAAGGTCTGCGCCACCACTGCCCGGCATCCCTAGGTTTTCTTTAGGGCTTCACATGGGAAGACAGGGTTAGTGTTCCTGTCTCTCCCCTCCTGGGAGTCACTCAGGAAATGAACAGGCCTTGCTCTGGGGAAATCCAGTCCCCAGATACAAGCCACTCCACTGAAGGACGTGCTCAGAGGTGAGAAGAACCAGGAAGGATTGTGGGCAGCCATGGCCTGGCAGGGTTTAAAAACCATCTCACCTCCGTGACCTGGGATGTCCACCCTAGTGTGGCAGACTCCAGGCCATGCGGAGAGGAGAAATAAACAGTATCACCTCATTACCTGCCACAAGTCCACAGAGGCAGTGAGGACGATAAAATAGGCAAGCCGTCAGAGTGCCCTCTCCCACCTGTGAGCAAGTAGGCATTCCATTCTGGTACTGTAACCAAACACCTGCACAAGTCACCTGGCAGGAGAAAGGCTTCCTTTGGGCTCAGGGTTTCTGAGGTCTCACTCTGAATGCTGTCTTGTTTGCCCTGAGAAGCAGACCATCGCAGAAAGGGTCAGGAAGTGGGGAGACAGTGCAGAGGAAAGGGCAGGGACAGATTATCCCTTCAAATTCATGACCCCAGTGAGCTACTTCCTCCACCAGGCCCCACCCCCTCAAGTTCTCAGGCCATCCTAGTGTCCTGACTGTCGATCCAGATATAAGCCCATTAGGGGAATAACCCATCCAGTCCCCAGAGCGCTGACCTGTCAATCACCTCCCACAGGCCCCTTCTCTCAACATTACTATGTTAGGGACCAGACCTTCAACACACAAGTCTTTAGAGAACATTCCAGACCAGACTATAATGAATTATCTGTCATAGATATACTGGAGTTAACATTTAACTGTGACTCACTCTGTTCTCAATAAAAATGGCTTCCCTTAAGGCTAAGTCTGCTCCAGATACCTGCAGATGGGGTCCCTAGCCCTGACCAGCCCACAGCCATCAAGGGTTCAGCACCAAGCTGCGTGAGAAGAGCGAGGCTATGGGAGCGTCTTGCCTCTAAGCACATGTGGGCCACATCTCTCCTGGTTACCCTCAGGTTGAAGGATGGCCTGAGACCCAGAGAGGGGGCAGTGAGTGGCCCGAGGCCGCATAGCTCTTGAGAGGTCTATGCATGAGGACGTCTAAGCTGAGCCTCTGAGTCACAGCCTGGCCTTCCTCAGGGTATGTTCTCTCCCCGCACTGTTTCTCACTCTATCACCTATGCCTGTCTGAGCAGCAGGGAGGGGCCGACGTCTGCGGATAATGCAAAACCCAGGGGTTGTGTCCAAGGGCAGCACAAGATACAAAGAGCTTGAATCTGGGAATACCAGAAAAGCCCTTTTCCTCCGAGCTCGCCCCCTCCCTCTGGCCTTCCTCCCATCCTGACCCCCCTCTAGATGGCCTCTGGCCTCTGATCTTCAGCTCATGCTGAGCCTTCCAGGAATGCTCCCTTTCTTCCTAATTCTTTCTTTCTTTCTTTCTTTCTTTCTTTCTTTCTTTCTTTCTTTCTTTCTTTCTTTCTTTCTTTCTTTCTTTCTTTCTTTTTTTTTTTTTGAGACAGGGTTTCTCCGTGTAGCTTTGCCCCTTTCCTGGAACTCACTTGGTAGCCCAGGCTGGCCTCGAACTCACAGAGATCCGCCTGGCTCTGCCTCCTGAGTGCTGGGATTAAAGGCGTGCGCCACCACCGCCCGGCTCTCTTCCTAATTCTTAATCCTTCCTCAGGCTCCCTTCAGGATAGCCACCTCTTCAAGGAAGCCTTTGGTGGTTACATGTCTCATATGAACTTCATCTCCAACTACTTTGCTCCCTGACTCCCTTCCTGTGACTTCCTGTCTCTTGCTAAGAACATCCAGCCAGCTGAGGGTGTTGATCTTCAGCCCAGACCAGCCTCAGTACAGATTAATACCCCAGCTCCAGGCTTCTTGATCTGGCAAATTCGTATTTGCCCTTCAAAGCCCCAGGTTAAACGTCTCCAACCCTAGAACCCTCCTGTTGCTCCTGGGCAGGGCGGAACAAGCTCACTCTTCTGTTCCCATGGCACTTGTTTGCAAGTCATGCACAAGAATGTTCCAGGTGCTGACTTGACAGCCGGCCGGAACCGGCGGGGAGTCCAGCAGCCCCAGCCCCAGGAGCCTGCCTTCTCCCAGGAGCCACGCATTGGCGCTTTACCGTTCTTTGATTTGAAGCCTGTGAGACACACAAGGCGTTCTGAGTCCTGAGCGCTTTCTGCACACCGAGCCACACATCTGCCCAGGTGTGTCAAAGGCGCTGTCCCTTGACCTGTGCTCCTTTGGAGGGTGCCCCCTTCGCACCCACCCCAGCCCTTTCTTCATTATCTGTCTCCTCAGTGCTCAAAAGCTAACACACCCCAGGGCTTCCTTCCCCTCATTCATGCTCTGCTGACCACACTGCTGTGTAGACGCCCCAGGCAGGCAGCGGGCAGACCAGTCCCCCACCCAGGACAGTGCCTGCCAAACAGGGGCCATCAAAACACCAACCCTAGAGCTGGGGAGATGCCTCTGTGGGTAATGCACCTGCCATGCAAGCATGGGGCTGGAGTTGCAATATCCAGAATGCAGGTAAGAGCTGGCAGGAGTGGCAGACACTTGTAGCCCCAGGGCTCGGGAGGCAGGCCGGATGTCAGGCCAAGCTGGCCGGCTAGACTAGCCCACCTAGCGAACTCTGGCTTCAGTGAGAGACCTTGCCTTAGGAAACAAAGTGGAGTAATCACAGCAAACAACTGACACCAATTGCCAGCCTCCACAGGCACTTGCATACACACATATATGCACACACATACATTGCACACACCTGTAAACACACATACATATATCACACACACACACACACACACACACACACACACACACACACACACACCTCTACATATTTACTGAGAGGAACACATCACTCTGTCTTTTGCAGAGAGAGGAGATTGTTGGTGTCCAGAGAGGTCAAACAACTTGCCTGAAGTCACACAGCCAAAGACCAGCCCTCACTTAGACTCAGCCTCAGGGCCCCACTGGGCCTGCTTCTCATTGGCTTTCTCCTCAGAACCTTGCTAGATATTGCTGTCAGTTGTCCCCAGGCTGTCTGCTTCACCCTCAAGGTGAGCGGGTCTCCTCATCTTGTACCTGCAGGTTGCCATATAGAGCTTTGCCAGCATACTTCCCACTAAGTAGTTCCTGCCTGAGTAAGGCACCGTGGCCAGGCTTCAGGCACTGGGGGGTGGGGGCCAGGGGGTCCGAGCGGGGAGGGGGGTAGGAGGGGGGAGACACCAAACGCTCAGTTTGTCCTCAAACTCTTTCACTAGATTCTGCTTTCCAGGAAGAAGGATGCTTCACTTCAGTTAAGCTTCAAAAGCAAAGCCTCCCCGTGGGGCAGACATGTCTCTTGACTCCTTCCCGGCAGGAGGGTGTCCTCGGGAGGGCACTGAGTCCCCTCTGCCTACCACTCGCTACAGCTCAGCTAGAGGAGACTCCCACGCTGCTGAGAAACCCCAGCATCTGAAGACCTGTGTCCCCTGGGCCACCTCCCACCCACAGAGGCCCCTCGACCCATCCCGGCACTTACTCGGGACTTCTCGGCCAGCCTGGCCGACAGCATTACCTCCCAGGTGCCCTGGGCAGAGCTGGCGCCCAGCAGCAACAGGAAACTCAGAGCCTGAAGGACCTTCCTGCCGCAGCGGCCCATCTTGAGGCTGGTGGCAGAGTTTCCTCCAGGACGAGTGACCTCCTCGGGCCTGGGAGAGGAGGCAAAAGGGGTTAACAGGGAGGAGGGACGAGAGCCTGGGTGGGGCCTGAGTGAGGGACAGAAGTGCTCTGCCTGGTCCTCCACACAGGGTCCCTGGGATCCTGTGTCCTCACCCAGCACCTGCACCCTGGATGGTGGCTGCTCTTCAGGTTATTTTTAGCCCTCCCTGTAGCTCCGGTGATGAGGGTGCCTGCAAGCTGGACAGCTCAGCTCAAATGTCTGGGCAGAGGGAGGAGGGGGCACCGGCAGAGACGTGGCTGCCGCTCCTCTCTAACCAGCATGCTGTTGCTGCCTCGGGCTGGGCTGGGCTAGGCTGGGCTGCTGGCTGGGGCTGTGGCTGGGCTGCTCTCAGCACTGCCGGTGACTGTCTGCCCCAGGAACTGCTTTTGGGGGTACTGCAGGGAGGGGACAGGGGACCGTAGGAGCCTGTGGCCCTGGTATAGTGAGGCAAATCATGTTTTTATCTCTGGGTTCCTGCTCTGAGGTGGCTGTGGGACAGAGAGTAGAACTGCACAGTCAAGTGCCTTCATCCGTCTGCACTGAGGGCCCCGATGCAGGAACTGCTCACAGCACCTAGCCCATCACCAACACGCCTGCAGTTTGGATGCCCATTTCTCAGATGGGGAACGCAGAGGTGGAAGGAGGTTCCCTGCTTGCTCTGACATCAGGCAACAGTGTGGGGTGCAGGTGTGATCCCAGGCCCAGAGGCCCTCCTGAGGGGCTCCACTGAAGGAGGAGGGGCCAGCTCTCCCTGCAGCCCCAGTGGCACTTGCAGGGGGGCAGGGGCCCCAGGACACCACGCACAAGCCTCAGTTCTGCCACCTATGAGAGGGCTCTGGGGCACAGCCTGTGAGGCAGGGTGGCATCGACAGCCTGGGTGCCCATGAAGGTGGGTCCATCCTCCCACCCACTACCAGAAGCACCTGGGACCTGGGGCCCTTAAAGCAGCTCCCAGCCCCCATTCCCCTTCCTTCTCCACATGTGCCTACACTACATTCTTGGACAGCAGGCTCTTGGCCCAGTTCCTGGGTCTCTCCGTGGGTGGCCTGGCTTCGGCCTGAGCTGGGATGATGCTCTGGGAGGCCCTCCTGACCTCCCCTGTCTTTGCTGTGCCAGGTCTCCTAGTTTCCCACCAGGAAGGCTTTTCTTCCCAGCAGGCCCCTGTCACAGCTCTCCCTCCGGTCCCACAGGTCCCTCTGCCAGGACCCGCTTTCCCAGTGTGGCTCCCGATAGGGCCTCTCGTGCCACCACCCTTGGGCACATCTACACAGACTGGAGTGCTGACCCTCTGTCTTCTGAACTTCTTGGCCCCTTTGTCTACTCTGGAGTCACAGATAGGTAAGGCTGCGCCCATGAGCAGCAGGTGAATACTGCGGACCCTGCTGTGCCTGACGCCGGTGCATCTGGGGCCCCCTTCCCATTTTCCCGCACCTGTGCCATGCAAGACACAGTCACAGGACCACTAAGAATGTGCCATATGGAAGCCCCAAATGAGGACTGTCCTAAAGCCGACGACATGTGCCAACAACGCGTGCATGCGTGCGTGCGTGCATGCGTGTGTGTGTGTGCGTGTGCAGGCCAGAGGACAACCTCACTCACATTCCTCAGGCACTGACCATTCACTTCGTTTTTAGAGTGTTCCTCACTGACTGGGAATTCTCCGAGATGGCTTCATTGGCCAGCCAGTGAACACTAAGGGACCCTTCTGTCTTGGCTTCCTCAGCACTGGGGTTATGAGCACACACCACCACACCCTCCTCTTTGTATGTGCCCTGGGGATCAAACTCAGGGAAGCATTTATTTCACCAGCCAAGCCATTCACCTCAGCTCCCGCAATGGCCCCAAAGCACTTTGAAAACTGGTGGGAAGCGGGTATTTCCTTGGCATTTGACTGTGGTTGCACTGAAAATTGTTCCACCGGTCAAACGGAACCATGACTGTGTCTGACGCCCCCCCCCCCCTCCGCCCCGTCCCTTTTCCTTGTATGGTCACACAGTTACTAGGAAATTCAGTCACTGCTCTGTGACATCTCATCAACCTCTAACACTGGCCTTCCCTCACGTAGGCCTGATCCAAACCTTGATCTCACTGTGAGCCCGCCCCTACAACTCCCTCCTCCACATCAGGCCCCTGTTCTGAATTCTAAGAGACTGAATGCATTGGGTCATTTTTCTAATAACCAGCTCTCTGTGTCTAGCCACCAAGCATTTGGAAACTAAAAAGGAAGTGAAGAGAAGATTTGGGACCCCTCTATCCACTGCCAACATCTAGAGTTGAGCCCAGGTGCGGTGAGGCAGCTGGATCAGGTTGCCACAAGGTGCTCAACATGTGGCCATGTGTCACACTGGGGAGAGGAGGTGGGAACCCCACCTGGGCTCACCAAGACCTTGTCTGCATCTCCTCCAGCTGCTCTCGGCATCTGGCCTGTACCCAGCAAGTGCACGCTGCTGTTGGGTAAACTGAACCCTCTCAGCCACAAAGATCCTTCCTGTCCCTCAGATTTAGTGGCGGGTGTCCCCCAAACTAGGCCTGCAATCTGAAGTCCCAAGGTGTGACTAAACTAACATTCTGTCCCCTAGCTAACACCGAAGGGCCAGGCATGTATTATTAGGTGCTCAATAAACGTTCTTGGGCTGAGACTCCAGTCCCACAGTGGTACTCAGAGCCTCTGAACTGCGGCTCACAGTTAAGTCTTCACAGTGGTAAGTTATAAAAGGACCCTGCAGAGGCTTCAGGACAAGAGGGGCCACTGCTCATGGGGCAGAGCCACACGGACTGCTTTCTGTGGAAGGAAAAAGGCTCAAACAGAACAAATCTGCCTAGGGAACCAGTTTCTCTTTTGATCAGGGATTTGATGTGGCCCCAGGATGACAGCCACTGGATGTTTCCAGAAGGGCCCTGCATCCCACTGTGAGGTCAGGGCCAGCCAGCCCCCTTCCCAGCTTCCTGTCACAACTCAGAACTTGATGTCCCAAGCTGCAGAGGCCTTTCCAGTGTATGTGACTCAGGCAACCTGAACTTTACCCCAGACCAGTGGGATGTCCCCCTGTGAAGTCTCTGACCTTTGAAGCACCTTCCTGCAGACTTGGGGGGTGAAGCTTCCTCCAGGGAACCCTGGGGGTTGTCTCTACCACAGAAAAAGGGGAAAACTTGCACCTTTAAAACAGAACACTGTGCTTGGGGACTCATGGCCAGGAGGCAGAGGACACAGTGATTGCTAAGGGTCAGAGTCCTCTAGGGAGACGGAACAGTTTCAAGCATGCTGATCAGACCAGGCAAAAGTGGTACTGACTCATACCTCGTACCACAGTGTGAATGACTTCCAGTACAGAGAACATGGCCTAGGAGATGTGGAGATCATTCATTCATTCATTCATTCATTCATTCAAGCCTTTGAATATCTACCTACGTCAGGCCTAAGAACACCAGGGACAGTGGCCCAAGCCCCACCTCTGTGCCTCTGGGGCTTAAGACCAAGTGGAAGACTCAGATAACAGCCCACAGTTTTGATAAACATATCTATGTCAGGCCCAGCTCTGAAGGCTTGGACAATGGCCTCCCATTTAATCAGCCCCCACTCTGCTCACAGGTCAGTGTTTTAGGTTAACACCTGGTGTGTTAAGACGAGTCACTCATTTAAAGTTAGGCATAGTGGCATACAACTGCCGTCACAGCCTCTAGGAGGCTGAGGCAGAAGGATTACAAGCTAGAGATCCACCAGAGCTACAGAATGAGGCTGTGTCTAGAAGGGAGAGGACTAGTCTCACAGTCACTGTACCAACAACAGTGACAGGTAGGTGGTCCCACTGTCTCCATCCTGCAAAGGAGGTTGGGGGTCAGAAATGAAAAGGACTAAAAGAGGATGCAGCAGAGAGGCAGAATGGGGATCAGATGGGGACCACAGTCTGTGCTTAAAACTGCTGTGCTGTGTGACCACGGGAGGTCAAGGCACTTGAGGAGATGCTGGGCTGAAGCCAGAGGCCCCAGGAGGCTGGGCTTGGGGTGGGGGGCAGGCTGAGGAGACCTCAGCTCCAGATTTCAAGGGCCTGGAGTATGGGGAGGGCAAAGAGGATGCAGGCAGGGGACCACAGCCCTGGCTGGGTGTACCCAAGTGGTTGGGCGGTGCCATACAGAGCCATTGTTTTGCCAGATCGAGGCTGGCTTGCCGCTGGGAGCCCTTCCGGTATTAAAAATACACTAACAACATTTCCCCCCTGGTGCATTGATAAAAGACCAGCTTTAACCAAAGCTACATCGAATTCTTTTTTTCTTTTAAAAATAATTCTTT
Organism: Peromyscus eremicus; assembly: GCF_949786415.1. NCBI lineage: Eukaryota > Metazoa > Chordata > Mammalia > Rodentia > Cricetidae > Peromyscus > Peromyscus eremicus. The sequence goes on from NC_081420.1 coordinate 88,352,710, forward strand.
TTGAGAAAGGGTCTCATATAGAGCTGAGGATGACCTTTGAACTTTCTTTAAAATTATACTTATTTATTTGTTTGGAGAGGGGCACCATGGCATTGGTGTGGAGGTCAGAAGGCAGCCTTTCAAGAGTTCACCATGTGGGTCCCCTGGAGTGGACTCAGGTCATCAGACTTGGAAGCAAGTACTTTTATCCAGAGAGCCATCTCACCAGGCCTGGAATTTCTGATCCTCCTGCCCCCACCTCCTGAGATTACAGATATGTGCCACCACGTCTAGGTTCTGTGGCGCATCCCTGGTTACTTTCCTTCAGATGTGAAGAGACATTCAAACATGTTAGCAGCTGTCAGTTGGGAACTCGGACCTTGGTCCAAGCACATTGCTGTGTGACCTCTGGTTAGCCTCTACTCTCTCTGAGCTGAGAGCCAAAAGACAACGGACGGACGGATGGACGGACAGATGGAGCTCTAACACACCAGCCCCATGATGTGCCCTGGAGCAGTGCCTTACCACTGCGGCTCCCTTGCTGTGTTCAGCGAAGGCAGCGGGCATGGGGTTGGGGTTGAGGAGGGGGAGGCGGGGGGGGGGGGGACGGGGGGGGGGGAAAGCCTCCCCAGTTGCATAGGGTGGCCTCCCCACTGGCTCCATTCCTGGCTGGGAATGGAAACAGATGTTGCCCTGGGCCGCCTTGTCCTTCACGACCCTGGCCGTCCGGCCACTGACCTCCACTTAGCATCTTCCCCGTTACAGTTCACTTCCTCCCAGCCAGGGAGCTCCCCACTTCCTCCCCAGCCTGCAGCAGCCTGCCGCTCCCTCCTGCCAGCCCAGATTGACCCATCCAGGGCCAGGCTGTGGGAACTGGTCCCAGGATCAGCTCTGGGTCTTTGTTTTAGGGATCATTGCAGAGAGGTCCCTCTTTTCAGTCAAAGACGATCCCAAGGCCAAAGGCACTGAAGGCCCAAGGTTGGGCTGGGCTGGCTGGGCCCTTGGCCAAGGCCCCTCCACTGCAGACTCAGGCCCCAGCCATGCCCCGCCTTCCTGGACTCATCCCCAAGCTTAGTGGGTGACCTGGCCTTTCTCTGTGTACATTTCCCTCTGGAAGCAAATCTAAGCTAAACCACAAGGAAAGCTGCTTCTCTAATGCCAAGGGCCTTTTGGTGGCTGCCCTCACCCTGGAAGCACTTCAGTACCCCCTGCAGGGGAGGCTGAGACCACACCACATCTAAAATAACCACAATAAACCTGTGGAACTAGAACTCCATCCAGTGAAAACAGACCTGTGTAACTAAGTATGGTTGTACACACATTTAATCCCAGCACTTGGGAGGCAGAGGTAGACAGATCTCTGTGAGTTCAAGGCCAGCCTGGTCTACAGAGGGAGTTCCAGACCAACCAGGGCTACACAGTGAGACTCTGTCTCACACAAAGAGAAATATGACCTCTCCCCACCTGTAACACTGGGCCTCATGTCCTTCCACGCACCCTCTTGTATCTCCCACCACAGTACCCTCTCACCTTTGGTCCCCATGGTTTGTCCCAAGCTGGAGAACTGGTACTTAGTGTGGGGATGTTAGGAGGTGGTGGCTCCTTTAAGAGGTGGGGCCTAATGAGAGGCCTGGTCTCTGAAGAAAAGCCTATGGGAGGATTAAGGAAGTCCTTAATGTAGTTCTTGTGGGATGCTGAGTCAGTTCTCACAAGAGTTGATTGTCGGAAGCACATGCCTGATCTCTGCATCACCTCCTTCCCATCAGCACTGTGATCTCTCCCACACACTCCCACAGTGACGCAGAGTTCTCCCTATGCATCCTGACTGACCTGGAATTCTCTATGTAGGCCAGGCTAGCCTTGAACCCACAGAGATCCACCTGCCTCTGCCAGTGCTGGGATTAAAGGCATGCACATCCATCACCTGGCTTTAGTGCTGTTTCTTATCCATGGAGTTCTACCCTTGAAGAGGAGCCTGTAGACACAGCATCCAAGCTTGCTGCTGGAGCAGCGAGTGTGGGAGAGAGAACCCCCATCCTGGGGCTGTTTACACAGTGGGCACAAGGAGGCTAGGCTGAAGCCTGGGTCACCAGCTGTCACAGCAATATTGCCAGTGAAGTTTCTGGGGCACAGTTAGGTTGAATTCCTGGGTGGAAGACAGCAGGACACAGAAACCGGAACCCACAGAGTGGAGTCCTTTCCTATCCCATGTCCACTTCGTTCCTAATCCCACCTGGCAGACCCAGGATGAGATCCAAGATCCATCCTTGTCTTCAAGCAGCCTGACCTGAGGAGAGCAACCCTCCTCCGACCTCCAGAGGTATCTGCTCTCACATACATGATGCCAACCCCAACACATACAAATATAAATGCAATTGTTTATAAATTAGATTTAGATAAATAAAATAAACAAAAATAAAGTATATTTAAATAACACCCTCACTTTCCCAATCACCTGTTTCCTAGTCCTTTTTTTTTTTTTTTTTTTTTTTTTTTTTTTGAGACATGGTTTTTCTGTGGGACAGTCCTGGCTATCCTGGAACTCACTTTGTAGACCAGATGGCCTCGAACTCACAGAGATCCACCTGCCTCTGCCTCCCATTGTTTCCTTTTTTTGTCTCCTCCAGCCCCCAAGGCCCCTCTGAGCTCCACATTCAGCCTCCTCTTCAAGAGGCCTCTGAGCAGATGTGAACTTGGGGTTCAGCTGGGGAGTTATACCATCCACCCAGACCCTGTGTCCTGGAGCCAACCTGGCCTGAGGGAAGAAGGAGCTCTCTCTCTCTGAAGGGCTGGCAGGAGTGCCCACACCCTGGGCCCCAGAGACCATGCCCACATCATTTGGAGGCACCTGGAGCAGTTTCTTGCACATGGATCTAGTTCCCATGCAGTGCAGGCTCACTGGACACCATAACTTTGTCTATGTGCCCCCCACCCCCCACTCTGCCCCAAACACCCTCCTTGTCCCTTATGAAATCCCACTCAGGTGATAGGGCCCAGGTCCTCTCCACGTTGGGGAAAGGAGCAGGGGGCAGGTTGGGGGAGCTGAGTAGGCATGGCTCTCCAGCCCTGGAGTCCTGGGTGGCTCCTCCAATCAGTGTGATCTATGCTCCATCCCTGACAGTGTCACTCACCCGCCAAGGTCAGGGTTGGGCAGGTGTGCTGGCTAATTTTATGTCAACTTGACACAGACTAGAGTCATCTGAGTGGAGGGAACCTGCATAAGATCTGGCTGCAGGCAAACCTGAAGGACATTTTCTTCATTAGTGATTGATGGGGGAAGGTCCAGTCCGTTGTAGGTGGTCCCATCCCTGGGCTGGTGGTCCTGGGTTCTATAAGAGAGCAGACTTATAGAACAAGCCAGTAAGCAGCACTCCTCCACGGTCTCTGCATCAGCTTCTGTCTCCAAGGCCCTGCCCTGTTGGAGTTCCTGCCCTGAATTCCTTCAGTAATCAACAGTGATATGGCAGTGTAAGCCAAATAAACCCTTCCCTCCCCAAGTTGCTTTGGTTGTGATGTTTCATCACAGCAATACAGTCCCAGGGTGGGGGCAGGCAGGGTGTGGCTGGCACAGCAATTTCAACACAACCCTAACCAGAACAGCAGGCATTGGGCAGCTCCCTGCAAAGTACTCCCCTTCCCTGCAGGGGCTCACTTTCTTCTTCCCATTCTGACATAAGGTGACTGGTTTCCTAACTTTCCTTGGTCCTCTTCATAATAAAATGCTGCCTCCTAGTGCCTGTGCTGTAAGCCACAGTGACATTGTCTTCGTTAGGGTCCCTATTGCTGCGACGAAACACCATGACCAAAGCAAGATGGGGAGAAAAGGGTTTATTTGGCTTATGCTTGTATATCACTCTTCATCATCCAAGGAAGTCAGGACAGGAACTCAAACAGTGCAGGATCCTGGAGACAGAAGCTGCTGCAGAAGCCGTGGAAGGAGGCTGCTTACTGGCTTGCTCTCCCATGCTTTCTTATAGAACCCAGGACCACCAGCCCAGGGATGGCACCACTCACAACAGGTTTGCCTCCTCTCAGATAACTCTTTCCTGTGTCAAGTTGACATAAAACCATCCAGCACAGACATGAAGCCAGGTGTCCACTGTCCCTTTCAGACTGGTCCCTCCTGTCTGATTCCTGCCTCCACCTTAGAGGTGGACAGTAGATGAGGGAATGAAGTCCTTACTTTCCAAACCTTGGTGCCATCTCTTGTCTCCCTACATAGGCCCCTTGTGTGTATGGTGGTGGTGGTGAAGGTGGGGTGTTAGTCCCATGAAGAAGCATCACTTGGGGGCTGAGCATGAAAACTACAGTGTCCCTTGCTGGCAAGATGGAGGGAGCTGCCTATCCTTTGTTACCCAGTTACACAGATTATGGGGCCTACAGAAGATTGCCAGGGGCAGCAAAACGTTCTTTGCACCAAACACAACCAAATAAGCAAATAAACAAACTGCTATACTGACCAGACCAGCCCCATGTTGCTCACAGGATGGCTGTGAGCCCGGGCTGCCTTCATCTGTCACGCGATCCTCTGGTGCCCTGGACCTCTGCTTTCTGGTGGTGTGCAGAGCAGAAGTTGTGGAAGGCTGAGCTGGGCTGGAGAAGAGGGCAAAGCAGAAAGAAAAAAGGTGTGGGACTGCCCACCCTCACTGAGGGGAGTGAGGGCCTCAGGCACCAGCCTGGGTCTCTGCAGGGCAGGCTCATGACGCCACCTGCTGGACCCAATCAGTATCTTCTGTTCCTGGGGAAAGGACCCATTTATTAAAGAAAAATGAAGGTTGTTCACACAGCAGACCAGGAGGTAGGGAATACAATGGGGACCAGGTGTGCTAAGTCTAACCTTTAACCCTTCCCAGCTGGGCTCCACCTCCTAGAGGCTCTTTGGCCTCCCAAAGTAGCATCACTAGGAGGGACCAATCTCTAAAGCATGCCAGTGAGGGGCTAGATAGTTCAGATGCAAGCCACAAGAAGGGTAGGGAGGCTTTGCAGGTGTGATTAAGCCGAGACCTAGATGGAGCAGATGGTCCTGCCTGATCCAAGTGGACCCACTGTGGTCCCCAGAGTCCTGGGGTGGGGGCGGGATGCGGAGGGATAACACAGTTACGTGGAAGCCCGAGAAGCCTACACAAGGCTGGGGGCAGAGGTCAGACACACCGAGAGGCAGACACAGCTTCTGGCTTGGACAATGGAGAGAGGGGCTGCGAATGGAGTAGAGGCAGCCTCCAGGAGCTGGGAGGACTCAGTGGGCCTCCAGTGGGAACCAGCCGATGCCAGCTGTGAGACCCATTTCACACTGAACTCTAGAACTACAGTGTGGTAGCTCCAAGCTGTTTAAGCCTCTACCTAGAGGTGAATTGTTAGAATAGTAAGAAAGGAACATGTGGCTTTGGCAAGGAAGCCAGGCCTGGGAGCAGATCAGTTTGGAGATGCTCGAGGGCCACCGCTCCCCTCCAGGGGCTCTCCACCTTGAGTCTCCTTGATAGAAAAGGTTCCAGGCTTGGCTCACTCCGCCCACCTCTGACTCACTGCCTTCTCCCCTCAGGCCCGGCCCAGCCCCTCCAAAGGCCCGGTGCTCTCCTAGACCAGGCCCTTCTACTTGCTCTAAGACATGAACACTCCCCTGAGGGAGTGCTCCCCAGAGTGACTGTTCCACCGAGAATGACTCCCTCGGCTACAAAAAACGTTTCCTGCCTGCCTTCTCATCATGGAGGCATTGGCACAAATGCCACCTGCCCGAGGCCTCCCCAGCCATCCCAGTTAGTACGGCCCCTGTCACTGCTCAATTTCAATTCTCTCCACAGCACTCAGGACTCCTGTGTTTTCCTGTCTGCTGTAGGAACACAGTGACTTTGCCTACCTTGTGCACTAATGGTTCTCTAAGGCCCAGGGCAGGATGTGGACTGGAGCAGATGTTCAAATATCAGATGATTGGGGTAGGCAGATTAAAAGATGGCTAGATGACAAGATTCATGGAAGGATAGAAGTATGGGGAGAAAGGGAGAAACGGGTAGATAGTTGGACGGAAGGATGGATGGGTAGAAACCTGTTCCCTTAGAGCAGAGGTTCTCAGCCTTCCTAATGCTGCGTTGTGGTGACCCCCAACCGTGAAATTGTTTCATTGCTACTTCATAACTGTAATTTTGCTACTGTTATGATTCATAATGTAAATATCTAATATGAGACCCCCAAGGGGGTCACAACCTACAGGTTGAGAACCACTGCCTTCAATAGATGGGAAAATGGAAGGTCTGGTAGAGAGCAAAATACATGGCTGGAAGGATGAATTAAGATAATGTGGGTAGGGGCTGGAGATGGCTCAGCGGTTAAGCACATTGGTTGCTCTTCAGAGGACCCGGGTGCAATTCCCAGCACCCACATGGCAGCTCGCAACTGTCCGCAACTCCAGTCCCGGGGGACCTGACACCCTCACACAGACACACATGCAGGCAAAACACTAGTGCACATGAAATAAAAATAAATACATTTTGAAAGATAATGTGGGTAGATGTCAGGGAGATGAAGGGTGGGTGGGTGGGAAGACAGTTCACTGGCAGCGTGGAAGGAAAGAGTAGTGGATGACTGGACAGAGAACGGACAGGTGACTACTGGGTGGTGGGGAGTAGACAGGCGAAGGACCAATGGGTGGAGAGTGGGCAGGTGAGAGTGGGAGCGGATGTCGGGCAGAGAGAGGGTGGGCAGAGAGAGGGTGGGCAGAGAGGGTGGGCAGAGGGAGGGTGGACAGAGGGAGGGTGAACATGGGCTGAAAGAATAAAGGAGAGCAGACAGGCAGACAGGTGAAGGAAGGATATTTACAAAATTCTCCACGACTACTGAGCTGACACTTCACACTGTGTGTGTGTGCGCGTGCATGTGTGTGTGTGTGTGTGTGTGTGTGTGTGTGTGTGTGTGTGTGTGTAGGGAGTCTGGCTGCTCTACCTTCTGAAAGACTTTACTGCCGAGTGACAGAAGGCCATGGCAGTTTGCACCTCCAGCCCTCAAAGCTGTACTATAATCGTCTTAACTCCATCCATACTTACTGAGCTTCTCGCCTGGGGCTGGCTCCCCATGCAGCGGTGACTCAGCCTCTTCATCGCCAGAGCTGGGTAATCCCGGTTCAAAGCGTGAGTGGTGACTTCGGCGCACAGCCCTCCTTCCCAAACACTTGTGCACAGTGCTTCCCGGTTTAACACTCCTCCGCCTGTGCTTCACGGACAAGAGCGGGTTCCCAGACCCTCGGAGTCCCTCCCTTCCTGGTGC